>NC_053452.1:10413996-10713996 GCF_015227805.2 Hirundo rustica | reverse complement strand
AGCCTCTTGAGGCTTCAGAAGCACTTTAAAAATTGATACTCAAATCACAAGTGTCCTGCAGTAGTCCTAGGTCAGTGTGTTAAATATTGAAGAGTGAAATGTCTCTGATTAAAGACCAGGAAAACTGATTCGGATCTCGAAGTAATTTGTGTCTGTGATGGGATGTCCTGTTCCTAGGAAATCCCTGTGACACAGGGAGGGTCTGAACACCTGGGAATTATGAACTAAAGCAGCTATTGTTAGAAGGGCGGAGCTTTCCACAAAAAAAAAAATCAATTTATTTTAATGTACTTATTTTGTGAAATATCTGAAATGCACTCTTGCTCTAATTCAGGCTGTCATGTGGTTCTGTGGAAGAAACTGGTTTGGTGGCCCCAGCGGTAGATGTTATTTGGGCTTTGGCAAGAACCAGTAGAACAAAGTCATGACACAGTGAACAATTACACTGAAACAAAATTGGCCACTGCCAGCATTTACCATGTCCAGTGGCAAATGCTTGGTATTCAAGGGATTGTAGACTTGGGATGTAATGGATGGCAAGAAAAAAGCATGACTTCTTTACAGGGACTTCTTTGCTGCCACACAAGAAACATGGCATTAAGAATGAAGCAGTAAAGATAAGGTGCTTTTCTGAAAATAAGATTGCTGACTGTTGCTCACTTCCTCTGATTTTACTTTCCCAAACAGGTCTGCATTCTTCTGACTTCCACAAGAAAAGATTTTTCTCCCTTGCTAGTTCAAACTGAGGTCAAGTTTCCTTTCTTTGACTCTGCCACCCTGTCTTTTCCTTCCAAAAGCTTCAAATCCGGGTGTGAGTCTATCCCTTAATCTGTCTCTTACTAGAAGTTCCTGTCCTTTAGAGATCTGACCCTTTAATCTCATATTCTAAGACAGAGCAATAACTTGTGTGTCCATGCTTAACTCAAAGAGAAGGATTTTTATCAAAATATAAAATGTCCTCAGTAAGGACAGTAATCAGCAAGCAAATCTGGAAGTTGACACAAGGTTTGATGGCTTTTGAATAAAGCTCTTGATGTTTAGGTGGAAATGATGTCTCATTAAAATGTTGGCCATGCAGCTCGCAGTCCTTTTTACTTAGAGACTCCACCAAAAAGGGCTGTCACCGTCGTACACCTGGATGAGCCTGGTTTGATCCTGTTGTTGCTTTTCCTCTTTCTCTGATGATGGGAAGCATCCCTTGGAGCCAGTGTTCCTGGGAGTGTGGGTATAACCCCTCGTAGTGTCCTTGGATCACTGACTAAAGGAGGGACTTGACTAAAACCAGGAAAAGCCCGTGGCCTTCTAACAACCCCCTCCTGTCACCACGTGTGTTCTACAGTGGGAGCACTTTTCCCGCTGTCCTGCCCAGTGTAAATTGTCCCTGTGTGCTGACTGTGGAGCCAGGCCCTGGTCAGCACAGAACAAATGCCCTCAGCAAAACTCAGCCAGCTGTGTCAGCTGCCTCTGCAAGCATTCCCTTACCAAAAAGAGAAAATGAAACCTGGGAATATTGTCTTTGAACAAACAGGTTTGGGAGCAGGAGGAGAGTGAGGTGGGAAAACTCGCTACTGCTTCCTGGGATATGGGCTAGAGATGTGTTAAATGCCTTTTTTTGCCTTCTGCCTATTTGTAACAGGTAAAACCAAACCAACCCAGAGCCTGACAAACAGAGCAAATGGAGCAGTTCCATTACTTCTCACTCCACTTGCTGCCAAATGCTTTGGTCGCAGTTTGGCTGATGAGGAATGGTGGGATTTGTCACTGCTGGACGAGTTCAGTTCCCACCAGAACTGGGACCTGAGTGCACAAGAAAGGGTTATTTCAGTTGTCCCAGAAAGTTCCCTTTCCCTTGGGAAGAGCAGGCTGGGTAGGGAAGTGTGGAGCTCTCAGTGGCTGCTCTGCAGAGGAGTCGCCGCCGCCGTTGTTTTTCAAGGAACCTCCTTGAAATGTGTTTATGCTATGGGAAAAGCAAGCTTATGATTTTCCTGAGCTGCTGGCACCTTTCCAGGAGGGCATTGTTTTGTGTGTCAACTCTTTCTGGGGCTCAGTGTGTTGTAATTGCTGCTCTGGGAAGGATGGGAGGAAAGATTCCTTTTAGTCTCCAATCCTGTGCTCTGTTTTTCTGTTAGTCTTCCTTAGGACTGGAAGCTTCTGAGGAGTTTGGAGCCGAGAGCAGTGCTCTGTACCCTTGGTGAAGCCAGGATTGCTTGTTGCCATCTAGGAAATACTGGAGGGGCTGCCTGGGGTCATCTTTTGTGTAAGATTTAGGAAGGTTGTTAACGACTGTAGCGTGACAAATCTTGGTGCCCCGGAGGCAATTCCATACCCATGCAGGGCAGGTGGATGCAGGAAACGCTGTGGGATGTTCTGTGGTTTTCCAGCGGGGGCGGATGGCTTTGCTTCGTGTGCTCAGCGTGCTGTAAACAAAGTGACAGAGGGTAATTGATACAGGTTTCCTCCTGCTGTTTCCATAGGTGAGCATGAAAGCTGGGTTGTCCTGAGGAATGGCAGGAAATAGTGCGCATGGATTGGAACTGGTTGTCAGGCTCACAAAACCCATGAAATATATAACCCTCCTGCAATAATTTATTGCTACAGATCTTATGTTCATGTCCTAAGTCACACAAAAAACCTCATTCATAAATTTAGTTTTGGTCCAATTGTTTCTGCCAAGATTTTCTTTACAGGAAAAAGCCCACAGACTTCTTTTGACCGTATCCAATTCCAGCAGCAAAAAGGAAACCAGGCATTCCTGGAATTATTATCAAAATTCCTTTGTCTCTGCAGGGCAAAAAGCCAGACTGCTTTGTTTTAATAGTATTTTTCTAGGCTTAAACCTCCAAGGCTGTCTATATGTCTCAATTTTCTCCAGAAATTTCAGGATGCTGTCTGCATTTTGTTACAGCAGCTGCCCTGACTGCTCATTTATACACTGATTTTACTTCCCTTGCCCACAGCACTACTACTGCTATCCCTCTGTAATAAAGCAGTAGGCAGGCTGGTTTGCTTGTGTCTCTAACATGACTTGCTGTGGTCATACATATGTAATATAATGGGATTTGTAATCTTCCCTCCTGCCCCACTGTTTTACTTGGAGTTTTCCTGCAGTTTGTAGTTACAGTCACATCTGTATTTTATGCCAAGAACCCCGGGAATAATTCTTTTTGTCTTAATTCTAAAAAATCTCGGGAGATTCAGTCCTACTTTGCAGCTGCCGGTAGAGAAAAATGTCAGTATTTTTTTTTTCATTTTCTAGAATTTATTCTATTTTGCAACATTACTATATTTTAGTTTCATTAGTAATATTAATCAGAGATGATAAATGGGACTGTACCACCTGCTTGGGAAATGGTTATGTGTATCTTGTAGCTTTTTGCCTGCTGATGGGCAAATTCTCCCTCCTTGTAACCCTATAAAGGAAGCTTTCAGAGTGGCCATAAAAAAATCCTGATAATTTGAGGGCAGGTAGTTCATGGGAAGACCCTCCCCTCACGTGTACATATCCACACAAACATGATTTTTGAGTCTGACTCATCTTTCAGCGTGTGTTGTGTGACCCAGGAGGGGCAAGAAAGGGCCCTGGGGAGCTCCTCGTGCCGGGGGCAGAGGATTAGTCACAAACTGCTCCGTGTAAACCTCAGCGAGAAGGACATGACTGCTTCCAACAGCCTTTGGAACCAAGAGCCCTGCACAATTATTTGTATGTTTGGGGAGAGGAAATGCGTAAATTGCTTTCCCATTAGTGAAGTAACCAGGAAATAAACAGAAGAGACCTTGTTTTAAATGCTTGTTTTGTTCCGATGATGAAGATAAGCATCTGGGAGAGCTCTCGAGTAGAACTGCTCTCCCTGAGTCATCCCAGCTTTGTCTGGATGTCGAAGGGTCTCATGCTGAACACAGCACTACAACCCTGCAAATGGATGCAGATGATTTAGAAACTTGAGGAATTATTGCAACTGCTAATTTGCCATTTTCAGGTTGTAGAGCTCTTCCTACATTTGGCTGATTTCAGCCCCGTTGGATGAAACGGTGCTTGAAACACAAAAGGAGAAGATGCTGGGGCAGCCAACAGCAGTGGCATCAGATTCCTGTGTTTGAGGGACAGCTCAGAGGGGGACGTGGATTTGGGAATGGCTGTTCTGGGTGGCTGATTTGGATGGACACATCCACAGGTGTGGACAGACCATTCCATGGAAGGCACTTAAGTCCTTTAGTTAGGGCTGCATGGAAGAGATTGTTGAGTCTTGGAAGTATAGTAAAGTGAAAGTACTTGTTAATCTCTTTTGTCAGGAAGAGGCTCACAACATTTAAAGCCCAAGGATCAGCTTCACTAACATTAGGGACTCCTAAGTGGGGGAGCTGCCAGGCAGCAGCATCCTAAGGAAGCTGCCACACCTGCTGTGCTGGGATCTGCAGGATAATTGGAGAGGTCTCAGATGCAGCCCAGGGAATGGGGACCTGGTTGTTGAATGTGCTGATTTGGGAAATCTCAGCTGGTTTTGCTACAGAGACATTGCAGATCCACAGCCACAGCAAAGGAGAGGACAAGGGGCTCCATTTGCCATGTCTGGGGGTAAATCATTATAAGTCATTAATTCAACAGCCTTATAGCAGGTAAATGTGCCTAGTACAGCTCTCAGTAATACATGCTGTGCTTTGTTACCTGTGTTGAGATTACTTTTAAATTATGAGTGTTTTAATCAGCATCATATTAATATAACAGCGGTCTATGTCAATAGCAGAGAAATAACACTGTAAAGACACTGAGAAGCCAGAAAGTTGTTTATGTGGAGCATTTGGCTTCCTCTGAAGGAGGAACCTGGGCTCCCATGGTTTATGCCTCTCACAAGTGTTGTTCTGTATCAGTCTATGATATGGGTTTGTATCTGTGCACTTTTACAAAATAAAGCACAGTCTGATTAGTTCCCAGGCCCAGCTGCAACAGTGCAGGATGCAGCCACAGAAATATCAGGAAGGCAGCAGAGGCAACGAGGCGGGGGAAAATGTGGGTTTAGGACAGAAAGAATCTCATAATGTAGATGGGGAAATATGTAAAAGGTGCCTAAACCCCATCCCTGGCAGAGCTTGGAAGCCTGAAAGTGTAATGTGTCAGGGTTTGGCTTGCAGCACCTGAGCCCCTCTGCCCTGGCTGCTGGGAGTGTCTCTGAAATAATCCCATAATCCCAGCATCATATCAGATGATATGATATGAGCACAGAGATACTGATCAGACATCAGATCTTCAGAAATTAGGGAAATAATGAGCTGAAGCTGGGCAGTATCCTCTACTGAGTGATGTCTGGTCTACTCTGGCATAGGAATCTTTCTACCACTAAGGTTGGGATGTTTGTGCTGTCAGGAACATGCAAGGAGACATTCGCAGAGTTTTCTGAAGTGCTGAAGTAGTTGGGTGCTGATTTCAGCCAGTGCTGGACACTTAGACTGATTCCTGATCTCTGAGGTCCCTCTTGGGACTTTCTCCTTGAAGGCGTTTCATCTGGAGACATGGATGCTCCAGCTGCAGAGGGAGCTGCCCAGGAGACGGGAGTCCCTAGAGAGTGACATGCTTGCACTGATAGATTTTAAATACCTTGTCATTTGAATATTCCTTCTCATTATCCCTTCCCCAATCATTCCAAAAGTCTTACAGAGGAGGATGGAGACAGTACTGACAGCTTTTTCCTCTGCTATTGTGTAGCTGCCAGCTGAAATGGATAGAGCTAATTTTTCCTTGGAATGAGGTTCTGTGCTGAGATTGCTGGTGCAGTAATTTTACAAAATGCTCATCTTTCCTGCTTTAAATATGCCTAGTTCAGGAGGGACAGGCAGGCCTTACTGTACCATGGCTCTTTAATGGGCTCTGGAAACAAAAGGGTGGTTTCAGTCCCCAAGACATATTTAATCTTGTAACACCTTTTACTGCGTTTAATAGCCTGTCCTACATCTTAATCACTCAGTGTAGAGAAATTAATCCCAAACCCCCTTTTGTCTTGATAATTTTAAATCTCCACTGTGTTTGCCCAGGTTGGCTTGTCTTTCTCTGGCAGTTCCCCAGCTTCTGCCCTTGCCTGCTCATGGGAGTGCTCCCCAAGGCTCCTCCTAGGGATGGATACTTGTGTGCATCTCACTGCTTTTTCCCTTACTGGTTTTGTAGTTTTTTCCTGCTGTGTTACAGGAGGAAATGGATGCTGTGTGCACACCATCCCTTTGGATGCTATGTGTGCACCACAGTTCATGCAGGATGCTCCTGTTGCAGGGAATGAAGCATCAGTAGAATCAGAAGTGAGACAAGGAGCTGGAAACAGAGGCTGAGAGAATGGCCCTGCTGCCCATCTTGCTTTCCTGGCACTGTCTGCTGCCCAAACATCTCTTGGAGCCCCTGTCTCTCCATCCAAATTTACCCCATAGAAATCCAGAAGAGGGACTGTTGGTTTCACTTGCTCAGGGAGGAGGAAGAGTAGTGGGTTGGGTGTTTCCCCACATATTCATGCGGCTATTGATCTTTGTTGTGAGTTTTGGCATCTCTTTTGTAGTTGTAGCAAGAAAATGTTCAATGGTTCAATAGTTTAAGTAATGTGAGAGCTTCTATTTCTCTACTCTCAGGAACATCGTTTGAGTTTGGGATTGAGTCACACAAACAGTAATCCATAAAAGAGGAGTTTAGAGGTTCGATAACTGCCTCCTAATGAGGCACTAGAGGAGAATAAAAATGATTGAGAGGTCTGATTCAGAATTCCTGGATATGTAGTTTTCAGGTTTGGCCTAAGCTGCAGTTTGCCAGGTGGAACCCAATGTATTATTTAACTTGAGATTGCTGTACCAATGGTAAAGTTCTCATGTAAACTAACTTTTCTAAACTATATCTCCAATATCTGATGACTGGAGCCTATGTGATACAGTTTTTTGTGCTAAGAAAAGTGGCTGTGAGCATCTGTGGGGAGTTACTGGGATTTGAGCGACCTTTAGTGCATATATTTGGTGTCTCGGTCAGTTTGGCCCTCTGGTTTTTGCACAAATATTGCTGTTGCTGGGAAGCTCTGTATTTTCATTTATAATATTTTGTCCTGTAAATGTTCATTTGGCAGAGGCACAGCAGAACTGGGAGAACCTGGAGGTGGCTCTATGGATACAGTGGTTTCTCAGGTTTGCAGGGGACCCGGGGCCTTTTCACCAAGGGACACTAAAGACATGCAATTCCATGTGACCAGGAGGCACCGGTGTGAGGTCAAGATTCCTGTGTGGAATCAGGCGGAAAGCTGGAAAAGGCAAGCCTGAGGATAGCCTGGCTTAGGGAAGGAAGGCGATGAGGGCACTGGGTTGGAGAGATGAATGAGTGCTTCATCACCCTTCCTTCCCTAAGCAAAGCTGTTCTCAGCTAATGCCTTTGCCAACCTTCTGTTTGATTCTATGCAGGAGCCTGCTGAACATCCACCCCCCTTTCCTTCTGCTGTGTTTCCAGGCCAGGGGCTGTGCCTGCTCTTGGGGACACTCCTGATGAGCACAGGAGAGTGCGGTGGCACAGGGACAAATCTGGGTGGTTGAGTAAATGGGACCAATAAAGATTTTACTGATCATAAACCACAGCCAGTCAATACCAGAACAAGCTGACAGCCAGTGGGAAATGCTTCAGCAACAGCATAATGGGTTTGATTTTCTCTGTTTCCATCAATAATGTGCCAAATGCATTTAGCACAGGCTGAAGGGAAGCTAATGGGGTATCTAACAGTCCAGCAAGGAAAGCCTTTCTGTTGTCACCTCTAGCACCAAAAAACTCCAGACAAAGCAAGGTTAGAGTTTCAGCAGCCCATTAGTGTGACAGTGTTATCCAGCTGTTAGCAAAAGCGTTACCTCAGCTGACATCTGAGATAATTTTTAGGTGCTCCTATAGCTGAATCCTTTATTCTCCATGCAAGGTTTTTAAACTTTTTTTTTTTTTTTTTTTTTTTTTTTTTTTTTTTTTCTCTCCTCGAGGTGTTGGTTTTGAGGGGTTTTTTTGTTTGTTTTGCGTCTTTTTGGGGGGGCGGTTTTGGGGGAGTTTTTTGAGCTTTTTTTTTTTTACCGATGAATTCAGCTGGAAATTTTGTTGCACCTAAAGCTAAAAGTGCAACAAAACCTCCAGCCTAAATCAGTAGCCTTCTTAGGTGGAAACCAGTAATACATTTCTAGTAAATTGTGTCATAGGCAGCATTTGGGTGACCTGGGGCATTTCTTGGTGACCTTGGGAGGAAGAAAAGCCTTGGGAGAGCTTCACCACAGGGATGTGTGTGCACAGTTAGCCCAGACCTGCTCACTAAACTGCCTGATCCACAGTGGCACCTAAATCTAGGCAAATGCGAACACCTTGGAATCTGAGTCAGACCCCATCACTGAATTGCTAAAGGCATGACAAGGGCTGCCTTAAGATAAGAAGAGTATGCTTTTTTCTAATAAATAGTTAATCTGTGATTAAAAGCTGCTGCACCTGAGAAAACACACTATTTTTGTGTGAAATCCGAATAAAATTCTCTGGTTACAGAGATAAAGTAATTAGCACCTGTCTGTGTGTAATATGTGCTGAAAAGGTAAAACATGGTACATGATGCCTGAGAAGTGTCAGGACTGCCTCTGCATCCTGGATGTTTGAAGCAGCATGTGCTCGCTTTTCCCTTTGCTAGGATTCAGTTTTGACACACTTGGTGAACTAGCTCAGCCTAGTTAATTATATTTTTAATTACTGAGAGAAGTCAAGAATTGCTGGATCCATAATCACGGGGAATCTGAGCTTGGGGTGGAAGAATTTCAGACAACAGCAAGACTGAGGAATGCGAACTCTTAGTGCCGCTGTGCTCACTGTCCCAAAACTTCCTGAGAATATGTGCCTTTGTTGTAAATAGCTCCTAAACATTCTGGTGAGCTTAATAAAATCCTGCCTTGGGCAGATGTCTTTCTTTCTACATGATAGCACTAATCCCAGTGTCACTGTGTTGCCGGGGAATTCGACTGCACTCTAATAAGAAGTTTTCCAGCGCTTCTTCGGTAAGGGATGTTATGTAAGATGTGCAGCCCTAACAGAAAATCACAGGAGACAGGACTAAAAATGACCTTGGGAGGTCCTCTGATCCTGCCCGGGGGAGGTGGACGCTGCTAGCGCCAGCACTGAGTACAAGGGGTGTAAATTGCTGAGAGTGTAAATCCAACAGTGCCATTTTATTTTTTTTTATATCCAAAGGTAGCTGAAAGGGGATGGATTGCAGTGATAGCATGAATATTAACATTAAGGTAATTAAATCAGGTGACTAGAAACTCTAGGACAGGGAGATGGTTTTGCATGTCATTGAATCTGCTCCCCAGTTAGCAGAGAAAACCCTTCCTAAACATGTGGAGCTTCCAGGTAGTTTACAGGAGAGTTTAAAATACCCCTTGCACAACCTTGGTTTTCCTTTCCCATTTATTGGAAGATTATTTTGTTGTCACTGCAGTGTGCTGGGAGTGGATTTGAATGACCAAAATCTGATTTGATGTGCAATTATTAAATTCCTGCCAGCACAGTGCAGAGATCTCAAAGGTCTTTTCCAACCTAGTTAATTCTGTGATTCAGGAAGAGCAGCATAACAAATGGAGTTTGTTGAAGTTGGATATACCTGAACCAAACTCTTGTCACGCATCAAAGTATCCCTACACCCAACGTGCTGAATTCTTTGCCCGGGTAAATTGTTGGCAGTTTCCCTCATTTATACTCTCAGTGTTTAAAATATGTGCCTTGGGATGTGGCTCCCAAGGATTCTGGTGACCTCTTTTAGGAACATAAATACCAAAGCAGGAAGTATTGCTGGCAACAGAATCCAGGTGAATTTTGCATTATCACCAACTTGTGTTTTTCCATTTTCTGGCCATGAGGATGTAAGGACTGCCTCAGAGCAGCCTTCTGTCCAGCTCTTGGGTCTCCCATTCTGTCTTTGCCTCAAATACTCCTCTGTTGGATAAAATCCCTTCCACCTGCTGTATTTGGCTTGTTTCTCCAGCTTCTATGAACAAGTAGAAAACGAGGTTGAACCTCTGGGGTTTTGCCTTCTGTGGGGGTTCTCAGGCTTTTTCCAGCATGAGTGTAGAGAACCTCAGACTTTAAGATGTTCTCTAGTGCAGTCCCACAGCTGCCTGTGAGTCGTAAACCTGAAAAAAAAACAAAAAACAAAAAACAACCCCACCAAACAAAAAAATGCAAACAAACAAACAAGCAAAAAGAAACAACAAACCCACCCCACCCCCAAAAACACCCAACCAAAAACCCAGAAAGAAAAAGGAAAATATCAGAATTTAACGTGACATCCTCACGCATTCTAAAACAGCAGAGGATAATCTGTCTTAGAGAATATTATGAATTCCTTGCTAGACTGAGACCAGGCACAGTCATATAAAAATGAATAAAGCCAACACACAAATACGCCTTTGGCAGCAACGTAAGTGTCTGATAAAGTTTGACATAACCCCAAAATATCTCCTTGCTTCAAGAGTGTGGATGTCAAAAGAAAAAGAGATCAGCTGCATAAATATTGATGTTCTCTTACAACATGTTAGAGTGACAGATGTGGAGAGAGGGTGAATTGTCACTGAATTTCCCTAAGAGCAAGATATTTCTATGTCTCTAATAGTTCAGAAAATAGTTTTGTTTCAGCCCTGGAATGAAGCACCACATAATGATCATGTTCTCAATGATATTAAGAGCACAGGAAGCTCAAGGAGGGAAGCTCATTTGGTAGTAACCCATTCCTGAGAATGGGAATTTTTCCAAATTGTTACGCCCTTAGCAATGCATCACAAAGGAAGATAGGAAGGAGTGGAAATCTGTAACCAAGGGGCCCACAGGGGTCGAAACTGGCAGTAATGACCTGAGCCAGTGACGGTCCTGTTTGCACAGGTTGTTCCAGAGCAGAAGAGATTGATCACACAGGTCTTCTCATAAACACTTTTAGATGCAACTTTTGTTAAGTTGGGTTTTTTTTAAAGCTTGGTGACAGTGTTTCAATTCATGTGTTTTCAGTTTCTCCATCTCCTATGTCCTTGTCTGACTTTTCTGCTCATTTTTCCTCTAAGCTCATAACATCCCAGCATAAATATATTAACAGATCCTGAAATATATATGTGACTAGTCTATGTGTCAAGAGGACTCACATACATTAGGATTTGCTTGCTCAAGCTTTTGGTAGATGACCTAATATTCCCTTTTAATCAGACTACAAGCGGAGATTTAAGTAATCATTTCACACTTTAGAAGGGTTAAGAGGCACAGAGATTCCAGACCAAATCCTTGGCTGGTAGAAGCTGGCATTGGTAAGTTGAGAACTGAGGCTGAGTTGTGTGATTTGAAGCAGTAGGGATCTCTGCTCTGGACTCCCAACAGACAAGTGAAGAAATAAAACTAAGAGCAGACATTGACAAGAGGTGTGTGTTGTCTGAGGAGATAAGGAATGCTCAGCCAGGAACTCACAGAAGACCTGGAGCTTCTGTGGGAAGCTCACACGGAGGGAACTGGTGAGGACAGCTGGGAAGCTGGACTTGGGAATGAGGTCCAAACCCACGCTGACATGGCAGTGAACTCATAACAAGGAACTTAGAGCCGGCCAGTGGCAGAGGGAGCCCCGGGTCCAGCCCCTCTGACAAGATTGGTGCTCAGGAATCATCTCAGGTAGAAAACAACAGAGGGAAGGGCTGGGATGTGCTGGGAGCTGGTGCCTGTGCTGACGGCAGTGATGGTGAAGGAGCTCCCACAGCTCCTCCCAGGAGTGCCTGTGCTAGGAAGGAGCTGATTTGGTGGGAGGGCCTCTGTCATAGGGAGTTAATTGAATGAGCTGTTCATCTCCTAAGTGCTCATCTGAGCCGGGCTCAGCGGCTCTCCAGAGATGCACCCATCACTAACTATGAAAATCCTCACGCAGCAGAGCGCGCAGAACCTCAGATTACCTCTTCCTCTTTTATTGTGCAAGGCTATTTTTAATCCAGTGCCTGGCTGGGCATTAATCATCTTTGACAAATTACCATGTGTTGTCTTCATGTTGTGTAAATTCCCATGCATATTTTAGCCTATTGCAGTCTCATAAGAGTGGTGAGTGACACCTTATTCCCCTTATTTTACAGGCAGGCTGCAGTAGTGATGAGGTATCAGAGGAAATTCATGCCCAAATTCTCCCTGTCAATTTAAACCAGTGAACAGTTGTGTTGTCAATGCAGCTTTGCAGGGCTGTATCAGCCATCAGCACTGCCCTGTTACCCATGGATTCTATACCATCAATCATCAATTTTGCTAATTACATGGCAATGTGAGTACAACTGTGTGATGGGAATTGACATCGTAGAGGGCGTTGAGTGGACCACTGAGTCAGGAACGAGGACGTGTGGAATTCCACCTACATACAAGGAGGTGCAAGAGTCATGGCAGTTTTTCTGCACCTTTTTTCTTACACTTGATTACTACGTTCCTAGACATGTCTCTCCCTTAGATCCAGGACTTTAAGAGCAGCAATTCTGTGTGACCCAAGAAATGTGTGACGGTAAAGCCCGTGGGTGCTTTTAGTGCCGGATCAGGGATCTCCTCTTCTTATGTCAAGTTCTTGGGAGCAGACTGGGAGTGACTCATGTTCTTCACACTGCACCAAAGGTTGTGCTTGTGGAGGTCAGTGAGTGACTGGTGAGCAGAGCAAACAGGGTTTGCTCTTTGTGCAGTTCTGAGGGCAGAGCAGGGCAGTGGCAGCGTGTCCCTGGCATGTGGGGGAGAGGAGGACACACCGTGAGCCGTGCTGTGCCCTGGCTGGTCCTGCTGTCAACCAGCTGGGAACCTCTCAGGCCTTGGGGACGCACAGCCGCTTCCCAGCCGGGCCCAGCTGTGGCAGCAGGGCCTGGCAGGAGCTGAGGTGGGTACCACGAGCTGCCGTGCTGCCCAGGGAGGCTGTGTGTGCCCCAGAGCCCCGGGACGGTGCGAGGGGTCCCGCTGACCCCGGCTGCCTGCACAGCACCGTCTGCTCTGCCTGGGCTCCGCAGGGCTCACCCGGTGGGATAACGCATTACCCCTGTGGAGTCTTTCCAAGTGGGGGTGGGTTGGAAGAACTCAGGCCTGTGTTGTCTTTCTGTGAAATTCCTTGGGTCTGAGAAGGGACCGCCTTAAGGTGCAGCGGTTCAGAATCACAAACAACAAGGAATTGATCAATTCCAGTATCAGTGTTGTTCGCTCTGCCCTGGGAGGAGCAGAGTGGGATGTTCCATGGATATTTGAGAGAGGTAATCTCTTTTTGATTTGAAATTTGAAATTTGAGAGAGCTAGTGAGTACAGGTGAGAATGTGGCGCAGGCTCTGGCACTGGTAAACACAAGCAGATCTCTGTGGATAATACGAGTTTTTTTCTGTTTGATTTTTTAGAATCAACCTTGTCCTATGTTAGGCAGCTGGAGGCCAGAGTAAGACAGCTGGAGGAGGAAAACCGCATGCTGCCCCAGGTGGGTGACAGCCCCGCGGGAGTGCTGCCCGGGCTGCAGAGGGACCAGCAGCCCTTGTCCTTCCTGCGTTTGAACGCTCAGATAACCAAAGGCTCTCACGTCTGTTTGCTCATCTTGCTGTGTTTGAGTAGGGGATTCATCTAAGGCTGTGACAATGCTTTCATTAATTTTTTTCCTTTGCAGGCTTTGATACCTTGTTAAGAAAACTTCCTGGAAGCAGCTACTTCTAATTAATTAATTAATTGATTGATTAACAAGTTGGGAATCACAGTGAACTGACCCTTTGCATTCTGGTTTTATTCCAAGAGGTTCTCGTTAAAGTATCAACTACTTTTTATAGTTAACCAAAATATTTTGCTCTAAAAGCGCAAACATTATAAGTAATAATTGGGTTATATTATTTTCAGTACTTCAAGGAATTCTTAGCTACATTAATGCAAGACTGAAATTCAGCTGAATAAATAAACAAATGTGATGTTAAAGGTTTTCCTAACATGTTTCTAAGAATGAAAAATTTAAAAGTCCAGTACAAATGAATCAAAACCACTTGTAATTTTCATATATGCACATGCGTACTAGAACGTATTTCTATTATATTTCATTAAATAATCCCTAGAAAAATCCATCAGGTCTTCAAATGAAGTTGCCCACTGGAAAAGAAAAAGTTGGATTTTGTTTAAATTGAACACTAGTCATTGATCTGAAGAAGAAAATAGGTTTTGGTTGGACTTAGTACCATTGTTTGACTGTAAAATCCAAGGTAACAGTGATGTAGTAAGAAGTAAAATCCCCTGGCTCATATTTATTGCCCTTTTCCTAAGGCAGATTTTAGGTAAAGTATGATGACTTTTCCTGTCACCTTTCATATGACAGTTGGAAGGGCCTCTGCAGCTCTTTGCTTGGTGACCTTGGGCACTTTGCTTCTCTGTATCCTAATTTTTGGATCTGGAAAAGAAAGACAACAAGAAATGTCTGCTCATTAACATGTAAACAGTTTTCAGTAGGAAAGACAAAGGTTGATCCTCAGTGATGACAAATATTAATTTCTTTTCACGATGGTTCTCAGGGTAAATGTTTACAAACCCACCCAAAAATACTGTGTGGTTTGTCTTGGGTCTGGACCAACACTGGGAGATAAATTGTGCAGAACAATCTTCATGGGCCAAATCTTTAGAAGTGTCCATGTGTTTTATGTTTGATTTATCTGGGTTTGAGGCGCAGAGGCAGAACCCACAAAAAGCCAAAGGCTGGAACACCCACACTGTGTGCATTCAGTTCAGTGAAAATACCTTGGCTGGGGTGCCAAACCAGAGAACAGTGTCTGTGGAAACAGCCCAGCACCGAAGCCTGTAGCTGTTGCAAAAACCATTGAAACAAAATATGCTGAGGGTAGGGTTTTGAAGGGGAAGAGCAAGGTGAACAAGCACGGAAACTACTTTTTGTTTTCAAATAGCCAGGTCAGCTTGTCTTACATGTGGTTTTGTTGCCACAAGGATCTGTTCTGAAAAATCTCCTCACATCTCTGGGTATTTCATTCTAAGACTTAATAAGTGGCAAGGGTTCACATTTCCTGGCATATTTTACTCTTCCTCCTCGTTGAAGTCGTGGCTTTGGGGGAAAGAAGGAAGTGTAGACACTGAGCCTAGTGTAACTTTGCACTCATCACCTTGGTGTTACATTTGCCTGAGTTTGTTTTGGGGGTTTGTTATTCCTGTAGCTCTCACCAAGAACGTGCTCACCTCAGTGGTGATCAGGCCCTGTCACAAAGACAAGGATGTAGGATAGAAATGCATAAACTCCTGGCACTGGTTTGGTTCCATTTAATGGGAGGGATGGGAGTTTGTTGGTTATGAAGCCAACCAAGTGCTTTTGACAAATAAACTGAAAATCTACAACAAGCTCCACAACTGATGAAGGTTTTTGGCACAGCACTTAGTTACAGTGTCCTGCCTTAAAATTTCAGGAGTACCTTGGTGAGAGATGCATTTTGCTTTTTGGATAGCCCCTCCCTGCTGGGGTGCTGGAGCACTGGGAGGGTTTGGGAATTGCAGGATTGCACTTTGGAGATAGGTGACAACTCACAGGTGTGAGTGTGACTCTTCTGCTGTCTCTGCTGAAGAGCCCTGGCCTCGTCTCAGGCTTTTTTCTCTCTTCCTGCCACGCTTTTCTTCTTTTTCCTCTCCGCTTTCAATATCCTTTCTTCTCCCCCATTCCTGCTTATGTGTCACTCATGGAAATGCACTGACACATTTGTCAACACCTCTCCAGACAAGTCATTCTGTTCCTCTGTCACTTAGATGTGGTTCTTTTCCAATTTCTTTTGCTTTGCTTGTCTCCCTCTGTATGTATTAGTTTTCTTTTCACAACCCCACAGACCTCCAATGTAAAGGTTTTGTTAATATTTGGTGGCAAGAACGTTTCCAAAGCAAATGGTTTTAAATGCTGCCATCACTGTTCAAATGGAACCTGAGTTTCAGCTCACTCTGCTGTACTGAAGGGCTGCTTTGTCAGGGGAATTGCAGTACCGCTACTGAGTCAATATTTTAGTTTGATCAGGTAATAGAAAAGGTATAAAAATGGGAATATTCACTTAAGCTTATTAATGTCTCTTGCTGTACTGCACAGTGCTTGAGAGGGTGGTTCAGAACATAGGAGAGGGTTTCAGAGTTACAAGGAGCCATAGGCTGCAGGTTTGATGAGAGCCATTCTTTTGTCATCGTTGTTGTTGTTCTGTTTTCCTTCTCTCAAATAAGAAGAAATGATCCAGATCCTTTCAGTTTCTGGCCACAAACAGGACTTCTGAGCAAGAAAGCAGATACTTTCCAAGATTTATGGCACACAGATGGGTCTTCTGTTGGGAATGCCAGACTGTGCTGGCTGCGGCCAGGCCGAGGGGTGAGCAGCTTGCACTGGTGCTCCTCAAACACTCCTGTGAGCAAGGCTGTGTGACAGCAGGGTGTGGGGCCTGCAGGGCTTGAGCAAGAATGTTTCTGGCTTGCTGGATGGAGTTCAGGCCAGAGTAGTTCCCCGTGGGGCTGAGGCAGGAGCAGCCCATGGGCTCTGGCAGTGCCTTCTGCTGACTCAAAGCACACATGGAACTGCAGCACCACTGGGGATTGGGTTGTGCAGCTGACACTGAAAAGGGAAAATGCAGCATCAGCAGTGCTCTAACCACGTAAAACATGTTGACCCTGTCTGGAAGCCAGGTTCTCATCAAAGCTGCTCCATCACTCCCTTCCTCAGCTGGTCAGGGAGAGAAGACACAGCAGGAGGCTCATGGGTTGACATAAGGACAGGGACAGATCACTCCTCGTTACTGTCATGGGCACAACAGACTTGATCTGGAGAAATTAGTTTAATTAATTACCACTCTAATCAGAGTAGGATAATGAGAAATAGAAACTAAATCTTAAAACACCTTCCCCTCAGCCTTCCCTTCTTCCCTGGCTCAGCTTTACTCCTGGTTTTCTCTATCTCCTCCCCATCAGCAGCACAGGGTGGACAAGGCATTTTTTCCTTCTTCTTAAACATGTAACTCATCTGCCCTGAGCTGCAGGGCTGAG
Organism: Hirundo rustica; assembly: GCF_015227805.2. Lineage (NCBI taxonomy): Eukaryota > Metazoa > Chordata > Aves > Passeriformes > Hirundinidae > Hirundo > Hirundo rustica. Next base: position 10,696,970 of record NC_053452.1, on the reverse strand, counting down.
AACTGGGAAGCCATTCCTAAAGCCTCCCTGTTACTAAATCTTCCCCTGCCACTCAAATTTTGTCACACCAGTCCACTACACCAGGATGTAACGCCTATGCTGTTGTAATGAAGATACTCAGCGATAATTATTAAAATACCTAGGGATTAGAGATTGCATTTGGATCCCAGTTGCAGCTCCCTGAGCTGTGACTGAGCCTGAGCCCTGTCCCTGGGCTCTGTTATGTCAGTGAGTAACTTCAGAGGCCTGGAAAGAGCAGCGTCCTCCCAGACTTGCTGTGGTGCATGACTGCTCTCCATGCCCTATGGTGGGGGAAGCCAGATCAGGATCTGGCATCCACACGTCAATTAGCTGAAGATATCCCTGAGTTTTTGTAGGGGTGGTATTTCAGGGCTGATCAGCTCAGCTGAAATACTCTGGCATTGTGGACATCTGTCATATAATGACAGTGAATGCATTTGCAAAAGACAAACTTGGCAAGTCACCCAATTTAAATTGCTTCAGTTCTTATTTGTTTCATGGGAGGAGGAGACTTTTCCCCTTCCAGCTTTTTGTCCTTGTAATTCAGCTTTCCTTTTCAGAGGAGGGGAGGGGAAGCATTGCCAGGATTGCAGACAAAGTGCCAGGGGGGCTGGAGTTGGGATGCAGGGAGTGAGCTCCTGATTCCCACAGCACAGGACCAGGAGGCAGCTCTGGTGGTGGGCTGAACTGGAGCCCTTCTGTTCCCTCTCACCTGGGCTCTGCTGCCTCTGTTTCCTCATTCTTGCCTTTCCAAGGCTTTTGGTTCTTTTCCATCTCTTTTTGCTATATTTCTTTCACTCACACTGTTGCTTCAGGCCCTTTTTGAGGGGGTTTACATCCTTGTTAGTCCATTCCAGTCCTGATATGTTAAACTGGGAAATGATAGCCGTGACTCTCAGGCACACATTAGTTTAATTTTAAGCTCATACAAAATTTTCATTTCTATCTTTCTTCCCCCTTCCATTAGATTATCACATTTTATTTCAACCCATTTCCAAATCTTTCAAAAAAACCTTTACTGAGACCTGTGTTTTTTATTTTCCCCCTTCGTGACATTTTTTTAATTATAAATCTGATTAGATCGGAATTATTTGTTTAGTGTTTTTTTCCTAAAATCTGTGTCACTCACAGTCCCGCAGTGTTTGACTCCCCCCTTCCTTACCATGTAGAATAGGAAATCCTTCAACCAAAATGTAATTAAAAGCCATTGAACAAACTGATGTTTTCTAATCACGTCATCAAATATTTGCTGAAAGAGAGTCAAGAGAATCCAGCCACCCAATTCTTTCATGTGCTCCCATCCCCAGTAAATTAATAGGCCAATAATGAAGGGCTCCAGGTCCCAGCAGCTGAGGTTCTGGGCAGAGTGTCCATTGTGCTTGGCAGGGGAGGGCTGGAAGACAAGAGCTCCTGAGCTTCATGTTACCAGGACACAAATTCAAGAAAAATTTGTTGCACAGAGAGTTGCAGTTCTCAGAGGACAGATAGTGGTTGTTTTTTTTTCTAGTTATAACTCTAAAAGTCTGGAATTACTTGGTCCCCAGGATTTTCTGGTAGACTCTACAGAATTGTCTAGATTTTACATGAGTGGCCTCCAAGGTTTGGAACTGCCACAGCCCAGAACCTTTTTCTCTTGCCTGTTCATTATCAAAAGAGGTTTCTGAAGGGACTGCTGGGAATGGCTGTTTCTGAGGAGGTGTAGCCAGCAATGGTTTTGGCCACTCAGAAATCTGAGTGTGCCTCCAACCCGCTGTCAGAGTGTGTGGATTTTGGCAGCAATATCCTGGAGAGGTTTCTGCTGAGGTCTTTGAGGACAGGTGAAAAACTGCAGTGTCTGAAGATTGCGTATTTTAATTGACAAGAATGTTCTCTAAAAAAATGGCACTGTTTTCTTTCGTGTGTTATTAATCCAGCCGAGCAACGTGCTGCAGTTACTGCATTCTGGTTTTCCTTTCTCCTGCCTGTTTGAAACAAGCTGACCCACACTGTCTGCATTTGCTTTGAGCTATAGAGGGAAATTGAGGGCTGGGGAAATCAGGGAAAAAAGTTTTGAAAATCAGGTAGTGATTGAACTGGCATGGCAGCTACCCAGCAGGAAGGATCTACTTCCCAGTAAACCACTTGCCTCTGGGATAAGAGGCTGCTGCAGAATGAGGTAGGCCTTGGATGGTGAGTGAACAGTGCAGTTCCCAGCAGGCAGGAAAATCCTGCTCTCTTGGAAGCTTTGATGAGGGGGCTGTGAGTGTCCTTGGGGCAGCCATGGACTGCTTTTCCCTTCCTGCCTCTCCCTGTGTGCCAGGCTCCTCCGGAGGGGCTGGCACATGGACTCCCACGGACTGAGCTGGACGCTGGGCTGGGCACTGCAGTGCTTTTCATTCATGACTGTCCTTATCAACAATACAGATTGAAAAAATGAAGCTTTCTACTGACTTAAGTAGAAAAGCTCATGATTCATTCTCTCCATCACAGAATACCCAGTTCTACACAGGGTCTTTATTCTGACCCTGACCAGGGTACAGTGCGGGGTTTGCCTCTGGCGCTGTGGGAAAATGGCCTCAGTAGTAACATTTTGCAGTTAGTGTGAGTGAAATGCTAAATTTCCATTCATCTGGGCTTTTTGTTAGGTGATATTATGGGGCTGAGTCAGATTTCCTGTTCTTTCTATTCACTAGAGTCATGTTTTGGCATTAGATATTTTGTAGATTTACTTCTAACAGCAAATGGATCTGCACATTTAGGGGTTCTTGTCCTTGTTGGAAGCCATACACAGGATATAGTGTGGGTTTTACCTGCTCTCTGCAGTGGGATGACCTGCACAGAAATCCCTTTAGACTCAGAAGAGGCCGAGTGCACACTGCTGTACTCGGCCACCAGGGCTGGCCAGGACCATTAGAGAAGGCTGGTTGTGTGGGATGAGCAAAAAAGTAAATTATTTCTCAGGTGCTGATGTTATAGAGCATGGTTTGCTCACAATTACTCCAGATGTTTATAGAGATTTCAGCACTACAGAGCTATGACTTCATCCCTCCTGTCCAATTTGGATCCACGTCCACAGTTTGTTACTGGATAAGAAATGAAAAGATCTGTCACACGGAATACTGCTTCCAGTGGCTGGATGCAGGCACTGTGTGGAGCTAGGGAAGAGGAGGAAGGAAGCAGATTTCTCTTCCCATCCTCGAGGTCCTGCTCAGGATCCAGTTGTACTCCGGGCTGGGCAGTGACAGTGGCTCAGTGCAGAGACACTGAGGCCAGGTTTTGGAAGTTGAAATGTGTCCGTGCTCCCCCTGGGAAGAAGCAGCAGCTGTGCCAGAGGCTCTGCAGACCTCAGTTCCTCATCCCCAAGGCCCCATGTGTTCAGACACCACCACTTCGGCAAAGTCTCTTTTCCTCCTGCTTTGCTTCACTGCCTCAGGAGCTCCTAACAGCAGTGCTGGAGAGTCTCCAGCTCCCAGGGCCCATGCTCAGGCTGGGCATCCCCATCATTGCCTGGAATAAGCTTCTTCCAAGGCAGGCAGAAGCTTCACTGCCTCAGTGGAGTGGCCTCACCTGACATGAGAAGTCCCTGACCTGAGGAAGGGCCTTCAGGGCTGCAAAATCTGCCTTACTTTTTAAAGAAAAGCTTATGTCTCTCATCAAGGAGAGAGGGAGGAAGGAGAAGGATGTCCACAGGGAAAATATGAATTTTCAGTCTCCTACCAACATGTGCTGGCTGCTTGAAGCAGTGTATTCACAAGTTTCTCATTCTCATGAAAGGAGACAAAAAAGTGCTACATATGGCAGGGAAGAGGCTGTGGAACACAACTGCCTGGAGGAGGGCTTGAACTCTGAGAGCAGCACCACTTGCAGGAAGTTTGAATTTTATTGTGTTCAGGAGGCTTTACATGTGTAGTCCACACTCATCTTCTCAGCATTTTAATGGCAATATTTCGATTTTCAATTCAAAACTGACCAAAATCTTTGCTACCTCTGGGGTTTGTAAAGAAACAGAATACTTCTACTGATAAAAGCTCCAAAGCGGACAGACTGAATTTATCCTAACCCAGACTTGTTACAATCTGCTTTATTACCCCTTTTCCTTCAACTTTCATTTCCTTTCTCAAAGTACAGCATTAAGTCTGGCCAGTCACTAACAGATCTGTAAATCAAAGCAAAATAAGTCCTAAACTCCATCCATACCTCACAGCAAACTGGTCCTGGTCATTGCTGGGGGAACTACAGGATGCTGCCCTGCGCAGCTCCGACTGTGTGCTGCTCCTGTCAGCCTGGTTACGAGATCAATTAGTGCCCACTCTAATGGATTGTGTGAATCCAGCGCTTGGCAGGAGGACAAGTTTGTGTATGAAACGAGGTTTCAGATTCAGGCTTAAAGTATCTTTTTATGGGCTTAGCATATGCAGCATTTTTTTTTTCTTTTTTAAATATATATATTTTTAAAAGTTTTTTGTTGGTGTTTGTTTGTTTGTTTGTTTGTTTGTTTGTGGTTTTTTAATATGTGAGGTCCAGTCCTACAGATGACTGTGGGGGTCAGGCCGATGTTTTAGGTGGCTGGGAGGGTTCTCTCTGCCTCTTGGTGCTGCTCTGAGCCTGCACCATTGGTTGCAATGGCCTTAGCACATCCCAAGAGCATTAGGAACTTGCTTTGGACTGGGTTACTTTCTAATGGATTTTCAGGCAGACTGGATCTGTGAAGTTCAGCCACGTGTCTTTGCTCTGTGCCCTTTTTCTCCCACACCCACCTTCATCTTTCCTATTGTTTAGATTAGAGACACCCCCCAAAACTGCACTGTGCTCTGTGCTTGCTCAGCAGGGCAAATGACTGCACATGGGGCACCAATCCTCATCAGAGGCTCTTTCCACTGTCATTATTTTTCCTTCAGAAACGCATTTCCCACACATTCCAGCAGGAGTTACCGCTACATTATTTCTTAATGTTTCCTGTGGTGTTTGCTACTCTTTAAGGGAGGAAAGTTCCATCCCTAGGTCTTCAAAACGTTTTGCTTCTTTGTATTTCTCAATTCTTTTAAGACAGTTCTGCATGAGGAATGAAAGGAAAGGGCAGGGCAGGTTGGGAGCAGCTCCGGAGCGGGGCTGGGGCGGTCCCTGCGGCTGCAGCACTCACAGTGCTGCCCACGGATGCAGCAGGAGTATTTTTAGCACTCCTCCAGAGCTGCCTGCTTGCTCAGGTTACCTCACTCCAGCAAAGTTTGAGGTGACTGGGCTGGAAGAGTTTAGGTAGCTTGCATCTTTTCGGCAGTGTCCTGAAGAGCCCTTCCAGGTGTCCCCTGGGAGGACAAAGGCCTCGAGGTTGTCACTGCTGGGGACAAGTTGACATCTCTCAGGCCAAGGAGGCCATGCCCTTGCCTGGAGGAGCTGGAGACAGGGAAGGAGTGAGCTGGCAGCCCAGAACTCCTTCCCTGGTCAGCTGTGGCTCAGCTCGTGTTGCAAACCTCGCAGCAATGTTCAAAAATGTGAGTTCCATTGAAGGAACAGCCTCCAGAATTACGGAGATAAAATTAGACTTCTCAAAACCCTCTCTGAGGTTGAAATTGTCGCTCTGAACTTTGTAGCACTTCTGTGAGGTGATGTACAGATACAAGAAATTTTGTTACTATGTCTTGATTTTCCAGGGAGACGCCCTTGAGGGCCAGGGCGTTTGGGTGACACTCCGCAGTGCCACCCACGCTGCACCACGTGGCCCTTGGTTGCTGTGGCACGGAAAGAGAGGGGCTTTGGAGTAACACACGCCTTCAGGGCTTCTCAGCCTTTTGCAAAAGAGCAATAAATAACTGACATCTGTTTTGATCAGCGACCAAGCCTTTTGTGTATTAAATAGTGTTTAATTTTTTGCGAAGGATGCCGTTAGGATGCCAGGAGGGGCGGAGGGGAGTCACTGCCCTGCAAACGAGCCAGCCAACAGCAGTGGACATGGCTCAGCCTCTCAGCAGTCTGACTCAGTGGTAAATGCTCTGAAGGTAACGCTGCTCCTCTGGTACAGTCCATGCAAAACGTCCTGTCTGTCCCTCAACACGTGTGTATTGTCCTGGCAACATCCCCGTGGGCACCACCGCGATGTTACCATCATGAGTGGGATTGTTTTTGTTTGTCGCTCATTGCATCTGTGGACTGTGTGTTTCCTGGGCAGGGTCCAGCCCTCTCAGCCATGTTGATTCCACCTATAACTGCTCTCCACGTTACATTTGTAGTTTTTCTTTGAAGCTGGAAGTGGTGTTTTGCTGAGTAAGGATGTCTTTCATTGAGTATGCATGTTTGTGCTCCAGCGGAATACAAGGGATTCCTGTAACCATTGCAGAGAGAAAGACTTTAATGCAGAGATAAAGCTAAGGGATGCAGTGTATTTGTGTTAAAAATAGCAAAGACCACAATCCCAAGGTTGGTGTTGAAACTCCCTTGGGAACAGGTGTGTTTTACCCTGAAGTCAGTGCTGAATTGCAAAGGACTGTGTGGCATCCATACACAGCAGTTGACACAAGTAATCAGAGGGTAAAGTTTCAAGTTCTCCCTTCTGTCAGCAGTAAATTTGTTGCAATTAAAGAAACTTAAAAAGTGTTACAGGATTCCAAGGCTTACGGGGTGACATGAGACAGCAAGTGACTGAGTTCACTGTCCCACTGCAGCACTGGCACCCATGATGTCTGTGTTCCTCTGGAGGGGAATAAAACCGGGGGAGAGCTGAGCAGAGTGAGGACTGTGTATTCCTCTCTCCCAGTGCTGGCTCACTCGTGGTTGTTTGGGGCTTTGGGCACCTCTTCTCTCCTATGCTTCGTTCATTTCTAACCTGCTTTAGGTTAATCGGGTGAGTTTCCCCACCTATACAGGTGTTACAGGGACATACTTGGAGGAGGAAGGTTTGCCTTCTTTCAGAAGGGACTTCTGTAGACATTTTCTCTGGTTTTGAGCTCAGCAGTGCTGTTGGCTTGCCTGGATATCCGAGTTCCTGCGCAGGGTGATTATGTCCCTCAGGCCGGGTGACCCTGGCTTCTCCTCGGTGGAGCCAAGCACAAATTACAGCAATCAGATCCCTTCCTGTAACACAACCCCGGGGCACAGCAGCGCTTCCCTGCAGCTACCGCGCCTGTTTTCCTGGCATCCGGAGGAGAGAGGCGGCAGAGAGTGCTCCAGCCCCTCTCCTCGTGCCCTCACTGGCAGGTCCCCTCTGCGGTGGCCTCCCCAGCCACGTCCCTGCCTGCAGCACTCTGCCCAGGAGTGCACTGATCTCACCCTCCTGCAATGTTCCCAGCTCCCGAGGAGTGCCTGGTTCAGAGCGCTCCAGGTCCTCTCTGCAACTTCCATATATTTCACCTGCTGCTGCCTAGAAAATAAAGCTATGCCGGGTAACTTTGTCAAAAGATCATGTGTCATTATGGAAAAAAGCCTTTTGTTGTTCTCTTAAAATCCCCCTTGGCAGAGGCACTTCCCTGAAGAGAGCATTTAACAAGGTGCTTTTGACAACCTGTAATAACAGCTGGTCTGTGTAAGTGAAATATTGGAACAACAGCTGACACTTTGCTTGCTGAAATAGATTGATAAGAAATGCACAGAGTTTAGTTCAATACGATGTGAAAGCTGAGCTTTAAGTTCACTAGGAGGTACTGCAGCAATTGATATAAATGAAGTGTTGTATCTAAATGGAGACTGAGCTGTCAGCTCACAGATTGCCCGACTTCCCCATCCCCAGACAGGGAGCAGACCCTGCTGTTTCCCAGGGTGGACACATGGCTTTGGTGCCACCTTTCTGGGGAATGCACTCTGCAGAATCAGGTGCAAGAGTAAGAACCAGCCAGCATCAGGAGGCTGCTTTTCTGTACAAATTTGGCAACTTGGAATTCCCGCAACATAGAAATAGTCTCTGTTATAAAACCTCATTGTTCGTGCAACCCGCTTGTGCACAGCAAGCAATCTAAAGAGCAGGAATGTGTTTTAAAGGGACATTTCCATTAGAAAAGAGAGGAAGGAGTTGCTAAAATACTGCTGTTGTTTTCCTGGCTTTGAAAAAAATGAAAAAATATTTTCAGAATTGCCTGGAATCTCCTGCTGGTGGAGGAAGTGGAGAACAAGAGCAGAGCTTTGCCATGCCGCTGGCTGGCCAAGGCTCTTCCATGAGCTGCTCTGCCAGGCAGGATGGTTGGAAGAAGAAGTCGCCACGTGTATGTCCCCATGCCTGGGCCACTTGTATCTGACCACACTGCATGTGGTGCTCCACACAGATTGGCTTTGCCAGCTGGGACAGCTGGAAAAATGTTCAGTGTGAGTTTAAGGTGTTTAGTTTTATATCCCATATTGAGCCTGGAAACACCTGAAGATGCAGAGTAATCTTTGTTTAAATGCTGACTGTATGCCCTTGAAGATTTTATATGGAAATTAAGTCAATTACTGTTTCTGTAATGCAATTATTGTTTCATTAGGAACACTGTAGTGTTAACATGTGGGTTAGTATTGATCAAAAAAATCTATGTATATAATATATCTGAGATAAAGTACTGTATGACTCAGCTGACCTGAATTTATCCTTCATAAGAATAGAACTTGGCAAGTGTGATAAAGCCTGGCAGCCTCAGTTTCCCCACCTGAACAATGGCCCTTTTGTATTTTTTTGCCTGTGATATTCCTTCACAATTTATGGATAAAACCCCAGTTTGTAAGGCATATATAGTTAATAGTAATCCATAAAAATTCCTGTGATGTAAGTAATGCCACTTCTAAAATACTCAATTTGACATTATCACTTTATTTGTGTAAATCTCAAATATATATTTGTATCCCACCTTGTCCCTTTGTTCCCCAGCCATTCAAAGCTCTGCTGCTGGCATTGGAATGCTCCCTGTTTCCCTGATTTTATAATCTGTGCTTGATTTGACTATTGATATATTATTATACTTTTTTAATAGTTGGTTATTTCCTTTCTGGTTTTGTCTTCTCTTACACCCACCCAGTCCATGTTAAAAGCACAGTGGATTTGTGATGAACTAATTATGTTTCTTTTCTTTTGCATTTTCCTTGCAGTTCCTGCCAGGCTGTAACTCAGTGTTTAGCTGCAGCCTGATGCACTGTGGGTGTTTCACAGGAAACATTTGACATGGCATCTTTTTGCCTATGAAAACAGTGGAATGATGACAAGTTTCATTTTAAGCTCCAGAATTTTGATGCATGGTGTTGATTGGTACCAAAATGCAAACTGGTACCAAAATATTGCAAAATACAAAGATGGATGTGTAACTCATGCTGTAGGAATTTTGTGGTGGTGTATGATCATGCTGATATTTCATTAAGGTAACGGAGGTGGGAATTCTCTCCTCAGGATGTGTGTATGGGATTGGTGCCTCCTCATCAACAATGTATTTGGGAATGGTTTTGCTTTGTATTTATAAGCTTGTAGTGCCTTTTGAGAATGTAGCCAGACGTGGCAGCAGGTTTAGAGGTAGTTCATGGTGCATTAATGAGCATGGGGGTAATTCCAAGGCACAGGGATGTCTGGACGGGTGTCATTCATTATTTTTCTCAGGTTACTAGGAAGTTTTGTTTGCAATTCGCTTGGGAAGGGAGGCCAAGAGATGGTGAGATACACCAGTTGGGGTTCGGGGTGCAGCTGGGCAGGAGGGCTCAGGGAGGTGAGATTTCCATGGGTATTTCCTGCTGCTCATGGAGTTCCACAGGGCTGGAATACTGCTGCAGCCAGCAAATGTAATAGCTCTCACCTGCAGTTAGGTGCAGGTTCCTGCCTGGCTTCCAGGGTCATTCCTGCATCCTAGCACTGTGCTGTGTTGGCAGCAAGCTAAAAAGGAACCTCCATGGCTGCATCATGAGCCTCACAGCTGTCCTTTAGCTGAGGTTTCTGCTGAAATTTGGAATCCTTTTGAGTGACATTTTGACCCCGGCTTGTCACTTGTGCTTAGGATGTGGGCTCTCTTGTATGGGTTTGTCCTCCCTTCCTAGCAAGCAGGGGTCACTCATTCAGTTGGAAATAAAGGACTCTGGGGAGTGTCACCTCCTAGTTTATTACTGTGTCAGCATTAGCTGCATGGTAAATACTGTCTTAATATCTATTGACAAGAAAAATTTTTCAAAGTCATGAGTAGGTGCAATGTGCCTTCTCACAAAAGTTGTCCAGGAGACCTTCCTCTTTGCTAGTATTAAGTTAGGAAAATCAGAAACCAGAGGTTGGAAAGAATAGTCAGATCCAGCCTGGCTGTGCCACAGACACCCAGTTTGGGAGGTGTCACTGAACCCCTGTTTTTCATACTCTCACCACTGCAGTGTTTCACTGCACAGCAAACGTGCCTAAAGCACATGTATTTTTTTGTATGATGGTGACTTGGGATTTCTGTCTGCAAGATTTTGGTCATATGGCAAGTTTGCAGAGTTTGGGTCATGCCCACCCGTTGGAATTAAAGACAGTTCCCTTTAAAGACTTGACTTCATCAGGCCCTGTGCTTTAACACTGTTAGTCATGTTGCTTCCAGTCTGAAGTATTTCTGGTTTTCTTGCTTACACGCAGGTTTTCTTCCTTACATGCAGGTTTTCTTCAGCAAAGGCTCAGAGAAACTGGGTTATTTTCCCATCTCTTGCGCAGAATCACAGTAGGACCTTGGTTTTGTTCTGCCTTTGCTCATCAGCTATAGGAACTACTTTTTCAGGATGTCAGCTTCCCAGGATCCAGCTCCTTTGTCTTTATTCAGTGCCAGCTAATGCAGTATCTGTTCACTGCTGGACTTCAGGCATTGGTTAAATACAAATAATGAATGATGATGATGGAAAACAGCTTTTGCCTTTCTTGACAGTCATATTGCTGCTGGCCTGGAGATTAGTGGGTGATTTAATAGCAGTTACAAAAAAATAATCTGAAATTGCGATACAATTGATAGGAATCACCATTCTTGTCTCTAGTGGTCCCTGAAAGGCCTGGGGACATAAGACAAGCTACTGCTCTTGTGCTCATATTCTATCAATGTGTCTATAAATCATTATAAAATACTTCCCTGAATGTTGGGGTGTATCAATACACTTCTCTGCCTTTTTAATTCCAGTACTGTAACATAAGCAAAGTGTTAAGCAAAGTGTGGCACAGCAAGTGCAGGCACAATTCCTCTGACCTCAAGGAAGAACTAGTAGAGTAAACACTTCTAATGCCTTGCTTGATTTTAAGAGAAACAAGTAAATCCTTTGAAATAGTTCTGTGGTTTTTCAACTGGAGACATTTAGACACCTCTGGATGGATCTTTGTGCTTCTGAATCACATTCTGCAAGAGATGTGGTTGTGGAAATAGTTGGATAGATTTTCTGTTGAGTCTGCAAACACCCTCAGTCTTGTGTGCGAAACATAAAATATCCAAGTGATGCTCGTGCCAGTTCATGTGTCCCTGGTTTTAATCATTTTTACCTGGCAGCATGTGCTTTCTGTGTTCAGGAGGAGTGTTGTGTCCCTTGAGAGACAGTCTCTTCTCCTGTTGTGTGTCCCTGCCCTGTGTCCTAGCTGTGCTGCATGGTGTGTGTGCCGAGCTGTGGCATTCCAGATGCATGTCCATAGGAACGCCAGCGCTCCTTAACTGGGGATAATGAGCTCTCTTTCCATCCCTCCTTCTAGGTTGTGTGGAGGAAACTTGGAGATGCTGCAGGGTCGTGCCCTGGAATTAGACAACACTTGTCAGGAAATCAGTACAAAGGACCTATGTAAGAGGCCCTGAGCATGTCCTCTCTCTGAAGAGCACGGTCTGAACTGCCCAGGAGAGGGGAGGAGCCGCCTGAGTCCGCCGCAATTCCCAGCTGACAACGGGGGTCTGCACTGCAAGAGACTGCTGGAAAGGGGGGACATTCTGCACAGGGGTCTAGTGGGGAGCCGTGTGGCAGTGTCCCCCAATCCTGCTGTTCCAATATCCCAGCTAATGAAGCGCTGCACCCTCGCTGCAACACTCCACCCTTAGAAGCACTGAGGTATTGCCATCCTAACCAAAAGATATTTGGGATTCTGCAGGTGTTACGCAAAATAAGTTTTATTTTGGTTAGTTACAGTGAATCTCTGATAGGTCTCAATGAGTTTTCCACTGGATTTAAGAGAGGTTTTTCAGCAGACTGGAGAGACACTGATGAACTGTGCCTTTGGTCTCCGCAGGTTTGAGAAAGTCGCTTCTTAGTAACTCACATTTCAGTCTGTAAAGGATCTGTTAATGGTGCTTAGGCAATTTCCAGGTGATTTTTTTGCTTTGGTAGAATACCTGCCTTTGGAGGTGCTAAAAGACCATAAAGTCCTAACCAGCCGGTAGTGTAGCATAACTACAGTACTTGTAGTGATCCACAATTTCTTTCTAAATGAAAGTCAAGATAGCTTTCTTTTTGATTCGCTTTGATGCACATCTTCTGAAGAGGTGTAAGGTGTTTAATGAATGGCCCTTTAATGAATAGAATACTTAGGCATCGCTATTACAGGTCTCAAGTCAGGATTTCCATCAGAATTTATTTTGGAAATTATTTTCCAGTTGTCAGGATGCTAATTTCTACTGTTTAATTTAGAGACATGCTGGTTTGTTTAACAAGAGCCTAGAAGGATCTAAAAGATTGCACTGCATTATAAAAAAAGCTTTTCTTGCCACTGTAGCGTTCTTTCAAAGAAAAAGGTTTTATTATCCTCAGAGCATGTCTTTCATTATAATGAGGCAGAAAGCTCTTGTTCAGATTGCCTGAGATTTGACCAGACGGCGCCCTAGATGTGCTTAGTTTATTTTTATCTCTGTGTATGATCCTAGTTGTGTGTATTGAATTACAACGATAGATATTTTGTGTATATCTTAAAGCAATGATAGTTTCATGTATGAATGTGCAACAGGCTTGTGACTGAATGCTGTTGCTTAACTTTTTACCATAGCTGAGTATCAAAAAGACTAATAAAAATTAATTTAAAAAAAAAATAGGAATGCAACAATTCCTGGGTTTCTGGTTTGTTCTTGGTTATTAAGATTTGAGCCAAAGTCAGAACCTCTGTTTTTCTGAGCTTGGACTGTATCCGTGGGCTATTTGCAGTGAAATGTAGCTCGGTTGCTGTACAATCTTTTGTTATATAGGAGTATGATGTAAATCTGCTATCTGTCTTCAGAAAAAGTGTGTTAATTTGCAGCAGTAATTCTGTTGGTTTCTGTTGTTATTTTCACTTGGTACCATTCAGTGTAAGGCCTCTGATCCAGCGTTGCTTTCTTGGGCAAAAGTCCAGTTCACTGCTTCTCCCTGAGTTGGAAATGCAGAATCCAGCCTTCTGTTTTGAACCATTGCCCACCTGTGTGGTTTCTGATACAACCCCCAGCCCAGACAGCTATCTGTTCTCTTCCCATGTTGTTTTCTCTGCCGTATTGTTTGCAGAGTTCAGTTTCAATTGTTGTATTCCTATCTCTCTGTATGTATAAACAGCTGTAACACCTGTACTTGTGCCTGCACTCTGGACGTGCAGGGGCCAAGTGAGGGATACTGGTCTTTTGACACTATACTTGTGTAAATTTTGATACTGTATTAAAGCTATTTTTTTACAGTTCTGCATACGATTGGGTATCAAGTATTGTGTTCATCTTAGCAACGGTAATAAATTATAGAATCCCACCCTTGTTTTGTTCTCCTTTACTGACTGGAGCTCTGAGCTGCTTGGGCTTACAGGCAGGAGCCATTGGAAATGTTTCCTGCTTGGTTAAGAAATGAGCTGCACACGGTGCATTTTTCTTCATTTTCTTGCCAGGTGTCTTTAAAAAATCCTACCAAGGTAAAGAAGTTGCTTCTGTGTTTTCTGCTAAAGGAGGAATAGCTGTGGGTAATTGTGCAGGGAGTTGTGACCAGGTGCAATTTGTTCAGCCCTCAGCTGTGCTGTGTTTGCAGCCCCAGGACGCCTGTGCCGGTTCTTTCTTCCTGCCCTCCTCACAGAGCAGTCTTGAGGTGAGGACAGGAGAATGTGGAGTTCCTGGAGTCTTCTTGTTCAGGTAAGGAGTGCTGGGGGATGCTGGCAGTGTGTTGGTGGCCTTGTGTGCCACCACGTCCCTGCCCCAGGATGGGCCTGTGTGGGCCAGGGGAAAGGGCTGGCTCTGGCTGCAGAGCAGAGAGCTTTAGCTAAGTTTTCTTGAGAAAAGAGATACTTAATACAACCAATATCTTCAGGCTAATAAATCTCATGGGAGCTCCTTAAAATGCCCCTTCCAAAGAGGAGAAAATGGGCAGTGTGTGGGGAAGGGGGTCAGTGCTCTTGGGAGGATCTGTAGCCTGCTGAAATGCCCCTTTGCTAAAGAATAAAAATTGCTGTTGTACTTGGGGACCTTCAGCTTCTCTGTCTTGTTCCCTGTCCCTGTGGTTAAGCCTTTTTCAGTGAAATGTAACTATGCCAAGCCTCTTGGACCCTTTGTGCAGTTGCTTTTAGCAGAATTCTGCTTTGGTTGAAGATTTGCAAGTGTTGTTACTTTCCCTGGATCTGAGCTAAGCCTGAATGAACTATAAATTCACTGTCTGAGTGAATTTTAAATAGCTCTTGTGCAGTGGATGTATGGAGTGGATTTTACCTTCTCTACTGCAGAAAAGCTGCTTTGCTGAAGGGTTCGAAGGTAAAGAATGGCACTTTGTTTTCAGCAAGTGCCTAGTTTCAGTCGAGCCTGTTCCCCAAAGGCTGCAGTTGATGGACGTGTTTATGAACGTGGCATGAAGCCAGAGTGCCCTTTTTAATGTTTTGAGCAGAGGCAGCCCAAGCAGCCTCTGTGGCCTGGGGACAGTGCCTGACCCTGCACTCCTTTGCGCGGCCCGAACCTCTCAAATACCAAATGCCCCCCAGTCTCTCTGTGTTGCCTCCCCAGCAGATACTAGCCATGCCAGGGCACTGGTTTGTTCAATTCCCCAAGTGTTTTTGAAATAAGTCCCAGGGTGGTGTGAATTCTTTACACTAATCTCACCACTTCAATACTGAAGAAAACGGCTCAGCCGTTCCCCCCCCTGCCCCTCCCCCTTTTTAAGTGGGAAAAAAAGTCTTGATGAGACTGTCCTGTATTTTGAGGAGAATGGGCCAGCAAATGCAGCTGCTGGGTATGGAATGCCCAAATCTTTGTCTGTCTCCACACTTGTGTTTTCCAGGCTTAGGTGAACCAGACATGAATGTCCCCAAACCAGCACCAAACTGCAGCTCTGGTCATTGAAGATTGCCGAGGTAAGAACAGCTGACTCGATAGCGGCTCTGCCTGGAATGAGTAAATAGAGGCTCTGCATTAATTAATTGGGCAGCAAACAGGGATTTGCTGGGCTGCTCTGTGGTTGTGGTACTTCTAGCACATGCAGTTGGGCCCAGGAGTGGATTGTGAGGTGGCATTTACCTGAGCTGGCTACTCAGGTCTGATGTGTACGGTACTGAGAGTGAGGGGGAAAGAGAACTACCAAAGGAGGAATGAGTGAGTCATCTTGCTTGGAATTACTCTTTTCTTAAGGAAAAAGCTCCTTCCTCTCCTGCTTGGTGGCTCCAGATGCCTTCTGTTTGTTTTTTTAATCCCAGAAATAGCATGGCATGGTTGAGATTTTCAATGTCTGGAAGGTCAGAGGAGGGGAAGGCTTAGCAAGGCTACATGGGATTGGTAGGGGTAAAGCAACACAGAGATGGTAGTGTGAAGGAAAATGAACTTTTGAATATTCTTACATACGTAAAAATACGGCTGTGTATTAAAAGCTTGCGGTAACATAGACCAGAGACAGAAACCTTACTTGGATCTTTCTTGACTATGAAAACTCGACTCCATGTGAGTAATTAAAAAATTGAGAAATATTGATGGGGATGATGAAAAATGAGTGAAACCATAGCATCCTGTGATATTGATATGAGGGCTTTGCTGGAGCTCTGGGGAGCTCCAGCCTCGTCCAAGCATTGGTGGCTCTCCTCGTGGTACCAGCTTGTGGGGAAGGACCCCAGGGACTGCATCACCTGCTTCTATCTGAAACAGCTTCCTAAACGCATGGGTCACAAAGAGCTGCCAAAATAATAATACTGAATTATTTAGTGTGTTTGCTAGAATATGATAATTACTCTCCTCTTGAATAAGAAATTGTTATAATGATCTCTTCAAAGCACTGGCTGTGGCCCTGAAGTTTGAAGTTTCTTTGGATTTTTTTTGCCCCCCACTACTGTGTATTGGTTGAAGTAGATTAAAAAAAAAAAAAAAAAAAATTTGTAAGTCTGCAGACCAAAAAAAAAAAAAGGAAAAAATAACATGGGGAGCCCATTGCCAGCTTCAGGGAAGAAAGAGGACAAAGGGAAGGGAGATAGGGACCTGCCCTGCCGAGATCCAGGCTGCTGCAGGTGAATCTCGTGCTGCATTTAGGTGGGATGATCTGTTTGCAATGAGCTCACCTGTGCGTGGCAAACACAGAGAGAGAGAAGGAGGTTTAGTCCTTTCACAGGTGACTTCATTTTCTTTTAATAGTGACTTGGTAAATGACAGGGACTCAGATTGGCCAGTGAGCAGTGGCGTTCCCAGTCCTGAACACCTCCACTTAGGAGCAGGAGGGGTTGGATGGTGTGTTAGGGGATTTTTTCAGGATGCTTGGGAAGTCCCTGGTGTGACACAGGGTCATCCTGGCTCAGGCCAGTGTGCTGAGCCCTGTAAAACCACAGCTTCACTCACAGCTTAAGTGTAAAGGTCACAGTGAAACAAAAATGTTCTCTTGGGTTTGAAAGTGGCCTTTCCAATAGAATCTGGTTTGTTGTCAGAACGGTGGGAGTTGGCCTGAACATCAATCAATGGTGGGGGGCTGTTGAGCTGCTCTGTTTTCACAGGCATTAGACTTCATAAGAGAGGAAATACACAATCTAAAAATACGGTGTTTTCCTCCCCCTGCTGAAGGGGAAGTCTCCACAGACTGCTGCATGCTCCCATTTAGGAAGGCCCGGAGCCCACCCTATCCAACCTTGAGAATCCCAGGAAAAGCTCACCATAAAACATGGAAATGTTTCCATGGGAACTGTTCCTCTACTTCTGCTAATAAAATGGACCTATAACACCAGTGACAACAGGTCCCAGTTTCTGCACCAAACTACAAACAGTGAATGCTACAAAGGGAGCTGGTGAAGAGCAGAAGTGAAAATCAAGAGAGCTGCTAAATTAGGTATGTGCAGGCCTCTCTGAGAAAGCACAAGCAAATAAACAAAGCCCTTGGGGGTGTGGGGGGGGGGAAGAAAATATCATTTTAATTACAGCACATCCAGCCAACATAAACCCCATGGATTGTGTGAAATCAGGTTTGTTCCTCTGATCTGCAGCAGGAAACCCTGTTGCAGATCAAATGTGTTCAGGGAGGCTGTCCTGCTAATTGCTGCTCCTAGCTGAGCCAAAGCAAACTCTTTAGACAAAGGAGAGAATTCACTTTTTATTTAGTATTAATTATGAAATGACATGTCTTGGTGGGCTTCACAATAAGGCTACATTTCCTGAAGGGGGGAGTGGGGGGAAAGCAGTTCTAATCTGGTGAAATAATTGGAGAATTAACCCATTGCTTCAGGCTTGAGCCCCAACATGCACATACAATTAGGTGCAAGATGAGTGATGTAATGAATAAGGCCTTTTCTTTCATCACAACAAATTATTAAACTCATTCTAAAGCCTTCCATATGAGCATTCTTGTATGTTCTGGTGTTAAAAGAGTGTGGGGGTTTTTTTCTCCTCTTTTCTGATTTTCACACTTCCTTTTGTATTTTATTTTTAAGCCTTTGTGGCTGTTTTGCAGCATCTCTTTGGCTTCTCACTAGAGATTTCAGAGTTTTGCACTGAGTATTTTGGGGGTTGGATGTGTTGCTTGGGTACTCTCACTTTATCCTGCTAAACACGGACTGGAGATTTTAGTTTCCTCCTGTGCTGTTGGGGCACGTGTGCGTTGTTTTGGAGCAGCTTATATGCATTTGTAGCCATGGACAAATGAAGCCAAAGAGGCAGGGAAGAAGTTGTGTTGGTAACCTGACAGAATGGAAACTGCAGGAATATCCATACATTGCATCTATAATCCATATGTACTTATGTTAAATAATAACTTTATCCAGGAAAATGTTTCTGCAAGTGCTGATGGAAAACTGAGCTGGATGGGAAGGCAAGTATGTGCCAGCAGAGAGCAATAAATGTGCTGCTCTAAAGACACAGGTGTAAAAATCAGCAGTCAG
This sequence comes from Hirundo rustica, assembly GCF_015227805.2. Taxonomy (NCBI): domain Eukaryota; kingdom Metazoa; phylum Chordata; class Aves; order Passeriformes; family Hirundinidae; genus Hirundo; species Hirundo rustica. The sequence goes on along the minus strand of NC_053452.1, from coordinate 10,678,789 downwards.
TTAAGAAAAATACAAATAAATGAAAAATAGACAACTTGAGGCTTTCCCAGCTGCTTCCCTCGGCTCTTTGGAAGCTGCCTTCTCTTTTCTTGGAGGACAGTTCCGTGTGACAGTGCGCTTGTCTTTTTCCTTGCTAATATCCCTACCTTAGCAGGAAAAAGGAGCAATGGAGAGACGAGGCAGCCAGTGATCAGTGCCCAGACTAGCGCTGATAACTTTCCATTTTGGATGTCACTTAATTAATTGATGCTGAGGTCTCAGTTGGAAATGTCATTGCCTGGTTGGGGAAGGCACTGAGGGCTGGGTCATGCCGTGTCCCAGGATTTACTCGCTGGGCTCGGGGCAGGGGTTGTTGGGGATGTTTCTGTCCCCTCAGCTCCCCGGGGCTGGTTGTTACAGTGGGGTTTTTCACATGGTGCAGCCGGGATGGCAGGAGCAGCACGCCCCTCACACCCCTCCAGAGCCCTTCTCTCTCACAATTCCCATCTTACCTCACAGCCTGTTCTCCACTCACAGCCCCATCCCCTCTCATAACTACCCCCTGTCTCCTCACAGCCCCATTTTCCCTTCATGGGCTCATTCTCCTCTCTTTCCCCTCACAGCCCCATCTCTGCCATCTCCCGTCACGACTTCCCTCATGAACCCCATTCTCTCCTCAGCCCCATCTGCCATTTTCCCTCACAGCCCCGTTCTCCCCTCATAACTCCTCTCTCTCCCCACACAGCTCCATTTTTCCCTCATGGCCCCATTCTCCCTTCACAGCACCGCCAGGACTGGGCCTTCACCCTCAGCACAGGTACTTGCCATAAATACAGAAAACACTGACCTGGGAGAGTCTCAAGGGGGAAAAAAGAAAGAAAAAGAAAAAAAAAAGGTGGAATTTGGAGATTTCCAGTCCTGTGTGTTATAGAGAGAGGGAACTTTTCTTGGGCTGGATGGAATCCACATAAATAATTTGTGCCTCCAGCTGTGCCTGTGGGTGACTCAGGATGTTGATGTCACAGACTGAGGAAAACTTTTTGAGTACATGTTCTAGAAAGTAGGTTCTAAGTCAGATTTGCTGCATTTTAGTTTTCTGTCATCATAGAAAATACATAAACAGTCCATAAATTGGAGTGATTGCCAGAGGGAAAGATGTTTTAGTCTAGTCTAATTACTCTGTGCTATTCATTTGGTTGGGGAGGAAATATTAGGCAGATTCCCTCCCCCCCCCCCCCCCCCCCCCCGAGGAGGAATTAAATATGCTCCCAAAATGTTTTGGTCTAAACTGACTGTTAACCACATTTTAAGTTCTATTTCACATATAACTAGCCTCCAACTAGAATTCCAGTGGCCTGAACAAGAGGAGGTGAAATTATATAAGTGAAGGGATAGTATTAGAAGAGATCTGTGTAACCAAAATAACTCTCTGCTCAGATGTGTCCTCTGAGTTTTCATTCTTTTCAGATACATAAAGGTATCTAAAGGGCAGCAGAAATTATAGCGGTGTTGAACTAAAGCTGCACACAAACCCAACTTCTGATTCTGTTTTCAATTACTTGAGTGATCTGTATAATATTCCAACCTACCAGAAAATCAATGCTGGTTTACCAGATAGTCGCTTAAAAAAAGAGGCCAAAATCTTTTCATGTTTCTATTGCTGATTTACAGGCACTGTCCTGTTAACTGGGATTTCATGGGTATAAGTGACTGGAAAATTACCTCAAAATGATGCATTTTCTATTCTTGTTTTGGTGTGCCTGTTGTGATTTCCTGAGGAATGGGTAAATTACATGGAAACTGTCACATGTAGTGATTAAAAAGCTTTAAAAATCAATTTTACCTTGCAAGTTGGTAGAGAGGGGTAGCTCTGAATGGGGTTTACTCTGGGTTTGTGGAGCCTGGGCTTGAAAAGCAGGCTTATTTTATTTGCTCTTAACTTAGTGTGTATATTAGTATGGGGTGTTATTTGCTGTGGTACTACTGGAAGGCATCTTGGTGTGGGAATGCTTGGTGACCTCTACTTGGGAACACTGCTCAGAAAAATCTTCCTGTTTGAACTCTGCACCTGAGGGAGGATCCCTCCAATCTGCTGCTGACTTTGGCCCTAGTCCTTCAAATAATTTCAAAAAAGAAAGGCAGTTCCCAAACAGCCTCATTAACACCATTTTTGTTAACACATTTTCCCTCAATTTTAAACCTTCCAACAGGCATCTATTTGGGTTTCTTTGTTTATATCAGTGTGGAGTATTTATTGACATGAAGAAATGCCTTCATCTCTTTGAGAGACAGGTTTGGTTTGCACATATTCCTGCTGTGCACGGGAACATTTGCTGCTGATTAGAGGGGTACAGCTCTGTTTGCAAAGCAAAGTGCTTGCAAGAGCAGATTTCTCCCCTTTGCCTTCTGGTTTCTCTTCCCCACTGGAGTTTTCCAGGTGCAAAGTGGTCTTCACTCAGAGAAAAGACCATCTGGGTTTTGTTGATGCTCAGAGGAATAAAACTTTGCAGCTGAGAGCCGATTTCAGTTCTTCTCCTTTCCTGCCTTGGGTCTGGGGTTGGTTTTGTGGCTGTGCCAGGCAAGTTGGCAGAGGCTGCTGGGCGTTGTGAAGTCATGCTGGGCTGTGGCTGGAGCAGCTCCTCACTCCTTTTATCCTCTAGGAGCGTATTTGTTTGGCGTATGACTGTCAGTATATCGGAGAAGCAGCATTCTCCTGCACACAGTGACAATAAACATTGTGTTGTGTGATGCCTTAGCCCCAAGTCCAGCATTCCACTTCCCTGCCTCTGCTGTTGCCGTGGCCCAAAGCAAAGCCACGGATGAGGGAGAGAAATAATGCACAGAGGAGAATTCTCTGAATGCCATCGCTGTTGTGGGTGCTGTGAACGTCCCTGGGATTCTGTGCAGTGCAGACCTCCAAATCTCAACATTTGTATGTGTGTGTCTCCCTCCTGGCCATGGAGCTCATGGCAACCAAAAGATGTTTCCCATTTGTTGGCAGGAGAATGAATAATTACTGAAATGTAAGACCTCAGTAGTAGCATCTGGGAGATTTTGGTCTGTCATGTGGAACACCAATGCAAAAACATTTTCTGTGCTTTTGCCATGTCCAATTATTTGCCTGGTGAATGGGAGAGCTGCCTTTTTTGGGGCTGCAGATGTGGCCTGGTTCTCTGAGCCCCCCAGTGCACTCCCTCTGAAGGGAGCAGTGCACCCAGGCATGGTGAAGAACTGTCACAGCAGCCCTTGGCACAAGCAACCAGGAGTCGCCCTTTCCAAAGGACCTTAGCAACTTTTCCGGAAGCAGCTCCTGCATGGCAGGAGAAGCAAGGAGGCCCCAGCCCGTCTGCACATGGTAGGTGACAAAGTTCCTCAGCTACTGATATGATTTATATATATATATATGTTGTAATGCACTAATTTGGTTTATATTGTGTTTCATCGGATTTGTAATCTGTATCACGTGGTCCGTCCTTGCTCAGCTGTAACCCAACTCTGTTCCACTCTCACTTTATCCCTGATTGGGCAGTGGCTTGTCCCTGCCTCTGGGCCCTGCCCCCTTGGGAAAAAGCCCTGGCACGGGTGGGGCCTCGCTCCCTCTGGCACCGGCGAGCCACCGGGAAAGAGCTCCAGCCAAGCAGGGTAGGACTCGAGAATAAAGCTGTTCTATCCCACCCGGTGAGAGAGAGCAGACTCTTTCCTTTTGCCATCGGTGGTCGTCCAGTCTCAAAAAGAAACATCACATATATATATATATGTTTTAATTTTCAAGAATGCTGATTCTTATCTAGTGGTTTGTGCTATATATCAGTTTTGTGGAAATAGATTTTTACCTACTCCAAGAATTGTCATGAATTTTACCCTGGCAAAGGGCTTAATAAATTGCAGGAGACAAGAATGAAGAGGAAAGTATAACCTTTAAGCAGAGTATAAAGAAACAATGGATATGGATTTTTTTTGTTGTTTTTCTCTGTAATGAATGTAAAATATTTTTTTCCACTACTAGCTGTTGGCTGTGGAAGTGAAAATATAGAGTCTGGTGAGGTAAGGCCGTAGAAATGAGGAAATACTAGTACATAAACCCATTTGCACTAAAGTATTACACTTGTCTGGAAGATAAGTAACGCTGCGTTAGTAGTGGTAGCAGAATGATGGTTTGCTATCAGCCCTCATAATTTATCCCATGCAGAGTGCTGCATGTGGACTAAGGGCTTGATAGATCCTCTCAGCCATCCTGGTACAGCAGGAATTAAGGTTTTGTGTTTCACTCTTAACTCAGTGGATCAAGGAAGAGAAGCCAGAAAGCAGATGTGATGATTAATTTGCTGGGTGTGCATGTTATTATTGCTGCACATCTGTATGGCTTAGTCCACCTGAGGATTGTGTGGTCTCCAGGTGGCTAACAGCATGTGCCTGCTTGCTCCAGGGGAGCTGGTGTGTTTTAAAAAAATCAGTATTTGAAGTCTGAAGAGTTTTCAAGGGTCCGTCCTTGGGGCCTGTAGGGTGGGCAGCTCATCCACAGCTGAGCTGAGTGTTCAAAGGTGGGCCCAGGGTTTGTTTTGTTGTCTGTGCTCCCTCTAAGTGGTAGTGTCAGTGTGCTTTGAACTTAAAGGGAATTTTCCTGAGCATGTTACAGGTTTTTAAAAATGAGTTTTATACTGTTGTAGGGCAAGAAATCACTGACTAGTGGGTTAGCCTACAGTCAGTGCTGCGTGGCCGTTTAGAGCTGATGATGCAGCCACAGGTTGTTAAACAATTTTAAGTGGGCCTATCTTCAAAGCTTGTAAAAACTAACATTTAATGAAGTGAAACACAGATCAATGGTAAATTTTGTGCAGCGGCTCAGCTGTATTGATTGCAAGGTTCAAAGACTTTCAGTATGGCCCTATTAAACACCGATAATGTTAGCGTTGAAACGACGCTTGGCAAATGCTAACAAGGTTGAAAATAATTCCTGCTCTCCAATAATCTGCTGCTTTCCGGTCAGCAGGGAGGGGTGGGAGCTGTTTGGTCACGCAGCAGTTGCTCCTGGGTCAGTCTGGGCTGGAAAGAAAGGGAGTTCCGTGCTGGCGCAGCGGCAGAGGCAGCACTGCAGCACCTGGGGTTGCTGAGTGTGCAGGTGCGGGATCTCTCCCTCAGCACTCCCCTGTGCAGCTCTTGTCTCTTGTTCCCCGAGGGGATTTTTGGCTTTACGCGTGGGCAGGGCTAAACCTGGGCCAAGTGTGACAGCCAGGGAGCAGTTTGGCCCCTCCGTCCTGGTGCCTGGGGTGCTGTGGGTGGATGTGCACGGCGGCCCCGGGCACGGACCTGCTGGAGACTGTGTCTGCCACAGCGGCTGTTTGGCAGAGCAGCTGAGAGTGTAATTTAGCTGTACTTGGCTTTGGCACGCTAAAAGCTGGATCCTGGCTCCAGCCCGGTCCCCTGGTGAGAGGTCTGTAATTTGTAACCACTCAAGGATGCCGGCGGCTTTTCCTGCGCTCCGCGGATGTGTGCCGAACTCAGCGGGCTCGGCTGAGCCGTGGCCTCTCCTGCCCAGCAGCGGGATGGGAATGGGAAGATGCGTGATCAGGCGGACAGTACAGCAAAAAAAAAAAAAAAAAAAAAAAAAAAAAAAAAAAAAATACAGATCAACTGAAGGGTTTTAATCCTGCCTTGTAATAACTCCTTATCTCTCCATCCCCCATATTCATTACAGTGTGGTGTTGCTGAAAGCTGCTCACTTGCAAATCAGAATGTCCCCATGCCATGTAGTGACTATAAGTGTGTACACACACACACACACCAGGAGTGCACTCTTTGCTGTGAGAATGGGGGGTGTGCATGGAAACAAGCCCAAGCGGCTTCCAGCAAGGCTGGGCCTTAGGGAAAGAAGAGTCTGGGTGCTGTGTTTGATCCTGGTAGCTCTTGCCCTGGGTCAGCTGGCATCCCCCACTTCACACCTGGGTAGGAAGGGTTGTTCTGTAAAACAGCAGCTCCCTCTCCTGCATGCGTTCTGACAACAGCAATTAGAAACATAGCAGCACACCAGGGAACTGCTAAATATAGAATGGCTTGGAGGGATGAGCTTATGTTTCCTGGATTTTTTTGCTGTGATTCCCCACCCTACCTGCATTATGGATGGTGCAGAGAATTTAAAGGTCAGGTGAACAAACTACCTCAGAAAGAGGAAAAGGGGTCCCTACTTCTGCCACTGTGGTATAAAGGAGTATGGAAATTCCATTGGGAAATAAAGGACCATTAACTCAAAATGAGATTTTGCCAGCCTGTGGTGGATAAAGCTCCTGCCAGTTCTGAGATAAGGAGGAGGAAACAATGCTGAATTATGGGAGTGTGGGGGCTTGAGTACAGCAGAATGTTGGTCCTGCCCTGGAGCTCTAAGAAGGGAGGCTTTGCTGAGGCCCAGCCCTGACCTGGCTGGGCCCACTGTGCTGTGGGACATCACAGCTCCTCTACAAGAAATCCTGCCTTTAGGAAATTCTTTCTCTTTAGGAAATGAACAAAGAGCAAGTGCTTTAATTCCTGGATGTCTTAATTCAGGATGAGTTGTTTCACTGCAGCAATAACACTTTTTTTTTGTGCATAATACATCATTTATTTAGAAAGGCTGAATGAAAGAGCTCCCTCACTCCTTGTCTGTGGTGTGTAAATGTCTAGGGAGGGTTTGGTGCTTGCTTCAACAGCTCATGCTCCTAAAGACTTGACATCTTGTTTACATTACCTAAATAGATATATGCTATTTCCGGGAGCTGGTGTCGGGTTTTTATGGCAGTCTTCACACACAGTTTCATTTTTAGCGTAGGAGAGGTCACAGTGTTTTGCCGACTCAAAATACTTGACACTGACAAGAGGAAGCAAATTTCATTAAATAAAAAAAGGGGTCAGCACTGCACAGGCTGATTATTTATAAATAGTGCTGCCAGTCGATACCCGATGGTTTATTGAACTTAATGAAACTCCTGTAGCCAAACGTGTATTTTAAGAAGGCACTTGACCTTGGGCATCTCTCCTGCTGGGGATATGCTGTCTGCTGTGTCAGTGGTTCAAAATCAATACCCTCCAGCACTGTCCTGTTGAGGGCTCCTACTTAAGGGTGAAATTGTAAAATGTGACAATATTCTGCTGACTAATGGCTTGATACCCATATCCCTGTGGGGAAGGGTGGGCAGGGTTATGTGGTGACTCTAAAAATGCATTGATAATGAATGAAGAAAAATTCTGCTGGGGATGCCACTTTATCCATTTAGCACTTGGAACTGCTACCCTTGTGTCAACGTTTACCAATGCTGTCCGTGGGGGTCTGAGTGAGACCTGTTTGCTGATGTGATTCACAAATTTAATGAGATTTGTTAGGGCTGTGGAATTCATACTTTGCTATTCTCCTGTTTTTAATCATGGTAGCAGGGTCATAGCCCTATATGCAGAAATTATGCTTGTCTTGTACACAAAAATCAGTGCCTAAGTCTCACTTTAGGGACTAGCTTGATGTTTTAGGCTGTTGCCTATAAATAGTTTAAGGGTGAACATCAGGAAGGGAGAAGAGCTGCCTGATGCTGGAGTAAATGGGGATAAACTGGCAGTGGCTGTATTTATTGTATCAGTTGGAAAAGAATCTCAGGCTAGAAAAATTGTCTGCCTGTAAAGACCAAAGCAAAAAGTTGAAGTTCCTTTTTGGTACAACACTTAATTCACATAAGGGAATGTACATCGGTGGACAGATGGGTTTGTTGCCTTGCAAAGCGCTTTTTAAAATATTTAAGGCTCCCTATTAATTGAGATGCTGCACATGGAGTAGCTTCCATTCACAGCATCAGTTGGATGTTGTTGGCACTGCTCATGGATGAGGTTGAGCTTGGATTTTCTGGGTTCCTGGGTTTGGAACTGGGGCGTAGTTCAAAGCTGAGGTACTCTATAAACTTAGTATGAAGTACTTTGACAAATCTACTTGTGCCAAACTGGCTTGTGTTGGAAGATGTGTAGCCTTTCATGGGAATAATGCTGTAATACTGTTACTTCCCTGTAAACATCCCAATCATGGCTCCAAACCTCTGGCTGTGGAAATGCTCATGTGTCTCTTGCTTGATGCAGGCTGGCAGAAAGAGAAGTGCTAAATGCAAGCGTACACATAGATGTGTAATTGCGATTTTCCAAAATAGCTTTTTTAATAACATCTTTTAAATACTTTATGTATTAAAGAGCTCAGCGGGTCTCTTCTTAATATACAGTGTGATTAATTCAGATGAGAAAAAAACCAGTCATGTAGACAGGCTTTTCAGCTAATGAGCAGGATACATAAAATATGCTCTGCCTCACTAAGGTATTATTGTCATCTGACATTTTTGGAAACTCTCATGGAAAATATTTTACATTAGCTTCTGGAAGTGCTGATGGATGGGTGAAATGTTTCCTCTTTGTCTTGAGACTTGAGCTAATCCTCTGTTCAGATTTTTGGAAGTTTCTTTTGCACAGTTCTGAGTTAGGCACATTATTAAGAGAATTGCACACAGGAAAGAAGAAGCACCACAGGCAGAAGAAGCACATTGCTGTGGGTTAAGGCAGTAAGTCCTGGTTTTTGTGCTAGCTAAGAGTTAGAAACTTGTCTGTTTTAGTTCCTTGTACATTACCTGCATAGCGTTTTTTAAATATGTCCTGTGCCTTGACCAATGGGGCTGGCTGCCAAACCTGAATGGATTTCAATGAGACCTTCTAGACAGGAAGGGATAGGGACTTGGTGATTATCAATAGCTGCTTTCTGGTGGAGGCTGGGGGTGTCTCCAAACAGAGCCACCCCAGAACACTGCCTGTGTGTGAGATGCTGTGTGCTTTGTTCTTTCAAAGCAAAATGTTCCTGAATGAAGGGAAATCAAGCCTCCTTAACATCTATTTTAAGTAATCTCTTGGCAAATACAGTTGTAGCCCAGACTGAGTATTTCCCAGGACTTGGGTATGGGGTCAGAACCAGTGTTCCTCATCTCTTTCAGACATTTGATATGAATAAATGCACTGTTGTGTTGAAATAAGAGTTTGCAGGCTATACTTAACGTGTAAAAACTCAAATTCTTCCCCAGCCTGAACAATAAATGCTTTTGGGAAAATATCTTGGAGGGAAATCCCCTTAATAAAGCCTAGTTGATAATTTTCTTCAGTGAGCTTTGATGTTGTATGAATGTGTGTCTGTCCTGGACCATGCGCAGAGCATCTCCCAGTATTCTCTACCTGAAATATCAGCAAATTCATCTTGCAGGGAGTCCTTCATTTCCCTTGCTCAATCTAAAACCAGATTTTGCTCTCTAGCTTCTAAAGTCATCTTATCACAGAAGAGGTTTTCTGTCCTGAAAGAAAGCAGGCAGAAGACAGAAGAGGGGTTGCTAAAGGGATAAATTACAGACTCAGCTTTAAACCCTGAACTCTGCAATTTATTTGCAGAAAATGTTCGGGGAGTGCAAAGACAGGACATCTGTTTTGTGTTATTCCCAAAGCAACCTGCTTATTCAGCTGCAGACATCCCCACCTGCTCCTCTAATGAGCTCGAATCTCACAATAGTCCATGTTCCTTCCTTTGAACCTGGGCAGAGCTGTCTGAAGCAGGGGAGCACTTCCTAAAATTTAGCATAGAGAGAACCCTCTGCATATGTGCTGTTGGAGTCTCTCTGACTCCCACACTCCTGGAGTTGTGATGGCTAAATTAGGCATTAGTGCACATGCTCCTAATATAGGATGTTGTGTGTGAAACCAGAGCAGTTTTGGGGCTGGTGAGGGGTTTGGGCTCTGGCCTTGAAGACAGATTTTTTCAGTGTGATCCTTTTCTAATGCACTGCTGGCATTTGACATTTACATTTGACTGCTTATGCAAACTAAGGGGCAGCAGAAAGATACTGATTTCTATTTTTTTTCCCCTCCCTGTACTTTAATTTTACAAAGTAAATATCAGAAAGAACTGCTTTGCAGGTGCGTTTTAGCACAGTGAGCATAATGCTTAGGGAATGCAGCTAAAATCCTTGGCCAAGGCTGCAGAGTCACTGTGTTTCAAAATGCATATGACTTTGATGGAAGCTCTGGACTAAGTGCTCACAGCCCGCAGAGGTGCCCGCAGCAGTGGGAAAAGTTCTCCAGAGTGGTGCAGTCATCTGCTCAGGCAGCCTTCTTTGGGAGGAAGAGAATGCCCTTGAAACTTCACAGAAGTGACAGATCCTGCTCCGTGTCCCCTGCTCTGAAGGTGTCCGTGGCAGTGTGGTGCCTGCCTTGCTTTGGAGGCTGGGCATTGAAAGTGCTGTTCCATTGTACCTGAACATTCTGAGCTGACTTTTTCTGACCTGTACAGAGCAGAGTAAATGGGGCAGCAGGCAAGACAAAGAATGGTTTTGTAGACTCCCAGGGAAAGTTTCCTTCTTGGGCAGAAGCGTCCCCGGGAGCCTCGCTGTGCATCCTTCCTTATGCCATGCTATTTTTTGCTCTCCCTGCAGTCAGATGCACATTGTCAGACGCAGATCCCCTCATTTGAGAAGGACCTTTGGTGTCTGTCTCTTGGTAAACACTGCCCTTAATGAGCCGTTTACTTGGTGTGATGCCTCTTGCCTTTTATCAGCCACTGCTTCCTGAGCTAGTCTTGGCAGGACAGGAGATAGGTCTCTGATGGATTCCCAGGAGAGCTCTGGGAAGGGTCTGTTAGGATGGGAACGACAGCTAATGAAAAGGAGTGGGAGTGAAAACCTGCCTTGTGCTGACACCTGACAGTAAATATTCTCAAATAATTTAAAGAACTTTATCTAGACTCAGTGCACCAAGCCTTCAGCTGCCCTTCCAGCAGCAAATGTGTTCTGCCCCAAAAGCCATAGGCTATGGATATGTGTGGGGAGCATTGCGTGGTCCCAGCCCTAAGCCAGAAGCCTCTGAAGCATGTGGTTGGATTCAGGCACAGGATGAGGCAGCCCAGGGGAGTTGAGGGAGCTGCTTTGCTGTCATATGTACATTTGGTAGTGCAAAGGTGAGTTAGGTGTGAATTGGGAGATGGGATGGGAGCATCCAAAATGACGGTGGTGTCTGTAGTTACAGTGCAAAAAGAGAATTTCTGGAACTGTGAAAATGGCTACTCAGTGCCATCCCAAATATCATTGCCTATGAAGGAGACAGATTTATTCTCCTGATTAAATAATCTTCCTGGTTTTGCCATCCTGAATAAAGACTCTTGTTCTTTGTTGGTTTTTCATTTCCCTCTAAATTTTCAGAGGATCAGGCTAAATATCAGCAGTGCTTTTTGGTGCCAGCAGAATCCTTGATGTGAGACTGGGATGTGCTGTGATACTGATGGCAAACAGTTCACTGTCAGTTCACTGAGTGTGATTTTGGGAGGCACCAGAACTGCTTTAGCAGCTTTTTTGTGCCTCTGCTCTGTGCCAGGAGCTCTGTGTCACGCTAGTGAACCCCTGCCACATGCCAAAAGCAAGTGGCAGTTGAGACCATGAGCCATGGGGTCATCTCTGGTGTGAAATCCAAAAGCTCTGGCAGGGAGTAGAGGATTTTCAGAAAGCTTCGACATTGGTGTTAGGTTGAAGGTGTCGGTCTCTCTAACAGGAAATTGTGTCTCCATGTTGGACCTGACTGGATGAAACCTTGTGGCAGTGGCAGATTCAAGGATGTGTGAAAAAAATAATGATCTACAAAAAGCAACTAAAAATTGCATATAATGAAAGGGGATCTGCAAGTAATTGTTTCAGTACCGTGCACCAAGGGAAACATCTTCATCATAGTGGTGATAGTCAAGTCCTCTTTGCTGCTGTCACCCAGGAGCAGCAGATCCAGAGAACAGAGCTGTAACTTTCTCTGTTGGAGTGAGCAGGAGCAGATTGCCCCTTTCTCCACAAGAAAAAAAAAAATGGCAGTGGTGTTTGCCTGTTGCACAGAGCTCAGCACTTGAATTGTCTCTAACTGAAGCCTTTCCACTTGTAAAAAGTATCTCTCATGCTATTAAGTTTTATTGGGTTTGGCCAGCTGCCAGGTAAAAAGCTGGGTAACGCAATATTGGCATGGTGCTCCGTGAGTCCAGACATGCTCCATTTCCAGTAGCTTTTGGAGACTTTAGTGACATGTATCGCACAGTTATTGCATATCCTGAATCAGTGGAGGCAGCATAGTATGTAGCTAAGTGCCTTTTGCGGTGCCCAGTATTAAAATTTGTGTTATTTAAGTTGCTACACTTGTAGAATCAAGTATAGTGATTTTCTCTTTGTAAATGGGGTGGATTTTTCCCATAACTGGCAGTTAGGCTTGCTGGAGTGGGTAGAAAAATAGATGAGAGCATGAAATCACAACAGGTTCTAAACTCAGTTTAGCACCAAGTATATATAATTATATTTAAGAAATAATAATAGCTGGAAACATGATAGAAATAACGTGAATCTTCCCTGGAAGAATGCCTTTGCTATTTGTAGCCAGTTTCACATGCTTAGTAACTTAGTTCTACATTGATATCTGTAAATGGTACTGGGCTCACAAGGTGGCATTTAGCACATTAGATGAAGTAGTGACCCCTCAGACGGTACTCAGGACTCTGATAACTCTACTGGGACCATGAGAAGTGGGAGGCTGTTATAAAAAAATTCTGCACACGCTCAAAACTCACCCCTTTCTTCCCCGAAAAGGCCAAAGCACAAACATTTGTCTGGAACCTGGGGCTGGGCCTTTGACCAGGGACTGGGACATGCTGCAAGGGGACATCTTTAGGGAACCACTGATCCCTGCTGTGTGCATTGCACCTTTTCCAGATGAGCCCTTTTCCAGACCCACTACTGTAGTTTTTCCTCCAGTGACTAAAAAATTAAATATGCACAGCAGATGAGACCCACTGGAGCAATTATCCGAGTGAGGGGTAGCACCAAAGAAAGATGAACAGCAAACTAACAGAGTTGGATGTAACTGAGGTTTTGTCCATCTTTCTGAATGACCAATTTATTCACTCCTAGTTTAGAAATTAAAATTAAAAGGGGGAATCTTCAAAAAAATGCAGTACACCGCGGCTTAGGAATTTGTTCCCTTGTGTTGCTGGCTAACCTCGGCTGCAAATGTGGCCTTAATTCTGTTGTGTGGCTGCAGGTCCCCAGAGGATAATAGCTGCAGGTTCACAGCTTGGAGACAGACCCAAGCCCTGCACCTCACAGCCACCTCAGCACACACCAACCAGGCATGGCAGATGCAAAAGGTCAGCTTGTGCCCATCTAACCACAGGACACGCTGTACAAGTCTGTCCCATTTAAAACAATTGATTAACTCTGGTGATATCTCTACCCTTATCTCGACCAGGCAATAGATTCGTCTCCATCTAAGACTTCCTTTAGGAACAACAGAGTTCTTGATACCTCAGCAGGCTGTTTGCAGATATCAGCTTTGCTTAAGCACTGTGATAACTGACTGTAAGGGGCTGATTTTATTCCTGAAGTATTCATGTTAATAACTTTTGAGAAACCCATTAAAAGTCTGCAATGGTACTTTAAAAGAAGGGTCATATGCACCATTCCCCATTCTATAATGATCAAGTTAGTAACTTCTGATGGGTACGTTAAATGATGCTGTCTTCCCTGGGCAGATCACAGAATCAAAATAGGTTCTTATTTCATTTAGAGTGTAACACCTGCAATGAAATGCTCTTCTGGCTAAAACAGGTGTTTCCAACAGAGGGAAGGTTTGCTGTTTAAACTGCATCCAGCCAATTCTGTGGGTGTCTGCCAATAGACAGCAACCCATAATCTATATATAAATTAAACAAAACCCCATCATGACAAGAATATTATTAAAGCTCTGCAAAGTCAGAGACTTGGAGGTGAAGAAATGCCAGCATTAAAGTTTCCTGGGTGACCTCAGTTTGTCCTCTCCTTTGGTTGTGCACATGCATAATGATGCAGTTTATAATTATACAGGCAGAAGTTACTCCTTTTTAATGCCATATCTCCATATTCAGCACCTGAAATACCCTTGCTCCTGGGGCTGTGAAGTGCTGGGGCCTTGGCTCTGGATTGTTGTTACCCAAACCAAAAAGGTGACTTAAGGAATAACACCAGACTTATGCCCTGGAGGGGAACATGTTGAGCTGTTGTCCTGTGGATTCCTCTGGAATTTAATTTTAAGCATCCTGTTAAAGCCAGCGTTGCTGTATTGTGGATGAGTGTGGCAATGGGGCTCCACACCTGCACAGGTGCTGTCAGAAATGGGCTGTGGGCTTTGCATAGAATGCTGTGAGGAAAAATTATGCTGAAAATCTTTGAGGAGTTTCTCCTGGTGTTCAGTGGCACTGTGTCTGGGAGCATATGTGTGTCTGGTGAGCCCTGGTGGGGTTTTAAGCTCATTGGAAAATAGTGCTTGTGCTTTGTAAGGCAATGTATTTCCCTGGGGAATTTGGAGCATCGTTCTGGCAAGAACAATGAAGACAAGTTTCTCCAGTCTTCTGCTGTAGCATTTTAAACTTCTTTTTGCCTACTGCTGATCCTAGGTACATAGAAGATTATTAAAAAAAAAAAAAAATTATAGCAGGAGTGTATTGTGGTGATTCTTGCACAAACAGTGATATTTGCAACTTTCAGAATGAACTAATTGGGTATGATTTCATACCTCCTTTCACAGGCTTAGCAGCACTGCAGCTACAATGTCTGAGGGTGGCTGCAGAGCTCGCTGGCCACTTCAGAGATCCATCCCTCCCTGATGTGCTGATTTTGTGCCCAAATCCCTGCCAAGGCAGGGAGAGCTCACGGTGTGGCCAGAAGGAGCTTAGCCTCCAGCTCTGAGTGTGTGTGAGGGGCCATGTCTGCCACCTGAGGTTCTTCAGCTGGCTTTAACTCGCTCCTGAGCTCCTGGCTGTTGTAAGCCTCTGCCAGCAGTGCCTTTCATTTCTAAGTAAATGAAAGTGGGACTGGTCGGTGTAAGTCTGCTGTGCTCCAGCCAGAGCTTCCAGCAGTGCTGGGGGCATGAGATCAGCTACAGATCAAGGCTGTGCTGTGTCCTCAGTTTATCTTTTCCATCTGAATTGTCTCCCTTTTTGTTTTGTGTTCTCTCTTCTGCCTGTTAGATCTGAGGGTTGAGTTTGTAACACTCTCTGTGCTGTTGGGGGCAGGGGGTGTCTCAGCAGGTCCTGTTTGTGCAGGACCCGCCTGCCTGTGACACAGGGGCTGGTGTCTGCAAGGGCTTTCTGATCTCTGTGAAATCATAATACAGTGTAGCTATTGAAACATGAGAGAAGAACTCAGGCACAGAAAATTAACAGGAAATCAGCTTTTCTTTATTAACTCTTCATCTGCTCTGACTCTCACACAGAGAGTGTCAGTACACAGTCGTCTCCTGTTTTGAATTTATTTGTTGTATTGTCAACAAAAGGGAAAAGGCCTTCAATTTTATTTACATGGGTTTTTTTGATAGAGGTGTTAGAGATGATAGATCAAGTTTAAATTTCTAGAACAAATGTGTAGATTTACACATGAAAAGTTCAGTTGTTTTCTTTTTAAATAGAAGGTTTCGTTTAATACTTGAGTTTACTCTTGCTTCAGAAGGCAAAGGAAATCCTGGTATAGAGCTAGAGACAGGGAGTCATAACAGAAGTTAAACTGAAATTAGACATGAAAGATTTTTTTTTAATCTTTTGTCTCTGGAGCCTGAGAGAATTGTTCCTCTCTAGTGAAGGCATCACAGAAAGGGAAATCCAACCTCATTGGAAAATATTTTATTCCTCTGAGACAGAAGGGAAAGTCTGAGCAGAAATATTTTTAAGAGTGTCAGTCTGTCTCTCTCTGATCAGACTGTGCAAACCCAGCACTTCTAGTTTGGTTTGGGGGTTACTCTTCAGTTGTAAGCCTCTGGCAACAGTTGGCCCAAATATCAGCAGACACTCCATCAAACCCCTTGAAGACATAGGGAAAAAGAGAAATTTATTTACAAGTTTAGTTTTGAATAGTCCACGTACAATGAATTTAGCAAGGTTGCATCCTGGCATAAGAAGTTTGCAGAAACTTTGAATTTTTGAAGTTTGCAGAAATGGAGCAAAAATGTGAGGGTTTGCAGATCAAAGTGAGTGGCACTCACCTCCTGGGGCAGGCTCAGGGTCTGCTCTCTCTGGAAGTTTTCCTCAGCTCTTAGTGGGTCGTGTGAATTATCCTTCAAATGTGTTTCTGTCAAGGAAATATCATTCCCAGAGGCAGGATCAAGCTGCTAAAGGTTGGCCAAAGAAAAACTAGCACTGGTTTTATTTACAGAGACATGAGGACTGTAGCATCAGCCGCTTTTATCCTTGTGGTACCAGCTCAGAGCAGGGATGTGCAGGTGGAATGGGAAAGGGCTGGGGCTGGTGTTAGGGAGAGCTGTGTGTTTACATGGTGTTTGCTGTTATTCCCTTTGGGTTTGCTCACAGGGGGCTATAATCTTGTAAACCTCCATTTCAGATAGGAATCTAAACTATGGAAAGACCTGCCTAAATTGCAGAGATCTGAAAACTCATGTGGAGCTTTGCTTCTCCAAACTCCAAAGCTGTGAAACTTAGCAGAAAACTGCTGTAAATGTGGTGTAAGTGAAAGCCACCCCAGATTTGTGGTGTAAAGCCTGTGCTTGAGCGAGATGTCTCAAAGACAATGAATACATGCAAGTCACACTTGCGGCTAAGGAATATCCTTCTATCCTTGTAGAGCTTATCACCTTCCCAAGCTCATAATTTGATTTTTTTTTTTTTTTTTTTTTTTTTTTTTTTTTTTTTTTTTTTTTTTTTTTTTTCCCCTGGCTTGAGCTGGTGACTGAAGCTCATGTGCTTGCAGAGGACCAGCTTGCTGTCATCTCGTTGCCATTCTGGTTCGCCGCTTGCAATTAAAGCTGAATGTTTCTACGTGCCTTCCCCAAAAGACAAGAACCTGCTTGCGATGAGCTTCCCGGTGACAGGGATCCAGCTTCCCGCTGTGCTCACTTCGACTGACCTTTGGAGCACGGAAGGTTGTGATGCGCCAGCCTGCAGGGACCGGCACGATGTCTCTTAATTGTGCTCTGTAATCAGCGGCTCGTTTGCAGCCCTCCGCAGTGACACGGCTTTGTCCTCCAGCTGAGGGCACCGCGGGAGGCCACTCTGCAGGCAAAAGCAAGAAGGTAGAGCAAGTATTCCCGGCAGCTCTGCTTCGATGCTGGGCGGCTCCTTGGAGCTGTGAGAGGGACCTCAGCGTGTTTTATGTGTATTGATTGGTAAAGGAGGCATAAAATGCTGCCTAAACCCTCTTTCTCCTGGGAAGCTTCCATTACCCAAGGCAAAATGGGACCCAAAGGGCTGGGGTCCTAAAAAACATTAATTCCCTTATAAAGATGTGTGTGTGACCTTGGATTAATCCAAAGTCAGCAGAAATAGGCCCCACTCAGTGTTTCGTGAGAGTTTGCAGGCTCATAGGAAGGAAGCTGTGATACACACCGCAATAAACTCTGCAGGGATTAAGCTGCGTGAAGCAGGGGAAACTTTCATTGCATCATCGGGGTGAAGGAGCTGCAAAGTTGTTCCACTTTTCCAAAAAAAAAAAAAAAGGAAGAGTGAAGGACCTGTACTTTGGCTTTGCTTAGGATTAGTAAAAGTCTGTGTATAAGGTCTGTATAGAAATGGGGGCACCGTATAGAAACGTTGCACAAATACCTTTCACCCAAGCAGCAGTAAAAATGGGCTGTTGAAGAAATGGCAACCACTGGGGATGGTCCAGGAGAGATGTGACTTTGCTTCTTGGAGGTGTCCACGGTTCAGGTGCTGCTCCACCTAGAGAGCTGAAAACATAAGGGCAGAAATGGCAAAATAACTCCAACACTGAACCGAAGTGCCACGTGCTCAGAGCCTGGTTGAACAAGACACTGTGACTATGAAATCACATTTTGGAAAGGCTGAAGTAGATAAGCTTAGCCCTGAAGCTGCTTCAGCCTTGTGCAGGAGGTGAGCCTACGGTGTAGGATGTCTCTCTGAGTCCTTCCTGGAATATTTACCCTCCTCATCCTTTTTGGAGCATTAGCCTTTCTCATGTGAAACAATCGTTCTCTGCTCTCATGGATTCTCCTGAAATAGAATCTGCGTAAATGGAACTGCTGCAACCCTCTTTGGATTGAAACACACAGTGTTGTAGGGTGGAAAGAAATAGCTGTGTTTTTCTTCAAGGCAAAATTTCTTATTTTCTTGACATCTTTTGAAAAAAAAGGCAGCGTACGTGGAGTGAAAATCTTTGATGGGGAAAAGAAATAGTGAAATAAAAATGAATTATAGCTCAGTTGTTTCACTTTCTAAAGGTGAGGTCTTAAATTTCTAAAGTGGCTATCCAGATGCTAAAAGGCATAACTTTCACAATTTATTACAGCACATTTTCTCCTTTATGTCCTATAAAACACTGTAGATGTTCTTGACCGTACACCTCTGTCATAGCATGTGATACACACCCGAAATGTATTCCTTCCCTCCAGCCAGGGGACCACATGGCTGTGCTTGCTTTAGCCTGTTTTACTGGTCCCTTTGCTGAGCAGAGGTAGGAATGAGCTTTCAAAGCCTGAAGGGTAGTGATGTCAAACCAGCAAAATGGTAAAAAGATCATGTAATCCATCCTGCATGGACTGGGTCCAAAGCGCTCCTGCCCTCCTGTGGGTTGTGCTTGACCAGGAAAGCAGATCTATGCTGCAAATGAAGGGTTTTTTGTACTTTTTATCCTTTACTGTTGGGGAAACTGCATCTTGGTGTTGTAGAGAGTGAGCCTTAGAAACACAAGGAGAACAAATGCAAATGAAGAAGGATCATGAGTGGTTCTTTGCCTGGGAGGGAAGAGGAGGGTGAGCTGAGAAACCAGAGTGAGGAGTTACTGTTCCTCTGACACCCAGGCCTTTTGTGCTGCAGAGCAGATGGGAGCTGCATGAGGTACAGAGTCGGGATGGTTGCAGCCCAGGCAGGGTTTGGCAGCTGCCAGTGAGTTTGTTGTACACATGGTGAAAATTGGGCCAAATTATGAGAAGGGGGTGATTCTGTGCATGTTGTGGTCAAAGCAGGTGTATCTTGTTTTGCTTTTGGTAGTAACCAGCATTTTTAATAATATGTTGTGCATGTATGGCCTTACATTTCAGAGGAATCAAATAAACCTGACTGAATTGCCTTCAAAGTTCTGCAAGAAAGTCAGTGGTTGGGCAGAGCTCAGCACAGGCTGCCCTGGGACATCAGTGATAGCACAGGGATCTCAAAAATAAGCTTTTACATGTGATAAATCAGAGATTTCTTACCTACCATAAGGGAAAGCAGTGTGCTATAGAAAATATCAATGTTCAATTTACATTTAAGCATATTCATATTATATGTATATTTAATATTTGTATTTATTAACCAGACATTCTGGCTTATGCTAAATACTTTAAACATACAGTGAACATATCACAAAGCCAATATAATAAATATATAACACTTTTTTCTTACAATAAAATATTGGCTATGTTTAGTTTACTACACTTTATCTTATTAACATGAGTTTTAATTAAGCCTAGTAAAAATGTTGTTTCCTGTAATAGTTTGGTAGAGAAGTAGGACAGGTTCCAGTAGGAAATGCATTTAATCTCTTTAGGGAAAAGGGGGCAAAAAGGTGTTTTATGCGTTCTAGTGGTGAACACTAAGGACAACATCTTCTGGGAAGATCTGATGTTGGGTTGGAAATCGAACAATCACATTGTTCCTAAATAAATTGATCCTGCATATATGGCCTTAACTGGACACGTGGCTGATTTATAAAGGGTTACTTCCCTACTTCAAATTGAATGTATAGACATTTTAATTAGTATGGGATATTTCTAGATCTGGGATAAGGTAACAGGAAAAAAAGGAGGTTTCCCAAATTGTCAGTATTTTTACCCATGTAAACTTTTTTACTCATGAATAACTCTGCCAAGACATTATGGTAGATGGCCCACATCTAAAGACCTTTCAGTGTAATGGGAATTTTTCCATTGCTTTCTCTGGCATTTGAGTCAGAGTCCCCTTCCCTGGTATTTGGCTGATAAGACTCACTAAAGCTGCACAAAATCTTTTTATTTCCATTGCTGCTTAAGCAAACCAATCTGACATGGATTATAACCTGGTTCTAGAGGTGTAGTTGGGTTAAACTGTATTTTTTTGGTGTGTTCACAGGCTGCTCCCTTCTAGCCTGCAGATTTCTGTCACAGGATTTATTTATTGCTGTTGTCTAGAAATCAGGAATTGGGTGGATACGACTGTCCTTTCCCTGTCAGACTGCTCTGGGTAGTTCAGGGTAGCAGTGGATTTAGGCACCCTCTCAACTACCTCCAGCTCTACTTAACTAAAACCCCTGGTCTTAAATGGGAGGTTTTTGTAGTGTGAATTAGTATAGGAGCACATTTGGAAGGCTCTGAAGGAAGCCTTGGGTGTGTTAGTTTTTGTTATTCCTGCAATCTTTTCAGAGATGTAGCACCCAGTCAAGTGATGGGGGATCACTTCTGAAAAACTCTGTTCTCACATCTTCTGTACAAATCCTTTTTCTGTATCAGGTCAGAGCACAAATGCTATGAAAAATGTGATTTATTGGTAAAATAGTGATTTTTCTGAGAAAAGTTTTTAAAAAAAAAAAAAGAAAAAACACCTTTCCCATCTGTCACGCAATAAGAACAAACCCTTTCTTGAGGTATTGTTCTTTTTTCCATGCTTGGAGACAATAGAGAGCCTGATGCCTTCTCCTCAGAAAAGTAATAGGTTATTTTCTTTTAGACTGGGACTGGTATTTGAAATGCACTTGGGGTGCTTGCCTTCACTTATCTTCTGTTCCTTATCTCTTGAGCCTGCCAGTAGGTGACTAGAAGGGTTTTTTATTTTTAATGTTGTGAACAGATTTTTTCATTGCTTTCCATGTTATATGATGTCTTTATCATTTATATTTAGGGGAGTAACAGGGCTTTCTAAGAGCACAAGGCTGTGTTGCTTGGGAATCTCAGCTCTGCACACCTTTGATTTGTAGGTAGAGGGTTTTAAGTCTGTTTTAGGGTGTTTCATTTGCAATAAGTGCAGAATGGCTGTCACCATGAAACCCAAGCCTTGTGCTAGGGCTTCTGGAAACACGAACCAAAAATAAATACATTTCACTACTTATGGGTAGGGCTCTGTTCCTGGTTTATGTGCTGTGCTCTGATCAAACAGCTGAAGGCAGTCTGTGCAGATGTACTGACACCCTGCCTAAATTGGCCTGTCCTCACTTTTTCTGGGGTCCAAGATTTTTTGGGGTGTAAATATTGTGCTTGTTTGTGATCTGTAATTGCTTTTGGTCAGTTACATTGATGGAGGGATGGATGTTGTCTCCTTGGGGAAGGATCCATGAGCCTCCCTGACTCAGCTGCATTAATTTGTAAAAAGTTCTCCCTCCCTGAGCAAAAGGAGAGTTTCAGACCTGACTCTTCCAGTGCCACAGTAAAGAGTGTCCAGATGGATGTGAGGAATGGGATAAAACCTGGCTCGCAGCCTGGGTGAGCAGCAGTGAGGATATAGCCAAAACGTCTCTCTCTGGCTCTTCTGACACTCTCCTGGGCCTTCCTGCTCTTTCCCCTTGCAAAAATCCACATTGTCCTTTCTCGCCTTTCCTTTCCAACTCTTTATTGCTTTAGTAATACCAAAAGGATCTCCTGCTCAAGCTGCCAGACAGGCAGCTTGTAATAACAGAGGCACAGAACCAGCACAAGAGATTTCCTGGTTTGACTAGGATTTGTGTGCAGGAAATCTCCTCCTGAGCCCGTGGGTGTGCAGAGGAACTTTGCAGCCCTGCAGCCCAGCAAAGGCATGGAGCTAAAAGCCCCAACCACCCCAGAGATGCGCTGATGCTTTTACCCTTCTCCCCCCACCAGAGAAGGGCAAAAGCATCAGTCAGTGTCTCCCATACCTGTTCCACTGAAGGCAGCAGCTTTTGGGTGAGCACTCAGCCCCTTCACTCTCCGTGAGCCCTGGCTGCCATCCAGGGCAGCAGCCAGTGTGGGACCAGTGTTCCCTGACTTGCACCCTCTGGAAGTTCGCTTGTTCTCTGCCCTCATATGATGAGCTGGGTGTGGAGCAGAGGTTCTGCGGATATTGCAGTGCAAAGGGAAGCGATTCTGGGAGGGGCTGAGGTGTGTCTTCCATGGCATTTCCAAACCAGAGTGCTCCGGAGCTGTTCCCGGGCTTATTAGCACTGAGCCCTCTTAATTCCAAGAGGCTGCTCAATGGCCACTCGGGAGATAAGGGGAGATTAAACAGAAGAGTGTAAGTGCTTGAGGATGAATCCTTAATACCTGTGATGAAAAGGGGGCTGGATTAAGTGAGAGCTGCACCTCTGTGAGCTTCATTTCAGAGCAGGGATGGCTGATCTCATTCTCAGCTTCCCCCAGCTGCCACTGGAAATCAGCTGGTCCAGGCTGGAAAGAAGTTCAAGCCATTCTGACATTAAGCTAAAATCTTTTCTGGAGGTTTACACTTTAAAAATATAGCTGTGTAAGGGACTGAGTGGAATACTGATTGAGACTCTTAGCATTTGGTGGCAAAAGGATTGTTTGAAGGGGTGGCATGAGTTTTGTAAACACACAAGGGATGAAAACTATGAATCAGAGGAATGCTCTGTTAAAGAATTGCCTTTGTTAAAAGAAGATACTCCTTCCTCTAGAAAGCCTCTTACAGAGAGCTAAAGAGAAGTGGTAAAGTGTGAGCAATAGTTCTGATTCTTTTATTGCACTTTGAAAAAAAGGACAGGACTTGCTGAAATGCACAGGCTCCTACAGTTGGCAGGAAAGGCAACCCTGGACAGGAGGATTCTCTCTTTCTTTGGGCTGGACTTTTCTTGGCTCCAGGCTTGTCCATAGGGATTCCACCTTCAGAAGGCATGCTGTGGGCATGGCTGCATGCTAGTGGCTACTGAAGTGGTGGGAGGGTTTGTAAGAAAACCAGGAAGACAGTTGGGGTTTTGTCCTCTGGAAAGTCCCCCTAGGAACAAGAAAATAAGCGTACAGGCAGCTCTTGACTCGTGCTGCAGCTGCCCCAGGGTGTATAAGCTGATGCTGGGTGCCCTGGCTGCCCCAGAAGGCAGCAGATGATCCCGCGTGTGAGGGCAGGGCACAGAAATGGCTCTTTCAAGAGTTCCCATAAATAAAACTGAACACTGAACAAACAGGTAGCCTCTTCTCTTCCTCCTTTCCAAGGATACTTGCTGTTTACTAAATGGGAGATGACCTTGGCCTTGCCTCTTTTGCACTGCCGCAGCTGATGAACACACGAGATTTGACCAAAGGATTTACTGGCAGATCTGCCCCTCGAGGGACTCTGGTGCAGCTTTGCCCATGTCATGTCTGCCTTACTTGAGCCTGTCTCTTCAAGTTTACCTGGGAGAGATTTAAAAGAATGTTTTGGTGTGGCCCTTTCCAGCAAAGTGATTTTGTGTTGCTCCTGGGAAGCAAATTGCCTTGATGAACCTTTTGGAATGAAAGAGGAGCTGAAGTTCACAACTTTTAAGGGATTAATGCTGATGTATTCATTTCTTGTGTCTTTGTTGGAGCTCAACCATTTTAGGACAAGTAAAAAAAAAAATAATTTCACCTTTGTCCGGATTTTGTCATTGTCTGAGAGCTCTGAGGTTATAGAACCCCCTTGAACTGTGCCTGCAGCCATCACTTTGGGGCCTGTTTCAGTACACACTTGTGCCTGAGTGGGTGCCAGTGCTCTTTCCCTGGCATTGCCTTCCCTGCAGTCCTCACTGAGGTGCCATGGATGGCAACGCTGAACAGAATGTTGGCTTTGTTTGCTCTGATTTCCTTGTACTGTGGTGCTTTAGGCCTGGCAGCACCTGGCGCGTTGTCAGCCATTGGAAGCCAGGAGATTCCAAAGGGAAGGGACCAGGCACATCCCACCTGAGGGACATTCAGTCAATTGCACCACACTGCACAGGCTTCCCACAGGTTTCCAGACTATTGAATGCATTAAGACGACATCAGTGCTCTAAACCCACAAGACCCAGGGATTTTGGACTTTGGGATGAAGCTTGGGTTTCTAAAATCCCTGTCTGTGCCTGAGTAGCCCTGTCTGTCCTTCTTCATGTGGAGTTCCTGGGGAAGTTTTTTGGAAGTTGGAGCAGTTGGCACAGCCCAGTGCTGGGGATGGACTCTGTGCTGCAGCAAGTGATGTCTTTGCTGTCTCTCACTGTTTGCTATCGTGACTGCTGCTGCTGTCAGAGAGAAATGCAGTGCAGTGAGCTGAAGACACTGATCTGGTTATGGTGACAGACTATGAAAATAAACCTTTCTCTAAGAGCAGAGTTTTGACAGTTGACTTTTTTTTTTTTTTTAAGTGCATTTATAAAGCTTGGGATATTATACTTTATTTTCTTACAGTTCAAAGTGAAAGGTTGCAGGTACTAGACACACATGGATATGTAAAATTAAATGCATTATGAAAACAAGAAATAATTTTGAGCTAAATGTATACCTCTTGAAAATTTGTTGAGTTTCTGGCTGTTTTGGGTCTGCCTGAGATGGAATTATTTTTCCCCATGCTGCTGAGCTTTATCTTGGTAGCTAAAGGTGTTGGTCAGACCCCAGCGCTCTGAGCAGTGCTGGCACAGCACTGGGGCTGTCTCCCCAGGATTCCCCCTCCCCAGCAGCCTGGAGGTGGGCAAGAGCGTGGGACACAGCCAGGACAACTGACTCAAGCTGACCAAAGAGATCCCCCATTCCGTATACATCAGCAGAAATAGCTGCCAGAGAGTAGGACAAGGGGAGGCACTTGTTATGATGTTGTTTGTCTTCTGGAGCAATCCCTATGCATCCTGAAGCCCTACAGCCCAGGAAGTGGCTGGACATTGCCTACTGATGGAAAGTAGAGAATAAATATTTTGTTTTCCTTTGCTTCTGTAAGCTGCCTTTCTCTTGATCCATGAGACTTTTCCCATCTGAATTTTTTCCCTACCCTGTCCTGCTTGGGGGAGTGATGGGAGCAGCCTGTGGGGATCTGGCCTCCAAGCAGGGTCACCCCACCACATACAGGGACTTCTCCTCTTACCCTGATGCTGGGATCAGCTTTGCAAAGGTAGCTGAATGACCTGAGCCAGGTGGTAATGGAGCCTGATTTCTCATGGGTTTATACCTCATAATTGATTGGGCTTTGGCAAAGCCTTTCCTGAAGGACAGAAATTACTTGGGCAAGAGCTTTTTAAGACAGTCAGTTTACAGTCACTAAAGAAAGGGAAAATTATGAATTATATATGCAATCAGTTCTGCTGGTGAGACGGTGATGAGCTTCCTGCAGAATTGTCTGTGGAAATCTCTTTGTCCTTTTTTGGAAACTAAAAACTCTTGGAGAATACTTTGGGGGGAAAAAGGTCATGACATTTGAGAGGCAGAAAGGAAAAACACAGTGCAGTGATTTCTTCTTTTTTTTCCCCACAAACCTTAAATCTATAGTGCCTGGGCTCCATACTTCTGTCAGCAATTTTCTTTCCCCTCCTATTTTTGCAAGAGAATTTTAATATGAATTTTGTCATGACGTGTGGGGCACAGGAATTGCCTTGATTTCCCCCAGCCTGTACTGTACCTGTCCCCTGCCCTTCTGGTACAGCCCCTCTCTGCATTGTCCCTTGAATAACATCTAGAATAATGAACTTTTGTCAGGGATGTAGCATTGGCTGGTGGGAATGGGTTGGGTTTGGTTGGCTCCTGCCAGCAAACACAGAACTATCAGCTGGGACAGCCACAGAATTCCCTAGTGAGGTGTCAGTGTGGTAAACTGCACCCTGATCTAGGAAGATTATCTGTAGAGAGGCTGCTATCCAACAGAAAATAAAGAACATTTATTTGTATTCATATTTAACAATAAATTTTAACCTGCATCACATTAAACACGGGTTACCTGTTGAACAGTCAGCAGGCACCAGGACAGTGTGTGTAAGGGGGGGTTCTCTGTGCCTGGGTGTTAATATCTGCTTGCATAATTTTTTGCCAAGGAAATCATCTTTGAAAATAAAACCCAGCTGTCTGCTGGGATATGTGTCTGTGAAGGGCAGTGGAAGAGGGATGCTGTTTATCCCTGACCTGCTGGATTGTATCACTCCTGTTTCTCAGCAGAAATATTCTCCCTTTGCAAGTGAAAAGAGGATGTCTCAAAGAAATCTCTGCAGAGCTCTGACCTGCACTCCCAGTGGAGCTGGGGTTAGCAGCACTCCTGTCTCCAGCTGTGAGGAGTGCAAATGGGCTCTGCCAAGCCTTCCATATCTCTGCCAGTTTTGTCTCACAGCTCAGCTGGTTGGTTTCTTAATATTTGTTACAGAGCTTTTCTTTGGTAAAGCTAACCAATGCCAGGTGTCTTGCACTTAAATAAATGTGTATGCTCAGGTAAATGCAACCAATACAATAGAAAAGTAAGGATTAGAGGTGTTTTTGGTAATTTTCCAGTTTGGGAGAGCAGAGTCAACACACTCCACACCCAATCTGTGAGAGTATCTGATCTGGTCAGTGCTTTGGGGCACTACATAACAGGATGGAAAAAAGGTACATTTTGTACCTGAATTGTATCCCAGTCAGCGTGGTGGGTTTGGGTAAGTGGTGCTTCTTATTTTTTAGCTCCTCTTCCCTCTTGAATGCACTACATTTGTAACGCCCCTTGCTCTAACAGGTAAAACCCTGGCACACTATTTAAACCGTTTTTTCCTCAGAGAAATATTGGAAATGTGCTGTATCAATAGTAACAAACTCTGTTACCATTGGGGGCCACCTTGTTAACAACTGAACAGTTGTTAAATCTTAAATCTTTCCCTTCTGTGCTTGAGAGAAAGGTTTTCATTCCTCACTATTTCTAATTACTGCTCTCCTTTAAGAAACATGTAAATTTGATGGGATAAGGAATCTGCTTGGCTTATATATAGAAAAGCTGACAACCTTGTGTCTGTATGAGACTGGATTTAGTGGGAGCATCCTGGGGAGCTGGTGCACCAAATTCCCCATGAACAAAGCATGGCCAGCACTCGTGGCCATGTTCAATGCCACTTTTGAGGGACTTGCTGGAGTTCAGGAGCAGCTGTGTCACTCTGTTTGACCTGGAACGCTCAGAACTGTCCCTGGCAAGGCAAAATCTGAGGGACTGGATTTGCAGTCAGTAAGGGAAATACTAGAGCTTACATTAAGCAGTAGAGAATTGAGGTATGATATAGTTACCATGTTTTTAGCCTGTAACATAAACAGTGATGGGTTGTTCTTATCTGAGCGCTTCCAAGCAAGGTTTTGATCCCACCTAGCACATTGCTTTTCTGGCTGAGGGTGGAGGAAATAAAAGATAAAATGCTGGGATGAAATGACTGGCCTTTCCTTTTTCCCTATAGATGATTTACATTTAAGCCCAGATGCAAACCTAGATTTCACAGCTGGTTTCCTTAGCGTAGACTAAACCAATATCTTGGATCCAAAGCTTCTCAGTGTTCAAAGTAAATTATATCATAGTTTATTCTCCTTTCTGGCAGAGGTGGAGTGAAATTCTCAGGCATACATCTGTGTACAGTAAGAAAGAAATGTATATTTATTTATTCAAGTCCTGGAAATCTAGATGGAAGACAGAGGGATTGTCCTAATGAAATTGGCAACAATAATTGTAATTAAACCAAAATTGTTTAGGTTTGAAACAGAATCATTTAGATTTGACCAAAGCTTGGCATTGTCAATTCTTTTCCTTTCTGACACTGCAGATGTGTTTCTACTAAACCATTATGTGCTTAACATTGACTTCCCTTAAAAAACCCGTTGAGACAGCGGGAAGAATTTTGTCACAGCAGTGAATCCTCTAAGAGCTGTGTGTGACATATCAGGACAAAATGGTTATTTCAATGTCTGAGCAGTGCCAGCACGAGGCACACAACCCCTTTGGAAATGGGAAAAACTGGGGATACAAGGCTCCTTCAGCGCCCTTCTTAGCAAAGGGTTGTGCCGTGGTGAGGATTTTGCTGGAGCTGGGAAGGGAGTTTCTCCCTGGCTTGGGCAAGGGATAGTTGATGGCCCTTGCATGAAAGGAATGCCATAATTAGCTCCCACAGCTTGTATGGGAGTGCTGGTGTGGAATATGTCCCTAAACCAGAAATGTGCCATCTCTGGTGTTAGGAAAAGTGCTGGGTTTTTTATGTTTCCCTTCCTCAGAACTCAGGAGAAGCCATAAGAGCTGCCCAGACAAAGACAGAAGTGGGGATATTTTGAGTGGAAACCCCTTGGCTTCAGTTTTTATTTCCTCCTCCATTGTTGAGGATACACAATAGATCTTCCCTGGTTATTTTCACTTGAGGCAATGATGCACCAGAGTGATGTGTTAAAACTTAACCCTGTGCAACAAATATCCTCAATTTACTTTTTACAAGCCTGCTAATTTTCACAGATTGCTAGAACTGTTTCGGAACTGAGGACCAGCTGTATGATGGAAAAGGGATATACACCCCCCCCCCCAAGCACAGAACCTTCAAAATATCTCCAGTGGACGAGAGACAGACCAATGCATTCATGTCAGAGAATGAGACCCACCACAGCTGATCCTTCATCAGCTGCCACTGGTGCAGCATTGCTGTCTTGGGCCACATCCAAACTTTTGTAGGTGACCACGGGTGGCACTTTGCGTCCCCTAGTCCAGATTGGAGATTTTTGCTCCAAGCCCTTTGAGCAAAAATGAGATGAAATATGGTTTCTTTTTGCTCAGAGGAGTCTAAAGGTCTTGGAGAAAAATCAATTTGCTTGACAGACTTGGCAAGGAGAGCTCTCAGCTGGTGGCTGGCCTCTCTCCAAGCCCCCCCTGTCCAGGGACAGGCAGGATAATTTAGCAGATCTCGTTGCAGCAGAGTGGGATAACATATTTGTGGATGTCCAAGTGACTGAAGAGCTCAGTGCGTAAGCACTTGGGAAAACAAATCTGTTTGGTGCTGGCTCGTCCCTCCTGTGGAGACAAGGAATGCTTGGCCTTGTCCTGTGGCAGGCACTAGTTCAAAGTCACTTTGAAATGGGGCAATGGAGAGCACTGGGATGGTCCACAAATATCCAAACATTGATTCCTCTCAAAAGTGCCCAAGATTTCCCTTCAGTCTCTGGATATACCATGGCTGATTTGTTTTATCAACAGCAAGCTGATTTTTCCATTTTTTCCCTCAGTTGTTTTTTTTTTTTTCTTACTGCTTTAACTTTTTAACCTTCTTATCACCTCTAGCTGTGTGTGTTTCGGGTGCTTTGAAATGAAATTCCAGCACTACTCTTTTTCGAGAGAAAGCATTGCTGTTACTTTAGAGGCCTCGCGGACATTCAGCTATTACTGGTGTAACACAGCAGTGGAATAACATGACTCTCCTTGAACCCTTCTCTCTGTTTTACTGTCACTGTGTGTCTTGGGATGCAAGGATTCAACCTTCCCTGTGTACGGTCCCTGGGAGGAGCCAGCTTGTGCTGGCACAGGTTGCCCTGGTCTGGTGGAGAGTTTTTCAGTTCTCTCCAATCCCAGTTAATAGCTGTGATAGGAAAACCAAACAAGAGGGGAAAGGGGCTTTTCTCCCTCTCCAACTGCACCATGTCAGCCCTGCCTTCAGCTCTTTGAACACCTTGTGTTGTCACAGGAAAGCGTTGCAAGAAGCAAATTTGTTGTATGAATGTGCGTGGTGGCGGTGGGAATGAATCCTGTGGTTTATGCTGCATTTGTAGGATGGAGGCTGCTTTAAATTCATTTCCCTTTCATTAAGTTTGTTCCATAGGGCTTTCATTCACTGTTGTCTGTGGGACCCAAATAAATGAGAATCCTGGAATATCAAAAGAAGGGTAACCACAAGATTACGCATTTCCTTGTCTAGGAGAGAAATGATAAATTCATTCTGAGTAAATGGGAATACAATTACAGTATCCAAATTGTAAGTCCTAAATGTCCAGCCTCATTTCTAACCTGCATGTAGAGGAATCTTGTCGTTGTCCTGCTTGGGAGAGTCAAAGGCCTGAAAATTCCTGCCATGAGGGCTCCCTGCTGTGCAGCTCATCTGCCCCTGGGCTGCACAGGGTGAGTAGGACAGCTCTTGGGAGGGGTCGTGCAGAGCAGGCTCTGCCATTGCACGTTTAAGGGCTGTGGTTGAGTTCTTCAGATCATTTTAGACAAAGTCAGGAGTCATTTAGCAGAGCTGATTCTGCCCTGAGGAAGAGAAAGGAGTAACTGACCTGGGAGGATCTTTTCCCACTCTCTTTTCTGCGATACTGTTCCTGTTTCAATCCTCTGGGACCCAAAACTGTAGAGCATTTTGCATCTCAGAGTCAGCCTGAGAGAAGATTACTGAATGGAAAACAAGTTCATCCAAGAGTATGGGACATGAGTTTCCAGAAGGTGCTGAAGTAATGCTTGACATCATTAACTTGTGCTTTTAATCATAAGAAATGTACCTGAGAAACTTGGTGGATGGCATTCTCCTCTTCCCTGGTAAAAAATGGCATAAGAACGTGTGAGAGAAATAACTTCAGCTCCTTATGCCCCATGTCTGTCACAGGTGCAATGGGGTAACAGATTAACAACTCAATATTTTCTTTAGAGCCTCCCTTCTCTTCCCATGGGCAGCCACGTGTCCCCCTGTCCCTGTATTACACGGAGAGGACAGCCCTTAGCTGCCACCTCTCCGGTTCCACCAGAGCTGTGCCAATTAAAAAGACTGTTCTGTATTTATTAAGGAAGAGTTTCTTACTCCCAGTGACATTTCTGCTGGCTGCTGTTAAAATCCTCTGCACGCTAAAGTCAGCAGCTTCATCTCGGAGTGACAAACAAAACTCCAACTGAAGAAAATGTCTCCTGAAGTGTTGAATGTAAAATTGTTTAATGGTAAATAATACAGCCTGCAAAGTTATGCTGGGAAAATGGACTAAAAGGAGAAATCACATTTTTGTTCCTTGGGTTTTTGCTCTTTGCAGTTACAGGAACTGATCATGCACACTGATGAGGGGAAGAAAACTCAAGAGAGACAAACACCAACACATCTCAGGAACAAAAAAGACAAAGGTTTCGGAAAAATGTTCTTTCCCTTACTTTCTAGTTGTTCTGCTTATTATTTGTTGTTGTTTTGGGGTGGTTGGGTTTTTTTTGTTGTTGTTGTTCGTTTGTTGTTTTTTTTTTTTAAGAAACAATGCATTTCTTTTATCTTCCCCTCTTTCTTCCTTTTCATCTTCTTTCTTAAATGTCTCATTAGTTTCTGCTGTGGAGTTGTGCAAGATGAAATGCTGTCAGCCTGTGCTGATGAATACCTCTCTGCAAACTTTACATAATCCATCCCAGCCCCAAATCAGGTTAGTGCAGAAATAGAACTTTACACCTTTGAACTGCCAATTCTGCAGCAAAAAGCAGCTACTGGCATTGAGTGCCAGGCCAGGCTGTGCCAGCACACTCAGGAAGACATTGCACGAAGTTTTGGGACACAGACACAGAAATGAGGAGTTGCAGCCACTTATCCCATATCCCTTGAAAGTCCTCTACCAATTTATTAACTTGGAATCACGTTCACTTTTTTCACGGTGACAAAGGGGGAAAATTTCAGTATTTCCAAGACCATGCTCAATAATGACACAAATTTTTCTTGTTCTCCACTAAACTCATTGTTTTTCCTGGCTAGCTCTGGGGCATAGCAGGGAGACTTCTGTGTAATTCCATTATTGCCAAGGGCCAGATTGTCCGCTGCGTGTTTGAGTGGGGGACACAGAAACAGAAGGGACCCACAGGATCCAACTCCTAGGCTGGACAGGTTGCATTTGCAGCAGTGTAGGTGCAGTTTAGGCTGACTCTATTGAGATTATCATCCTTTGTGTTCCATGCAGAAGCAGCTGTGGTAGTTTGTGCATCCAAAGCCATCCAGGGAATGGACAAGAAAGGTTGACAGGGCTGCACTTAGATTTTTCTTGGTTATTCAAGAAAATGTTTGCTGGTTCCACAGCATCCCTAAGGAATCCCTCAAAACCAGACAGCGTGGTCATTATTTTTCACTGGCCATGACCACAGTTCTGTGTTAAGGCAATTTATTATTTCCATGCTTGCTGTCAGAGAAGGGTTTGTTTTGTCTTATTTTAAACCTCCTTGAAGCCTGTTCATAAACATTCACCTGTTGCTCTGTGGCAAGTAAATAAGAATTGAGCCTTTTTTATGCTATGGGAATAAGATGGAAATGCTGCACTGAGGTTGCAAGCAAACAAAATAGGATTATTGCTTGGTCTCTTGAAAAATGTATGTGCATTTCTCCTGGACCTACTGTGAAATGAAGAAATCTAAGTAAATGCACATCCCTGAATCTCTCCCTTCTGCCACTTACCTTAGATATTTGGCTGCTCATATGTTAGGGCAGCAGCAGCAAAATGCATTAGAAAACAGTAAGAAGTACAAGTAAGGGCTTGCAAGGAATGAAAAACTCTTGGAGGTGGTGTGATCTGCAAAGAAAAATGTATTGGAATAAACGGTCCTCTCACAAAATGGGAGTCTGGCTGCAAACAAGGAATCAGAAAGAAAATAGAAAAAGTGCTTTTCACAGAAGTAATCCAGGGAAATCCTATGCTACAACTTTCTTGCAGGCCAAGCACTAATTTAATCACAGGGGTTAAAACGTGTCCTATTTCTCTACAGGACACAGGAAGATTACTGGCTCATTTTTTTTCAAGTTAAGTGCATGTGCATAGGTCATACCTTATTTTCCAGATGCTTCCTGCAAGCAGAATTCTTGGACCGGCTGCGTGGTAGAGGCCTGAGGATGGTTCAGGAAAAGGGACATGTCCAGTGTGGAGCCAGAGGAGGTCCTGGGGGCTGCTTTGGTGAAGGCCTAGATTTCCAAATATTTCAGTTTCCTTGCTCTGTCACAGGCCAAATGTCAGAGCAAAGGGACCCGCTTTTCTCCTCCCCATTTCTCTGTGTTTGCTGCCTCTCACTAGAGAATGAGTAGGTAACAGATACATAGACACACATGCACAGAGAGATTCTCATTAAATGAAGGACTAAGTAGCTGCACGTTATTGACTTCAGTGGTTCCCAAACGTACATGCTGTGCTGCTTTTGGATCTGGGGGAGCTGGGATCAGCTTTGGATGTGAGCTTTGCCTGCAGGTCTTCTCCAACATGAAGGAGCCTTTCAATTAGAGCTGCCTTCAGTGTGGGGTAATAACGGGATGCTTCTGGCCTCCTCAAGGTACTGTTGCTGGAATAAAAACCACGAGTCCTATTTTATGATGTACCTGTCAGCTCCTTAGTGCAGGAAGTGGAAGGGAGCTGATGG
This sequence comes from Hirundo rustica, assembly GCF_015227805.2. Lineage (NCBI taxonomy): Eukaryota > Metazoa > Chordata > Aves > Passeriformes > Hirundinidae > Hirundo > Hirundo rustica. The sequence goes on along the minus strand of NC_053452.1, from coordinate 10,645,566 downwards.
ACACCATTGGGATACTCAAAAGTTAAAGACCAATGATATGTATTTAAGGCTCAGGAATGAGGGAGGGAGAGAGACAGGACCAAAGGGGGAGTGAATGTGGCTGATTCCTTAGTGCTAATATTCCTCAGAGAGTGTAAACGGGCTAAAGGGAAATTCAGCCCCTTGAAAAGGGAGTTTCAAATGGAAGGATTACTGAAGGCTGAGGAAAGAAAGGCAGAGCTAGGCCCTGGTCCTGCTCCAGTCAGGGGATGCTAATGTGGCTCTCAGCTATTCAAAGCCAAAAAAGCAAGAGATGAGGAGGCTGTGCCCTTCAGAAGGGATGCTCATGAAGAAGAGGAAACATTAAACCAATTTGCAGTTGAGTCAGGCAAAAGGCATAAAGGAAGGAAACAGGAAATAAGAATGCAGTCATAAAGAGCAATGACCGGGTCAACACTATTTTTAGTTTCCGTAAAGTTATGGTTCTATTTAGTGAAGGAAAATGGGGTAAATTCCTCTTTGCCAACAAGCAAGGATGAAGGAAAACTTGAACTCTTCTCTCTTCTCCCTTTCTCAAAACCAAAAGGTTTTTTTTTTTTTTTCCATTTCTGTTTGTTCAGTCCAGGCCTAAGATAAAATTACCTGTTATTTTTGTGATACGCTAGTGGTGTTGTTTCTGCCGTTTATGAGAAGACAGAGATGGCCCTCCCTGCAGGCAGCTCACAGTCTGTGGGACAGGCACCCATCTGAAATAACTGGGGAGCTCATTCTCTCTTTCTTTCCTTATTATTGAGTGCTTGGGTTTGCTGCAGGTGTTGGGAAGTGCTGGGTTTAAGGTGGGGCAAGTCACAGGTTGCCACAAAAGCCGTGGTGAGGAGGGCACACAGCAGGAAATGGGAATGTGAGCCTGACACATCCCCAGGGTATTTAACTGAGAGGGTGGGAGGAGGAGACTGCAGGACAGCGCTGCTGCTGCACCGGGCACACATCCCCTGCAGCCCTCCTGCCCTTCCCAGGCATGGAAACACCGGAGGTGGCTCCAGGGCTTGTGTGGATTCCTGCCTTTTAGAATACGCTGCTGTATTTGACTTCTCAGCACTTACAACTAACATTTTGGTGAATTTCAAGATGAGAACATCTCTCCCCATGACTCAAATGCCCATCTCACAAAGGCTGTCAAAATCTAATTCTGAGTAATTACCCTTTCAGATGTCTCATCATTCATTTCTGTAACTGGGCTTGCAGGGCTCAAAGATTTCTACTGAAAGATGTGTGAAATGATTCAGGTTTTTGATATTTGCCTTCAGAATGTTTGTGGTGAAGTTTTGAGTCCAGAACCTCTGCAGTCAATGGCTGTGGCTGTAAGGGACACTAGGAGCACTGCCAGCATTCCAGAGCCAGTTGTGTGCCCTGCCTGGGGGAACCCTGTTGTGGACACCATCAATAACATCTAGAGAGGAGCTTCCTGCTGGAGCTGTGTGAAGCCTGTGGCATTGGCAGCTCACCCAGGGCAAAGCTTCTCCAGATTTGGGCAGTGAAGCCCACGGCAACGTGGGACCCTTCCTTTGCTCCTTATTCCCATTTTTCACTTGAATTCCTGCTGAGCTTCTGAGTCTTTTTGCTTGAACACATCTGGGTCAGCGTCTGTCCTCATTTAGATGTCGGCTCAGTTGTGGTTTTAAGCAGGTTTTCATGGGAACAGCCGAAGGGAGAGACTGGCCATGGGAAGCTGCTTGGGAGTAAGAACATTTACAGATCTTGTGGGTTGCGTAAGCACAGGCGGCAAAAAGGACAGCAGTCACAAGGACAACTTTCTTCCTTGTCCTGTTGAAACAAACCTCTTTTCTTCTAGGACAAAAGCCATTATTTTTTTATGCAGCAAATCGGGCTCTTCTGTTGTTTTAATGGATTTACAAATTGAATTTGTTATTAGCAGTAACTCCACCATTGTGATGCTAAATGGCAGGAAATTGGCCTGCTCTGTTGCAGCCACCTCTTATTACAAGTACCTTTCCCCTTCTCTTCTAAGGGGCTGGGTTTTGAAAAGCCCTGAACATCGTAGAGAATCTTAATTCAGTTCAGTTTAAAAGCTGAATTAGAGCAATCGATCATTTCGTTCTGATGATCACAGACTCCCAGCAGAAAATCCTGAAACATCTGCAAGAGCCAAGGGGGAATGGCTTTAAACTGACAGAGGGTGGGTTTAGATTAAATATTAGGAAGAAATGGTTGCCTGTGAGGGTGGAAAGGCCCTGGTACATGGTGCTCAGAGAAGGAAGTGTCCAAGGCCAGGCTGGACAGGGCTTGGAGCACCCTGGTGTGATATATGTTCTAAAGTTAATTCGTGTTAATAGGATATAAAATGTAATACAAACCACATAAATACAAGTTTTGTATAAATTAGCATGTTGTAAGTTAAGTTTTGTTTAAACTAGCATATTGTGAGTTAACTCAGGGGAAGGTGGCTCAACAAAATACAGGAATTTCTCTAGCCCGAAAAGGCATGGGAGGGACACGAGGAAAACATGATTGGAATTACCAGAAAGGGGAACGAGAAAATGCCGCTGCCGGGAATCCTTGAAAGGGAACAAAAGGCGACGGAAAACGGAGATGATAGCCCGGAGAACCAGATGATTACCTCAGATCAATATCTAGATCGTCTCTGCCAGAAATTAACATCTCCACACCACACCTGGACCCAACCATTAACAGCATTGTCCTCCTCCGCCGATCTAATCAGACTCTCGGAACTAAAACCTGCATGATTAATAAAGATGCCTCAGAGGAAGGACCGTCGACATCCCGAGCCTCTCTCCGCGATCCAGTGTATAAAAAGAGACTGCTGCAAACCAAAAATGTGAACTTGGGGGATAACAGACTGGCAGAGTGTGTTATCAATTGTTCACCCAGCGGCGACCCCGGGCTCGACGCTGTCCTTTTAATTGTGGCTGTCCGAGACTGTCATTTCGTCTCTCAATAAAATTCTAAATTTTGATTTATCTAGTTTGGTCAATCTTATTTATAACACTGGGATAGTGGGAGGTGTCCCTGCCCATGGCAGGGGGTGGAATGAGATGAGCTTTGAGGTCCATCCCATCCAAACTGTTCTGTGATATTTGTAATTGAAAGGCAAATCAAAGTCTTTATTTAAGAACATTGGTGAAGGTTTTGAGGCTACTCAAAAGAGATTTTTTGCTTTTATTTTCAATTTTGGACTCGCCACTATAGGCACAGTCCCGTGGCATGACCTGAGGTATCTTTATCCTTCACAAATCAGACAGCCTGACAAAACATGCTGGTTTGGTTCACTTTATGGTTATTAGTCATTATTTCTCTAAAGGAAACAGCTTAATTTTGAATGGATTGATGCTCTGCATAGGTTGCATATTGAGGGCTTTGCTTAGACAAAGTTTCCAGAGTTACTTCAGTGCAAGAGAGATTTCCTGAGCCCAGAGCCCTGCTTAGCAGCATTGGCAGAGCAGTGGGGGATCCTGTGAGGGAGACTCATTGTGGCAAGGACAGCAGGAAGGTCAGCCTGGAAAACTGTGAACTGAAAGCTCTGTAGGCAAGGAACACATTGCAGAAAAGTCAGGGGCAAACTTCAATGAAATATCAGCAGATCAGATGAAAACAAACAAAAATATTAGTTATGAAGTCTTCCATAACGAATTCATCTGGAATTGTGACTAATGCATTGTTCTGGTACTCAGTGGAAGAAACCTCAACTTCAAATTTATTGTATTTTCTTTTGCACATGTGGTTTTCATAGGTGCTGGAATGAAAACATGAAGACAAGCCTACAAACCCCTCTATATTTAAAGTTAATGACACAGAACTCTCAGTATAGCTGGCTTGCCAAGAAAAAGATAAATCACATTCTGCTCATCTTTACTTTTTGCCCCTTTTTTTGTGTTACTTTTGCTTTCTGGAGCAGATTTTGTCTTTAAACCAGTTCCCAATAAATGACTATTCACAACACCAGAACTGCACAGCTGACACTGCCAGGCTCCACAGCACAGGATATGAACCTAATCAGAAGTAAAACTTGCCTTTTAGCTGAACAGGCTTGTGGCTACTGCATTAGGTGTGTACAGCTGCTGACAGTGATGCTGATTTTGGAGCTAACAATGAGCTCAGTTTGTAGCACTTGGTGTGTTTTCCTTGAATTATGCTCTAAAAGCTCTTGGCTCTAAAATGGCTCTCTTTTTTTCATGGGGATAAAAACACCAAGTCTTCTTGTTGAAAATAAATTGGTAACATGATCTGAGTGCTTCCTAATGACTGAAACCGGAGGACAAAGAAATCATAGTGTCTGCATCTCAGTGACCTGCTCCCTAAGCAAAACTATTTTGTCTCTTGTGCTCTTCCATGGGTTTAAAATTTTTAAACTCATTTGACAAATCCAACCAAGGTTTGCAACGAGGAAGAGCAGAAGTCTCACAAATTATTAGGTTGTTAAAAAATTCATGAAATGAAGCAGATGGAAGCAAGTAACTTCCTCCACGTCCAACCCACATACAAGACTCCAGTAAGGATTTTTTACTAGACATGAAAGATTTTATTTTGGCAAATTTGATCAGTGTAGTCTGGGGAAAGACTTCACTGATGTCTCTGCCAATCTACCAAAAGATACAAATCAATATAAACAAGATTTTATTGGGTTGTGAAACAGCCAGGTCCTGAAAGTTGTCTCTTGCAGTTTTGCAAGTCTCATGGTTTTTTCGTTATTTATTTATTTATCTACTTATTTTTCATAAGTAGGTGATCTCATTATATTTTGGAGAATTGCAAATGTTTGGCTTTGGAATGTTTCCTGATTAAAATCACAAACCCATTTCAGTCTACCAAGGTTTCCATCCAAGAAACTTCACAGGAACTATGCCTGCAATTAGGATTAATTTACCAAATGCAATGACCTCTGGAGCAAGCAGGGCTTTCCCAGTCATGGACCATCCCTGTGATGCAGGCTTGGAGAGAAAAATATTTACTAAGGAGAAGGGAAATTATAGCACTTTGAGTCAAAGGAACTGTGTGTAAATAAAGATACCCTCTGCTCCCACAGCCCAATTATAACATTGATGTGCGTGATCTGAAAATTGCCCGCTGTGAAAATAATCCCCAGTTACAGATCTGCCTCTGACTGGCTCTCCTTGATTTCAGACACACGTAGGATAATTGCATGCTCCAACAGAGATCTTAATTTGAGTTATTCCAGAAGAAAAGCTCTTATAAAGCAGATTTCACTGCAGGGCACTAAACCAAGCCTGTGAGGGACAGGGAACAGAAGGGTCTGTATCATATTTTGCAACACCAACTCACAAGGTCAAACCCCATGGTTGAAGGCACGAATGAGGTTTTTGCCAGGTCTTTTCTGAGAGAACCTGCAGAGCTCAGGCACAGGAGTGGGTCAGGGATGGCTTTATGGGTTTGAACACCCTTGTGTTGACCCGTGTACCTGTAAGTGAACATCAGGCCCAGGTGCAATGACTGAGTTTCCATGAGAAAAAACCCATTAACTCTGCTTTGCACTAATTGCCATTATTAGTTCTCTGTGTTTGGGGCAAGGGAAGGCTTTTCTTTCTGGAAATACGGGCCAAATACTGTTACACGCTTTAAAAATCACTTTATTGGAAGGCAGAATAATTGCAAACATCCCCAAACAGAATGCTGAAGAGTTTCCCTTAAATGAAATTGTAAGAAAACACGGTGTGCTCTTGCTGTCAGACATCGCAGTAAATCTGGGAAAGCATCTCCTGTAGGATTATTCAATTTTTGTGGTAATTCTGCAGGCATTTATGTAAGTGTATCTGAGCCACTCTTTGACTGGCAAGGCTGGGCTGAGCTGTGTAGTCCTGCCTGCAGCAGAGAAATCCTCGAGAAAGTGAATGCCCTGCCCTGATGTTTTCTGAGCGTTGTTGATACTGCCAAATTACACGTTTTGGTGAACAAGCTGAGAGTTCAGCATGTCCCCTGGGTTCTTCTCCAGCTCTTTTAAAGTAGCACCTCTGTGTTCCCCAGCAGGGACTGGCTGTGAAGTTAATGTAGGACAAATTTGGGATGACTCACCGGCTGTTTGTTCCTGTGCATACATTGTATATTTATTACCCATCCCTACAAGCTGGTTCCCGACCCTGCCGTTCTGAGTCAGGCTGATGTTTTGAAATGAGGGAGTTTTGTGGGGAAAATGAGGGTGCTGGTGGTTCCATGTACTGACAAAAGGCTGGCTCTTCCCCTGGCTCGGGAAAGGATCTGCTGCATAATAAATTGCCAGTGTTTGAACTCAGGAGAAAAAAGTATGGCAAGAACCTAATAAAAATATTAATTTCACTGCTTTTATAGACAGGCCTGACTCAGTGTGGATGTTCAAGCCTTAAAAGCATAGGTTGAGCTACTTGAAGCATTCAGTTGTGATTCAGATTAAAAGAATAATTTGAATAAATAACTCCAAAGTTGCAACCTGATCAAGCACTAAGGCAGGACTTGCAGCTGCCTGAATCTGTGTGGGATGTGCCTTCCCATCTCCTCTGGGCATTGTGTTTCCTCTCTCTCTGTGGAAAACCACTCAATAGCAAACATCCCTGGGGCAGAGAACATTGGCTTGTTTTATTTAAAGCAGAGATCAGTGGGACCTCATGGAAGGAGGAGGAAGCTCCTTCCCTTGGAGATTCATGGGACTTACTCAAGAGTGAGCAAGAAACTGGGAGATTGCTGGGAGCTGCAGAGCCAGTTTTGAAAAGAATGGGTGAAATTTCCCATTGCTGAGTAGGAATTCTGTGTATATTCCTGGATTTTCAGGAGATTATGGAGGTGACTAGGAAGGACAAGCTCCCTGTACAGAGGAGAACTCAAAGCTCCTGCACCAGGGTGCAGGACAAATCTGTGCTTCTTAATGTGTCACCTTATCTTGGGAGAGGGCTGATCATTTCCCTCTTTGTGTTTCCCAGGAACGCTGCACTGTGATCAAGGCTGGGCTCAAACGCTGGAATCCTGTTTGAACTCGATCCTCTTTGAACTGTGTGACCTCTAATGAAAGCTGGGGAAGTTCAGAGAGGAAAACAGCTTGTCTTTTCCTTCTCCTTGCTGGATGAATGCCCTTATTTTGTTTCAGATCATTCAGCTTTATTTTTGCCAGGGAAAGGTTATTTATTCAGCATTCAAATGTTTGGTCAGCTAATTAATTTTTTATATGCAGGAGCTTTGAATATTTGAATATTTCTCTTTCAAATGCCATTAAAAAAAAAAAAAAAAAAGTGTCTTCTTTTTAATTTTTTTTTCCCCTGGGCAATGTACTTGGCTCTCCAGTTGTGACCTTCTCTCTAAAGTTGCCTAGAAAAATAACCCAGGGGAGATCTCCAGCTCGTGGGTGTCAGGTGAGAACAGGTGGCACAGTTTATGAAGAAGTTTCTGTTACTGATGCTGAAAGGGGCATCCCTCTCACAACAGCTCCCAATATTCACACACAGTGCTCAGTACACTCAGCCTGCAGAGGATCCGTGCCTGGCAGAGCCCCCAAGCCCCAGTGGTCAGAGGGGAAGCCAGGGGCTCTTCTTTGCTGTAGTGTCCTCCTGGTTGTGCAGCCTTGCTCCCCTTGCAAATTGGCCCCTCATCACTGCTGCTCTAAACTAGAAATAATCCTCTGAGTCCGTGGGCTGCACAGAGCCTTTGGCTGAGGATGAACTGCTGGCGCACCGGTGCAGCGATGGTTTTGTGTCCTACTGTTACTCTGGTGGAGCTTTACCAGGTACGTGAGTGTTGCTCTTTAGGGCAAGTTCTATGTGATGCTGAAATTAACTAAATGTAGAGGGTTTTTTGGTTTCTGTATATTCTCCTTCTGGCTTGCTTCCTTTTCCTGTATGAAGAACGTAGAAAAAGCAGTAGCATGGTCTTGCTCTCTTTGTTTTCCACCAGGCCACAGAATGCCTCTTTCTACCTTTTTGGCTGAATTTACCCTTTCCAACTTCTCTTGCCTTCATTTAATATTAATCCCTAAACAACTTTTCTTTGGTCATTCTCTAACAGAAGAACTTTATTTCACCCAACACCCTCCGTTACACTGCTGTTTTCGGAGCTCAGACCTGCTGGCTGCGTGCTCCAGGGTGAATAAATGAAGGTTCTCTCTCCCTCTGTGCTTTGAGTTGCCATTCCCTCCCCACAGCCTGCTCCCCCAGGCAATTCATTTCACACATCTCCACGTGGAAGCTGGGAGCTGCTCTGCAGATCAGCACTTACTGCCTCGTGTCCTGTTGTTATTTTGATGGACATGCTCCGGTGTCCTCCACACTCATCCCTGGTATCTTCTGCTCCCAGTTTCTTACTCTAAGTGGTGTTGCCCTGGGATTTTACAGCATTCCTCTCCTCCTCATGAGCTGCAGGTGCCAGGGCAGCTGTTCCTCATGGAAGGCAATGGGCTATTGGTGGCTGATTTTAAGGCACTGGAGTATCGAGGGCATCTTTGTACAAGAACAAGGTGACCAAGACACTTTGTAAAAGTGCCCATGTGGCTTAATAACCAGCTCTGTTCAAAAGCATTTGGAAGCCAGTCTCCTGATTTTCAACTCTTTATATCATTTATGTGGTTTTGTTGGTTATTCTTAAAAATGAGACAAGCCCTGGGGGTCATGGGTCCCACGTTTGGAGGAGCTGAGCCCTGGTAAAACCAGGCTCCTGGTTTTACCCTTGCGGCTGTTTCACATCTTCAGCCCAGAAGCTGTAGCACTGAGCAGACAGAGCACAAGGACTCCCACCTTTGTGGGGTGCAATAGTGGGTGTCATGGACAGTCTGGGTTTTGTTTGGGTGTTCTAGGGGCAGGTTCCTGAGCTCTGTGCTGTCCCTGTGCCTGCTGCAGGAGTGTGCAAACATCCTCCCCCGGGCACGGGCGCACTGCAGCAACACGGCTTTGTCACCATGTCACAATCCAATGTTAATATCTCCAAACTCTGGCAACCTACCAGGGAATTTAATGCCATCCCACCACAACAGAAATTTTGTATGCAGACACACGCTTTCCTAGGATATAATTGATGCTATTGCTCTACTTTCCAAATACTGCAGTCAAATACATTCTTCTGGAAAAAGAAACTGATAAATCTTCAATAGCAGGAGAGGCTGAGCCCATCAACAGACTTTTAATGAGTATCAGGCTGCATTTCTCCTTGTGCAGGGGGTGGGGCACTCAGGATCCAAGACATCCATTTAGAAAAGTGGGGTTGTGGTACCACGAAATGGAGCAAAGTAGGGAAGAAAGGAAAAACTGGTGCATGAAGCTCCTGCTGTGTATTCAGAAAGGAGCTTGCAGGTATACAGCACAGGGAAACTGGGGGCTCCAAGCAGAGCTTTCTGTGTCCTGGGGCCTCCTTAGCAAGGCTTGTCATAAATCTGTATTTTTAAAAGATACTAAACCTGTTTTTCACCTTGCAGCCAAAAATCTCAGGTGTCGTGGCAGTATAAACCAATTCAGTTCAGTATTTACAACCCTTCTCTAGTCAAATGTTTATCTCATAGAAAAATGGCCTTACAAATCTGGAAATACATGGTTGATGTAAACATGGTCCTGTGATTTTAAAGCCTTACCTTTAATTTTAGTTTTCCTAACAATCTCAAATAGATGTTATATTTAATCTCACCATATCTTGCTGTATTGTGGGGTTTTGTGGTGGTGCTCAATTCGTATCTCTGCTGGGAACAAACCAAAGTTTGAAGAAAGTTCTGGATGCATTTCAAGGTTCTCTTTCTCTCTTGAGCACTGTGTGTTTTTCACCACCTTTTGGCTTTCTTGCAATTCATTTTGTACATTTATTTACAACCTAAAAAAATTCCATGGATCATTTTTTGACTACCCAAGCCATAGAGGTGGTTTGGTTGGACACACTGGATAGACAAGGTCAGTCAGCTCCAAAAGTGCTGCATGAGCCTACAGAGTGTCCATGTAAAGCTGGTCAGACAGCCAACGTGCCTTGGAGCTCAGGAAATTGCACCATCAGGCAAGGAAAAACAGTTCCTGAAATATTTTGTTGCTCTTTTATTAATTCAAATGTCATTCCTATTTTAATTCACATATTCCCAGCTAATGTTTAATTAGGACTGATATTCTGGGGTTGCTGTTTTTAATTTTCTTCTAGCTGCACTTCCATTTCTGTAGCAGTTTCACTGCTGGTCTTGCTTTCGCAATTGATTAGAAAGGTTTGTTTTCCTTTAATGTTTGTCTTTAAATACTTGGTCACAACAGGGGCTCTGAAATGTGTATTATCTTGGATTGTGGGATGAGAAAGAGTCCCCAGCGCTGGATCCAGAGGTCCATCTGATCTCCTACTACACACATCTTCAAACACACCTGTGCTTTCAATATTTTTGCTGCCTGTCTCAAATTATTATTGTTATAATTATTTTGATCATTACAAAAGTACAGATATCCCAGGAGCCACTCAAAGCAGCCATCAGGAAAAGACTGATCCTTTGGTAGCTGTATCAGAGTCCTGTATCTTTGGCATGGGAAGTTACTGCCACCACTCAGAAGGCTTTTTCCCCTATGAACATGGAGCAGGAAGTTAATGGGTTTTGAGCTCCAGGCCAGGGGTTCATCGTGGTCTGCAGTGGTTCAGCGAGGGGAAGATCTCAAGCCACAAAATGGCAACACTTCGTAGTAAAACTGGAAGAAAACCCCCAGCATTCACATAGATCACAAATTTTCAAATCTTACTCATGATGGCTTTGTCTTTAGCAGAACCTGGGGTAGGGAAACAAGACATTTGTTAAGACTCACTGTCTTGACAAATTTTTTGCCTTCACCATTTATTGTGGTGTCTCTACTGGCAATTTCAAAGGCAAAAATATAAATTAATATTAAAAACTTGTTCAGCTAAGGGTCCAAACTCTTCTCTGGCATGACTTTTACAGTATTATGCCAGGAAAAAATCTGATTAGTCTCAAGAAAGGATAAAATCTCCAAAGGTCTCAGGCCTGTTACCTCACTGTTACACTCATTTGCAACTCCTCCAAGGTCTTCCCTTCTTTAGCAGTGGTTTGGAAAGTTCAAGCCTGTGGGGAAAGTGTTTGTCCCTTGGATTGTTGGATTCCTCTCTCCCTCCCCGCCTGTGAGGTCACTGGAGGGGAAGCTCAAAGCACTGTTTCCCCTTTCATCCCCATAACCCTGTGTGGATATGAGCTTTTCCCCCTTTAGATTGGAAAATTGACAGCTTTGACTGTGCCAGGCTGTGGCACCTTGCTGCAGGCTTGTCTGAATTCCAGGGTCCGTGCGGTTGTGAAGAAAAGAGACAAAATACTGAGCAAAGGGAACTGTCTCCTTGACATAACTTGGAAGGTGCACTTTAGGTGCTTAATTGGGATCAAACAAGGTAGAAATTACATCAGAAAAAATATATTGATGGCTGTAGAGGCCAATATAATTTCTGCACAGTTCGACTGCAAACGTGGAGCAGCTGTTGTGTTGCCCAGGTTGCGTGTACCTCGTGTCTGTTTGCATACAGATTTGACAATGTAATTGTGTACTGGCAGAAAGCTCATGGAAAGAGAAACATGTGAGTAAATCTGCTTCTGTATTTCAACCAAAATTTAAATCTCTCATTTTGCAACGGAAGTTGATTTTTTTTGTTCATTCCACAGAACAAATTAATTCTCTCTCTCCTAAGATGTAGACCCTGAGCAAACTGAGTGTATGAAGGTCAGCTCACCTGTAATTCAGCATTTAACACTATGCTTTGCATGATAAAAAATAATCTGCAAGTGAGGAAATCATGAAGAAAACAAATGCAACCGCATCCACTGGAAGCGATGCCCATTTTCATTCCCACTGCAGTGGATCAGGACTCAGGGCAATCACGAATACATCTGAAAAATTTCCTCTCCTTGTCTGCCCTACTTTTCTGTTTCATCATCATTGAAAAGCCTCGGCATCAGGCTGATTTTGGAGGCACTTAGCAGCCAAGAATTGGTGTTTGATAGGGAAATATGCTGGGGAGAGGAGAAGCTGAGTTGTTCTCTTGAAATTCCGTCCTGAGTTAGGGTTTCTGTTAGAATCATGATGTGGGTCTGAAATGAAGTGAAAACAATGGGTTACAGGACAAAGGTGCCAATGTGAATCAGCAGAATCTCTTTAAGTAGGGAAAGTATTGGAAATATGTGGGGGTTTTTTTGTTTGTTTGGGGTTTTTTGGGGTGTGTTTTTGGGTGTGTGTGTGTGTGTTTCCCATTCATAATAAGTATCACTCTCATCATGAATGACAGGCAGGAGATGAAAAGGAAAAAATAAAGGCAGACTAGGAGTAAGTGTTAATTAAAAGAGGATTTGGAGTAATCAGGAAGCTCTTTCATATCTGCTGCATATGAACCTTCTTTAAGACCCATTTTGGTTTGATTTACATGACTACTGGCACCTACTTATAGTGGATATTTCACTGTGATAAGGTACCTGAAATTTGATCTATCTGTGGTCAAACTTTGTGCTGTCAATATTCTGAACTCACAGACCTGACATGAACATCTGTGTTCTGAAAATAAGGGCTTAGGATTTGGGAATTAGTGGTTTACAGTCCTTGTGGGTCCCTTCTAACTCAGAATATTCTGTGATTCTGTGACTCCCTGTCTCCTGGCAAACCTGGGAATGGAACAACTGACATCCCAAAAGCTGCATTTAATTTCCTTGGAATTATTTAGCAGGTTCTAGAAGAGGGTGACAGTCTTAAGTTTTAGGGAAAAGAAACCACATGAATGTTTACAGGATTGCTGGGGGGAAAATATCTAATTGGTTGTTGAGTAGAATTTGATCCCAAATTGAAGAGACTTTGAAGTCTGTATGTGTACAAACACACAGAGGTTTGTGTATGTACAGATACATAGAGATAGAGCCACAGAGAATTTGGAGTGGGGTGTGTGTACAGATCCTATAGGTGTGTGTTTGTGCGCAGGTGTGCACACATTCCTGCAGGATAAACTGCATTTATCATCTCAATACTTAATAGAAAGGTTTGTGCAATTTCACATCAGCCCAGGAGCCTCCTTTGATCTGAGAGCTGCTACCAGTTTTTGGAAGCTGTTTTGGAAGCTTTGTGAGCTGTGCATATCGAGCGATGATAACTCAGGTTTATTTTTGTATCATCAGAATGTTTAAGCCCTCCAGTTCTGTTAAGCTGGTGTTTTGTTTTGCTTTCCCCAAATGAAATCCCCCTTGAAAAAGCTAATTTAGCAACAGAAGTGGATCGTTGTGCAGAGCATTAGGGCCATCAGTGGTAACAGCACGTGGTAAAGTTGGAATTCAGGCCCTGGTTTCCCCTATGGCTGGGTTTATTTTACAGTAGCTGCAGAAGTTTCTCTTGCTGCACACGCAGCCCTGGTGAAGGAGCAGAGTTTTGTCAGTGCTGGGGAAGGCAGGAATTGGCATCAGTCTCCAGGGGCTCTTCAGTGAGAGGCTCTGGCTGTAGCCTCCCAGCTGAGTGGCTTCTGGGGACGATAATCCCCCCTGTTCCGGGCTTCCAGTTGAGATCCAAACCCAAATTACAGAGACTTTAAAGTGTTTTCTGTGGCTCAACCTCAGTTTTACAGCTACTGCTGTGGTTTAACAGCAAGTTGGGAGCTGGAATATAAATATTGACTTTTCCTTCCTGGAAAGGTGCACTTTGGTAGAGTAATATATTTTTATGGGATAAGAGTTTGCATATTCTTTTAAAAAGGTGTGAACTGGTTGAATGATTCCCTCTCTTCCACGTGGGATGGCCTCATAGTACCAATCCTGGGCTGAACAAAGTTCTCCAGGGACCAACATACCACCATGGGCATGTCTGGAGGGAAAAACTTTTCCTAAATAGGAAAAACCCTAAAGCCTTGGTAAAGGTTGGGAAAGAAAGGGAGACATCAGTACTTCATTCTCACTTTCCAAGGAGTTTAGCCAGGAGCGGGAAGCAGCCAAACAAGTACAAAATGCTGTAAGGTCACTTTATAATCAAAGTATCTCAGATTTAAGGAAAAATATTGTAGGATTTCACCAACCTATTTTTTACCAACCAACTCTCCACAGTGTTTCTTGGGTGGAGTTTTCATGATTGCATCCTTTGGTGTTCTCAGCAGTGGGAAGACTGAACTAAAGGCACGTGAGGTTCTTGGCAAGGGAGTTTCCTATGGTATTTACAAACCCATCTCCTTTTCGAGCATTTCTGCTTTTGTGGTTTTTGGAAAGGCGATGGTGATACCCAAAACATTGTGTTGGCCCTTTACTTTGCAGAATAGCAACATCACAGAAAATGAGGTAAGCCCAGACAAACAATCTTAATAACTACAGATTGATTCAGCTTGAGTGGGTGAACTGAAGAGTCAAGGAGGGAGGGTTTAGTAATTATTTGAAACACTAAAATACAAAAGCTGGGTACACCATGCCTGAGTGACAGAAATCCAGTTTTCTGTTTTAAAAACAGAAATCCAGTTTTCTGTTCTAAAAACAGCCTGTCATTGGTGGCGCTGGTGAATTGATAATTCCCAAGCACAGATCGTTAAAAAATTGAGGCTAATCATATTTAAAATGGGTTCTAACAGTCAACACTTTGGTTACTTTCTGATCCTCTCAGTTTGAAAATGAGAACATTGTTCTTCCAACATACCTGGGATTATCTCAGTCTCATTTGAGCTGGCGAAACTCTGGAGGAGAGTTTTGGCCTCATTTTTCACCTGCTGTGGAGGTTCTGCTTTGGGTTCAGGCGCAGGGGATGTTTATTATCAAAGGAAAAGGAAACACATTTGTTTAGCACACTGTGACAGAGAACTTTTCATGATCTCTGAACTGTGTCTCTAGTGGACACGAGTAAATACTCACAGATTTGATTCCACACAAAATGAAGGCTGAAGAAGGAAAGAGACTTTATTGTTTACAAAGACCTCGCTTTATAGGTTTTGAAGAATGACCAGGGATTGGAGAACAAGGCTACCACCTCTCCATCCCACTGGCCAGGCTAGGAGTCCATCCGCTGGCTATCATCAGAAAGGAATGTGGAAAAACAAGATGTTTACATCAGGAAACTGTGAGAAAATTCAGTCAGAGTTGTAAACATCTCACAGAAGCTCACATAATATGGCAACACTGAACTACAAATCTGAGCAGGACAAATGTGTTCCTTCGCATTGCCTTTACCCAGAGATGAGTGACAGAAAGGCAAATGCAAGGGGACTGAAGGCAAATGCAACTGATCCCAAGGATCAGCTGCCTGCTGTTTCTGCAGCGCTTCAGAAATGCACAGGTCTATATTTATTTATTTTCATAAATTGCAAATTGTGAACTCCACCTTAACCCAACACAGCTCTAAACACACTCCTGTGGGCTTTTCCTTGGCCCTGTGTCTGATTTTGAGCTGAGGCTGTTTCCCACTCCTGCTCCTGTGTCTTCTTTCTCAAGCATGCCTGTTGAAAGGCTGAAGGGCCTTGATTGTAACATTTTCCCTCTCCCTGTGATGGGATTCGGTTGTCACCCGTGGGGCAGTGCAGTCTTCCCTCTTTGCAGCCCCTTGTTCCGGGCACAGGATCCACCATCTCCTCACCGCATTATATTATGGGACATTGCACTTGGAGCCTGCTTTGGGAGGGGTGGCTCTAGGTTCTCCGATGGATCTCCATTTTCTCTCTATCGCAAAATCTTGCAGCCAAATTTGACGGCGTTTCAGTGCAGGCTGAATCGGGTGTGCAAAGTGCAACTGGAATTACAGCCGTGGAGGAGGCTCTACACAAATAGTTTGGCAATTTAGGGGCATAATTACCCAGACTGCAATCCCAGAAGTAGCTGCTATACACAAATCAGTCCTAATGCTCTCTACAAAGCTGCTCCTTGTCCTCCTAACCTGGTTCGTTATGGAGCCACAACAAAAACCATCCTGAGTGGCATCCATGGATGCAGCTCTCCTTGCTGACAAACCATGTGGGAAACCGCAGTCTTAACTACATCTTCTTCTAAAAGTACACTGAAACACTCATGAAAAATTAAGACTATTTTCAAACTCATCCCACAATACCACTTGGAAAGCACTAGATAAACAATATAATTCAAATACAATTTCTATTATAGGACACTTTAAAATATACATTTATTTAAATGGCTTGACTGGCTCCTTTTCATAAAGCAGGTCACTCCCAGAAAGGATTGTTACGTCCCCTGAACATGTGTGGAGCCAGTGCTTCACACGAGGATTTTAATGGCAAAAAAAAAGAGAAAATTCTTCAAAGCTTTGACATATTTTTATTTTAGGTGGTTTTACAACTGGGTTTTTCTGTATTGGTAGCTGGGAGAAGAAGGGCTGGAAATGAATTTGAGGGAAAAATAAAAGAAAGAAAGGAAACTTTAAAAAATACAAAATATGGGAAAACCCAACACAACTCCTGTCCCTCCCCTGCTAAAAGCAGGAAGGAGGGAGCTCCTTCCTGACTGAGATGTTCATCAGCTCAATCAGAGGGTGTAGTGCCTGCAAGCCGGGAGGACACTTTGAATACTTCTATTTTTTAATGTTTATTTTCTAATATGGCAGATGTGAATTCTGATCTGCTGATGTGTAGGACCTGATCCCCACAGCTAGGTTTATCATCAGAACATTGCCATCAGGCACAGAAGTGTTAAAGCCTTCCGAGAAGGACTAAATGATCCATTATGTTTTGGCAACTGCAGCCTCATTTCCTACCTGCTGCTCCTTCTGTGGTCACTCTGAAGCAATTATTTCAGATAATGTGGAAACAGGCCATTGATGAGAGTCCATCAAGGAATCATTATCTCACTAGAAGCAATGTACTGGTTGTTAAACAGAATTGGAAGGTGTGGATGCAAAACTATTTTTCTTTGGTTTTTTTTAGCTTCTTTTTTTGATGGGGATGAGGAGGGCAGAAGGGCTGGAGGGCTGTCGCCACATTGTCTAAGGCATGGTAGCTGAGGGTGCAGTGCCACACACTCCACTTTGTGCTGCCCATGGCCTTGGATTGTGGCTGTGCAGCCAAGGGCCTGGAAGTGCTGCTGGTGGAGCAACAGCAGCTTGGGCTGGTACAGATGAGAGACAGATTTATTATCTATCTATCTATCTATCTATCTATCTAATCATCTCTAATCTACTATCTCATCTATTTATCAATCATGCCCTACTGCCTTGCACACAGCAGAAATTTGTTGTTCCTGCAACATCCTGGGGAAAAAATCCCGACCTGGCTCTGAAGAGCAGCTCTAGGGAATCTGTCCAGTCTGAATTGCTAAGAAGGTAGAGAAAGCCAAGCAGGATTTTGCTGGGAGAACTGGATTATCATCTAAATGACAAGAAAATGAAGGAATTTGTGCTGTAATATATTATTTTATTTAATGGTTTATTGTGGACAACTCATGATTTAATATCAATGAACTATCAGGCGGAAATAGCTGGGCACGGGTATGGGGTGCTAGGGATTGAATGTAGGCACCTGCTCCCTAGCCAGGTTCCCACTCTAATTTTGGATACCGTTTAAAAATATTATTTATTTTACAAAGAAGTCATCAACCCAAACATTCCAGATATGTTTCCCTTCTATCAACCCGTAACTCTTACTGACTTTTCCCCTCCAGTCCGGTTGATGTCTAAGTCACAGTGTCTCCCAGTTGTGTGGTGGCTGATGGTGTGGATCCCATTCCATGTGTGTGGAGCAGACCACCAAAACTTGTGGTTATGTGCTGAGGTGACAGTCCATGAAAAAGAAGTGATACTTATTGTTTCCTCATCTCTTCAAGAGACAAAGCAGGAAAGGTTTGGTTCAAAACAAAAATAGACTCTGAAAAAGAGCTTTACATAAAGTACTTCTGGAGTTTAAAGCTCCTTCTCCAAGCATCCCTCCCACTTTGCCCCAGGCTGGCCTTGGGGGTGGATCTGGTGCCCTCCTGCTGCCAAAGGAGTGCTGGTAGGGAATAATTACTGACCCTTTTCCTCACACCTCAACACAGGGGTGACTGCACTGCTTCGTCTCCTGTAGGGATCCTCACTAACCCACACTAAATCTGACCAGAATAAAGGATTTCAGTCCTCCCTTTGCCGCTGAGGGCTTTAGTCAGGACAAAGTGGCACTACCAGAAGCATTCCTGATGGTAAAGCAAGGCAATGCAGCAACTCGGCCTTTTTCTTTTTTTTTCTTTTTTTTTTTTTTAAATATGTTCCCCCTTCTCTTTTAACATTGTCTTCATTTTGATAAAATAAATGTGTATTGCCTTGCCATTTCAGTTTTCTTCAACAAAACTTATTTTTTCTGTGGCTCTGAGTTATGTGCACTTGTAAAAACCTCCTTGTTTAAAGGCCGTGATTTACTGCTGAAGAATTCCTATGGAATCTAAGCAATGGGTTTGTGCAGACTGAGGCACAGAATTTCCCAAAGAAATAGGGAAATTAAGTAGATTTTGGTGCCTTAAAAATTTTTTATATATATATATATATATATATATATATATATATATATACATATATATATATATATAATTATTATTATTATTATTATTATTATTATTATTATTATTATTATTATTATTATTATTATTATATATTTTTTAAAAAAAAATTTTGGCATGACAACCCCTCTGTCTGCAGAAACAGGTAGAAACCCAAGAATGCCACCAGTGGCACATTCAGCACAAGACCTACAGCAGTTCCAAGCTGGGAACGCAGTCCAGGTCAGGAGCAAACATTTCTCAAACCTCTTACCAGATGGAGGCGCTGGGACTGGCACTCGAGCACAGACATCCCAGAAATTAGTAGTAAAATTATCTTTTACAGTGTGCAGTCCCTGGGTCATGAATGGGAGCCCCCCTTCTTTTGATGGTGCAGCTTGGTTTTGTGCCACTCCCTTGAAGTGCTGAGCTCAGCTGCTGGCAGGGCAAGGGGAACAGCAGAATTCCTGAGGACACTGTCACCCCAAACAGTGTCTGGGGCCCTGGGGAGCTCAGGCACCATCTGGAACAGTCACCCTGGGCCTGTCCTTGTGTCCGGAGTGTCCTCAGCAGCTGTCCCTCCCAGCTGGCTGTCCCTGGCCAGGAGGCAAACACATGGATGGGCACTGCACAGCCGTAGCCTGAGGCAAGGGCCGGAACGTCCATCAGTGCTTCAAGTTCTCACTCAGGACAAGAAGAAGGGGAAAACCCCTTTATTTTGAGAGCAGTCCAGAAACAGGGTAGCTGACACTGCTCCAGTTGTGAGGGAAGCTCCGCATCCCCTTCGAGCCGGTGCCCAGCTCAATGCCAGGGATGTGTCTGGGCACAAAAACTGCTCTCAGTGTGCTGGGTCTCACCGTGGGACACCAGCAGTGCTCACAGCTCAGCACAGCTCACAGTTCAGTCAGCAGAATTAAGCAAGTGCTGAATTAGGGCATTGCTGTCAAGGTTTTGCCTGCCAGTGTCATGTTATTGCACAAAGAACATCCCTCATCCCTCAGTTCTCTCCTAAAGGAAAAATACAATATTATCTCAATTAAACAAAAGCTTTTTTCTGAAGCTCTATCACTCCAAATGGAGAGGGATGACAGGCTGATCAATGTAGGTCCTCTAAGTCAGAAGAGGTATTCAGAATTGTTTCAGAGAGGAAAAACCTTTTCCTCCCACCGGTGTCATTTACAATTTATGGCTGGGAAAAAGCAGGAGGGGGGTGTTTGTGTGTGTGTTGCAGTAAACTATTGCGAATTATCACCCCTGGGCCCTTCGTTTTTGTCTTTCTTGGATGAGCAATATTAGATATCTGATCCAAACAGAATCCATTCAGAATTGCTGGAGTGCTGCACAAAATGGTGTTGTGTCGATAAATGCCTTTTTTTCCCCCTGGTTGGCAAATCAGCGTGGTACAAAGGTGGGAGCAGGAAAGGATAAACACATGCACAGCGATTCCAGCGAGCAGGTGCAGGATAATTCTCAACACAGCTTGTAAAGGCTGCTGCCGTTTGAAGGTGTCAGCACAGTAATGGGAGATGGATGGGAGCAATACTTGCTGGGGCTCTTGCCAAAAGCACACATTTCGTGAATCCACACTATCGATGCTGCTCTCCCCTCACCTGAGCCACATTAGAGAGGAATGTGGAGAGGGACAGTTGGGGTGCTGGTAGGGAGTTACACAGGATGTTAACTGGGAGCTGAGCAAAGGCCATGCATCATAGCATGGAACTTGTGTCTCTGCATGAAACTCAAATCTTTCTTACTCCATGTGTGCTCTGTATGGTGGTAATGGAATTCATCATGCAGCAGCGGGAAAAGCCCTTTAGCTGCCCCAGGCAGCACATGGACAAGGGACAGAAGGATGGAAGTACAGAGGGACACACGGAAGCCCCCAAATGGAACACGAATGGGGATCTGTTGCTGCTGGCCAGGAAAGGGTCAGTTTTATCCACTATAAATATATGGATTTGATATGTAATGGGGATATAAAGGTGAGAATGGATGGAAGGGAGGACAGACTTAAGAGTGGATGGACAAAAGGAAAAAAAAGGCAGGAGAGTCAGCTGGAAGGAAGGAAGGAAGGACAAACAGAAGAAAGAATGCATAGAAGGAGGAAAAATGGGTGGAAAGAGATACAGAAAGGGACATTAAAGAGCAAACAGAGGGAAGGAAGAATGGATGGTGTCTTGGTTTGAAAGACAGGTACCTGCTAGGGAGGGGCGGGGCCTCTCTAGGAATGGGGAATTCCAATCCCCTCCCTCCAAGTTATTATAATTTAGAAGATTAAAGAGGTTTTTCAGTCAGAGCTCTGGGGAAAGGAATAACAGTTCTTTACTAGTAAGTATAACAAGGCAAACAAACAACAACAACTACAGCATTAACATTAAACAGAACCAGGAACCTCGAGGGGCTTTGTTTTCACAAAGCCCGGGGCAATCTGATCTCTTGGGACCCCGAGAGCACCGAGCTGGAACGGTGGAAACTCCCGGGCTGGTGGCTGGAAAGGCAGGATGTCCCCGGCAGGCAGGGGGAAATGTCTGGGCAGGTAACGGAGTGTCCCGGCAAAGGGAGCAGTGCTGGAGAAACTGCGGCGGCTGGGCAGGGCTGGCCCAGCTCCAGCAGAACAGACAAAAGGGGGCCCCGAGTTCCTGGGCACACGAGCAGATGATGGTAGAATTCCCAGGACCGGACTTTCCGTTGACTGGACTCCTCCCGCAGCAAGCAGCAGCCTGGCCATCCTCTCTGATGCAGAGAGCAGGAGAAAAAGAAAAAATCCTCAGCTCCCCCAGCCCTGTCCTTTTCCCTCCCCCAAACTTCGTGTGATCTTCCCCCTCCCGGCCACGTCTTTTGTGTGGGTCGAGCACCATCTAAGCACCAGCACTTTATCTCTTAGCAACTTATGGGGAAAAATTATTTAAGGCATAAAGGAATAAACCTAACCCCCAACAGATGGAAATAAGACTGGTGGAACAGAAGGATGGAAGCATGGGCAAAAGGAAGAAGTGGAGGGAAGAAGGAAGACCAGAAGGATGGAAAAGAGGATGGAAGGGTAGAAGGAATAATATGTATAGACAAAGAGAGAAGGCAAAATAGATGTAAAGAGAGGAACAGAAGGAGGAAGGACAGAGAGATGGAAGGGAAGAAAGGATAAAAACTGATGTGAAGACAGATGGAAGATGGGAGAAGAACAGAAAGAAGAATGGAAAGGGAGAAGCAGGAGGAATGAAAACTGGAAACGGTGAAGTGAAAGAAGGGAAGAGCAGCACCCCTGTGCCTTGTAGGTCCTGCCCCACTTTGCTGTGATGCCAGCAGGAAGGGTGCTGGAGGAGGCTCATGCCTCATGTGATGCTCTATGATGACCTTGGAGGGGGTTGTGCTATGGGGAGGGAGCAGCAAAATCATTTGAACTTGATTTGCAAATGTTCTCACAAGTTAACAAAGCCCCAGTGGTACTGGGAAGGTTGTGCAAAGTGTTTCAGCACTGGCTCTGTCATGAGGGAGGCATTTCCCCTGGCCCAGAGCTGCACAGAATTGTTTCAGGAGAGAAGAAGCCTTTGCTGTCTTTGCTCCAAGCGTTGCTTTCCCCCAGCAAACCCAGAACCTTGGCACTCGTTACAACACGACACAACCACCCTGGGAGCTGGGGGAAGAGCAATGAAGACAAAATCTGCAGGGGAATATTTGGATCCTAGATTCAAAAACTTGCAGTACTTTTTAAATGTGCATTGCAATTCCTCCCACGGATGGTCTGGTGAGAGCAAGAGTGACCTATTTGCTTCAGCTCTGAGCCTGGCTCTGGAGAGCTGGGTTTAGTTCACAGCTCAGCCGCAGACTAAAATATTGGACATGACGTGTGCCCTCTTTTCCCTTCTCTAACCAGAGATTATTACTTCAGTGCCTCACACTGGTGAGAAAAGACAGAATTCATTAACGTCTGTTCTCAGATACTCTGCTCACAAAGGTCACATATAAATTACAGTTAAAAAGTGGCTATTTTAGGGGATTAGGCTGAGTTAACACCCCAGGAAGCATTCATATTAAAATGAGCAGCTGGCATTAGATCTGGTACCAGCACCTTGGAGAAACTAAAGAAATACTTCACAAGCACCGTTGTTTAACATCTGGTGTTGGTTGTATCAAGGATGCACTGATCACAGTTCTCTAGAATAACATTAAATTATCCTTTTCAGCACACCCAGCTCCTGTAGAGGCTTCGCTGCTGTCAACAATCACTACGGAGCAGTGATTTTGAGCCCATGTGCCAAGTCTGCCCTTCTGGCCTGAGCTGGCATTGGGTCCCAGAGGGCATTTTGCACCTGGGAAGTATACTGGGATACTCATCCAAAAAAACCCTCCAGCAACAGTGCTGTGGCAGCTTCCTGTGGTCAAATCAAAATGTGTGTCCAAACAAGAAACAGAATTAACTCCACTTTTATTGCAGGTACTACAGATAGGAAAGGCAAAGGAAGTGAGAGTATTAAAGGATGCCTTTAAACTTTTTATCCCAACAATGATATTTGGTACAAGAAATCTAAAAAGATTTGCAGTGGGCAATAGTATGTATATATTTATATAGACATACAAATATATATATATATATATATATAAAATTGTATTTATGTAGAGAGGTATAAAGCAAATTGTTCCATTTTTCCTCTTTTGGGTTAAACATCCCTTGCTCCTTTCCTGATCCCCTATAGCCATTACCCCTCTCCTCAGGAACTCCCTTTGACCCGCATTGTTTAGCTACATTTGAGGTTGCTTTTTTCCAGTAGCTGTTTTTCCAATTAAAGCCAGTTAAGTCTGTAACCCAACTTCATTGTCATTCCTTGTGATTTTTAGGGTCTTGCAATTTTACTTTCTTCATGAAAGGACCTCTCATGGGATTGCAGACCAATTCCATTTTTATTAAAAAGAAAATCTTTGAAAATATCATGCAAAGATTGAAATGATGGATGGGGAAAGCCAAACAACCCAACGCTTCCTCTTTTTTTAAAGCCTTGTGAGGTCTTTGATGCTTCAGTTGTGATGATTTAATGCTTGGAAGCAGAAGGACTGATGAAGACATCAGCCCAGAGCCTGTTTGAAGGGACTGCTGCGCGTGAAACACCAAAGCAAAATAAGTTTTTACTGCTTTTTCAGCCTGGTTGTGGTCTATGTCTAACCAAATTCTCTTCTGCTCTAACTATTTATGCAACACAATTTAATGACCATTTAGTTTGCCAATTAAAAAAAAAAAAAAAAGGGACTTCAACAAACATATCCACGGCTCTTCCCGTTGCCATATCCCTGACTACCAGGGAAAGGAGCCACCAGCAGTTCAAAGGGAAGTGAAAACAATGACACAGAGTTTGATGGGAGGAACAAAACTGCACGTAAAACAGGTTTG
Organism: Hirundo rustica; assembly: GCF_015227805.2. NCBI lineage: Eukaryota > Metazoa > Chordata > Aves > Passeriformes > Hirundinidae > Hirundo > Hirundo rustica. The sequence goes on along the minus strand of NC_053452.1, from coordinate 10,621,798 downwards.
AACCAGAGTTTCCCACTTCTCTCCCTCAAAAGCATTCCCATTTCCAGTAAGTACCTGCTGCCCACTTGCTTCTTTGAAATTCTCAGGGATACTCAGACTCCACAGTAGAAGTTGCCAAGGAAACTGGGTTCACTTATGATTTCACATGTTCAAATTTCACATGTTGATTATTTCAATCTCCTTTTTTTTCTCCACCCACATACACCTTAAAATTATTATTGTCCTTCATGGTCTAATTACAACACTGGTATTGCCATTGAGGACAGGAAATTGGATTTTCTACCTGAACCCAAGCTTCAGCCACTCTCTTTCTTAAAGCAAGACATTAAAAACACCTTCAAAATTATTTTGTCAGTAGATTACGTCAAACTGCCTTTTTTCCACACTGATAACCAAAATATCCAATGGCACATCCAGCTGAAGAGCACAAATGCAACATTCCCATGCTGGTGCTGTAAAACTGAAAGTAGACGAGATAAAAACAATTGATTTCCCTTTGGGGTTTTTTTGTTTGTTTGTTTGTGTGTTTGTTTGTTTGTTTGTTTGTTTGTTTTGTTATGGTTTTTTTGGTTTTTTTTTGTTTTTGTTTTATTTCTGAGTGTCACCGTATCGGGCACTGGCCACACACTCCCAATGCCTTCAGATTCCGTGGGAGTTAAAATTGAGCTCAGTAAAGCTGGGATCCCCAGTGCATTTTTGGGAGGTCACCAGCTCTCCATCTAAAGTCAGCCAGAGCTGGATGAACCACTGAGATGCCTCCAGTCTACACTAGCTGGAACCACAGCTCATGAACCTGCTAGATCTTCAGGCTACACGAATTACAACCACAGTCTGTATATGGACAGCTATGGACTCTAGGAGTTTGGAGAGGATTTTTAATAGTTCCACATTTTGATCCTAGTCTAGAATTTTCCCCCCTACTTCGGTCACCGCTCCGTGCATTGTTCGGAGAGATACTCAAAGCTACGACCTTCAAAGGAGATACAAATGAGTGAGCACAGCTGAGGGTGATCATTTTCCCATCACCAGAACTGTCAGAACAGTGTTTTGAGCTCTGGGTGTGTTTCCATTTATTCCTTGCTTTTCCAAATGAGATGAGAAATGCACCACATGGCAGAATGAGAGAGGGAATTTGTGACAGAAAATTAAAAACATGAGCTCCTTTATCCTCATGGGGAGACCACCTTGCATTTGGTTTTTCTGCAGCTTTGATCTCTCAGGTCTTACCTGGCTGAGCCTTGCAGCAGGCTCCTCCCAAGCCGTGGGATGCAGCTTGGTCTGGATGGATTGTGGAGTCCATACACATTAACTCGTGCCTGGGCTGCTCTTAATAAGGAGCAATTACACAGAACCTGACAGAACACCAAGGATGACACACTCTTCCTTCTGAGAAATGGGAGTCTCTGTAATCAGCTCCAAAATTCAATGGAAGCTCAGGACTATTCCCAGGTGCTCTCACATTTCCCTCAGAGCCTGTGGTAAGGAATAATAGCAGGTGTGTGTAGGTCATTTGGCTGCCTTAACAGATCTGGCAGCTGGACAGCTCCACAAGGCCTGGAAAAGGGAGCTATTTTATCAGATTTTAAGTTGTTTAAACATCAGGTATTAGCAGAGGATCATTACACAGTTATCAGTTTCATTAACCAGTTGCAGAGCTGACAGGTTTGGTACAGATACTCCATTTTTTCTTCTACTGCTGCTTAAATCCAACTAAAACCATTGGAACTGAATAGATCCCATGGCATGAGTACCTTTTTCAAACTGGTTTTTGTAAAAAAAAAAAAAAAAAAAGAGCCACTTACATCAAGTTTCTTATTTCCATAGATGCTGAAGAGTCTCTGAAGAGACTCATTGACATGGGAATAAAAATAAACAGTGACATGGTTCCTAGAGTGCATCCACACACTGGTTTTCCAGAGGGCTCCTGTAAGATCTCGTGTCAAGTTGCAGGGATGTGAGGAGCTGTGGCAGAGCCCCAGGGATGCCCCAGTGAGCAGGACAGGGACATCTGGAAGTGCAAAGTGCCTCCACGATGCAGTGACATGAGACTCCCAAGTATTATTGCTTTGATCTGGCCCCTGTCCTCGTTACAGTGGGAAAAAGTACAAATGGAATTAAACCGGAGCAATACTCTGAGGTGTTTTCAAAATTAAATCTTTATTTTGGAGACTCACCTTCTGAAGTTCCCTGGTTCTCCTTAGGAATTTAATGAGTTTCATAATCCCAAGCAAAGATCTTACACCAAAACTGTTATTTCATCTCCTAGGAAAATTAATCAGTGTCTTCCATCAGCTCCTACCAGCTCCATCTCTCATGTCCCTGGTAGCCCCCCCAGAAAACATTGGAAAGCACATCTACACATTTCCTTCAAAACTCAAAACAAACAGTTGATTGAAAAAAGGGGAGTTTGCAGACAAAGAACATCTTTGTTTGTTGACAGCAATAAAATGTAACTTGTCACCAGAGCTGATATGTTGTATTAATGGCTCTTCTGTGAAAACACTGGGCTGGGTGTTATAAATATTGATGTGAGCACACTGGGTTGGGAAGTGTGTGACAGATGGAAACTTTTTAAGGTGAACATAAAATCATCTTCAGTGTTTCTCCAACTTGAAACTCAAATATCCCCTTTTAATTGGAAGCCATTATTAGGTTTATCACCAGGAACAATGTTTGATGCTGATGCAGGAGATAGAGAAGGGAAAAATCTCCTTACCTGCCACTGCTGCCAGCACCCCCGAGGAACAAAACCGAGGGTAAGGTTTCCAAACGGGCTGAAGCGGTAATGTCTGTTGTGGGTTTGGGCTTTTTTATTTTTGGTATGTAAATGTCTTGATGCTCCCAGTGACAGCCTGGTTGCCATGGTTACTTGAGAACCAGCCTCTCCCTCAACCTGAGGAGCCAGACTATTTTTCTGTTCCCCACTGGATATGTCCACGTGGACACTCCCAGAAAGAACTGGTCTCTGGGGAGCAGCGGGACCAATCAGCCTCCAACACCCAGAGCTTTCAGGGAAAAGGATGTAAGAACATTTCTGATACACTACAGAAACAAAATAACTGCATCTCCCCACCCTCACCAGCCAAGTCACTCAAAGTCTCCTACACAATAAATATTAAGTTAATTCTTTTGAGGGAGGTGAGGTTCCATAAACTATCTCTGGTACAAACGCTGAAGCATCCCCTCAAGAGCTCTCAAGTAACGTGTCACTTCTCATTCCCAGCCAAAGGCTGCTCCCCGATCCAGGCAGTTGGAATTGGCCCATTCCAGAACATGCTCTGGAGTGACAGGAAAACAGGGTTTGCTGAACCACATGCATGTGCCATAAAAAGGAGCCAGCTAAACCCAGGAGAGGGCACTGAAAAAGTAATGAATATCCATAAACACACCAGCTGCTTTCTCAAAGGGGCTCAATTAAAAGATAAATAGAATTCGTTTTAGTTAGTCTATAAAGCACTGGGGGGTTTTCAGCAAGGACTGCGCAAAACCAGAGGGAGGGATTCCTTCTCCTACAGCCCTGTGTGGAGCCGCCTTGGGAAACTCCCACAAGCAAAACAAAACAAAACAAATAAACAAAAACAAAAACCGCTGGAAACCCCCAAACAACCTCAAACATTTTTTTTGCTGTCAAAGAAGAGAGGGAAGGAACAATTTTCTAATCACTTTTCAGGTGGGAACCATGGCACAGGGAGCTGGTCAGGACTCACCCTTAGAGCACTCTGTCCTGCTCAGCACAGCCGGGAATGGTCTAGATGGAGCAGAACAGTGAGGGACAGCCCCGTTGCAGCTGCAGTGTGGGAGCACAGGCAGCAGTGCTGGTCCAGAACACCCCAACATGACTTGCAGGAGGTCTGTCATTCCTGAAAAACAAAGAAAAGAGAAATCAGTTAACCCGAAGAAATTAATGTAAGGCTTAAATTTAGAGGAAATTGTAGCAAAGCAATGAGCAGCTTTGCCCTGCCCCGCCCTCTGAATGTGCAGGTCACAAGCAATTTCAGACCATGATTACTGTTTTTAATAAGCTTTAGCTTATAATTCAGCAAACACACTGCTTTGAAAAGGCAAAAAAGTACCATGAGGGAAAAGTCAGGTGCCATTTCACAGCTTACAAACAGAACACTGAAAAATCCAGTGATTTGGCCAAGTTTGTAGAGGAATTTGAGACTGCCGCAACCAATTGCTCTGCTGATGCTTGAGGCGCGGGAGCAGAAGAAGTGACTTGGAGAACACAAACAGCAGATCTGCACTGGAACAAGCACACAGGGAACATAAACGGCAAAATGGCTTTTAAAAGTATTTACAACTCACAAAGAAGAGCAACACATTTCAGGTGTTGATAAGCAATGAATTTATAGAGAAGAATTTCTGCTCAAGTATTCCTGAACAATCTGTACTGTGGAGCGCAGGTGGCAGAAATAGGAGGTCAGGCTGACCAGGGCTGGTGTGTAGGAATTCAGAACCCAGACAAAAGGGAAAATGCAGAACCTGAGCCAGAAGTACTTGAAAGATTTGTGTATAAAATGTTTTCTGTGTTAGGATTGGAGAAATGTGAAGAAATTAAATACTGACTTCTTCATCTCATGCTTTAGTTACAGAAACTCACATAATCACACCTCACACCAGTCTAATGCTATACATTATTACCATGCGTTGGCACAGTTTTATTTTTTTAGTTACAGAGAAATGTATAATGTGATTCCCTGCAGGATCTTAGAGTTGCTTTGGGGGGGGAGGACAGGGACCTATCGGAAAGCTAGCCGAGATATTGGCAGCTAATTTAACCAATGAAGAGCCAATGCGGCTTTGGAAAGGACATTTAAAACTCTCATCTCCGACAGACCGCTCTCTTTCTGTGGAAATGGCTATAATGTTAACATCGTGGGCAGCCGGGGGGCCCGGGTCAGGACTCGCTGCTGTCTGGGTGTCAGGGCCAGGCTCAGCCGGGTCTCCGGGAGCTGCTGCCAACACGGGAGCAGCCTGGGTTGAGCCCTTTTCTCCCGGCTGCCGGCGGGAGAGAAAAGAGAACAGCTCAGCAATGCCACGTGTTTGCAGCTTTGTGGCAGCTCCGAGCCGGGCTGCCCTGGATGAGACCGAGGGGTGGAAGAGAGGACATCCACCAGCCTCCGCTGTGGGCACAGGTTTGCATCTCCACAGCCCGGGGCAGGGAGCACACGGCCGCTGCAGGCATGGGCAGAGTTAACTCTTTCCTAGCAACATGGGACTTTTAAAGCGCAGCCCTTCCTTGAGAGAGAGAAGAAAGAAAACAGAGGGTGTGTAGGACACCGCATAAAGTCAGTGGATTAGAAGTGAAAGGACTGACAATATTATTGGAATAGGATGGAAGAAGTGGACATTTTTAAGTGGACCTCTCTGGGGTAAACTATGGAGAAACAGAGTGTTCTTTGTAGCATCTTGGTGTTGTTGGGGAGAATGCTAATTCTAATCAAAACTGAGAACTGATGTGATTGAGATTTGAGAACTTTGAAGTCCCTGCTCCTGGCTTAAAAGGAGGTCTCAGCCTTTGAGACGAAGATGATTTTAGACTAGGAGAAGTATTTGTAAACAGTACCCCAAATCCACTAAGAAGCTTATAGTCAGTCAAAGAAAAGGGCTGCTGATAGAACATCACAGTCTGCAAAAACTCCAGGCAGCAGCAGATGTGTGACATTGGGAGCCACTGGACTATTTTGTCTTGTGGCAAATGTCTTCATGAAACTCTAGAGAGACTCTTCTCCTAATTTTGTTTAAATAGTGAAACTGACTGAAAATCACAACTTGTGTCTTTCTGTGTTGTTTAATAAGAAAGTTAATAGTTTGTAGAGAGAGGGAAGTGTTTTAAAGTTTCATTCTGTTTTAGTTTAGGTTTTCTTTTTCTCAACTTTCTTTTTTTTTTTTTTTTTTTTTTTCATTCTTTTAGTGTGTGTTAATAAAACTATTTTGTTCATTTTTAAGCTTGAGCCTGCTTTGCTTTTCTCCTAATCTCTCTCCCACATAAAAAGAATAAAAACACTACAATTATATAGAATTTACATGGCATGGGAGACACACTGACAAATGCTCTGACATCACCGAGGAATTCTGAGGCTGGGACCAACACTGGGAACCATGGAGACCATTCCAAGTTAGCACCAAAATCCACTACAAACTGATGTCAAGGAGGTTTTAAAGAGCTGGTGTCGTAATTTCACTGAACTTTGAAATAGCAGCTCCCTCTGAGGAAAATATATTTTGAATTCTAGGAGGCAAAAATCCAGCCCCAGGATAGAAAGGGAAAATCCAGTTATTTCATCTTACCTATGGGTATTACAAAATGTTTGTTGGCTAAACTGGGGGAATTTGTCTAAGAATCTGCTATTAGACATCACTAAAAACCTCAGAACTGCTGCTGTAAAGAGCAAGGCACTCAGGGTCCAGAAAAAACCATGAGTTTTCTGAAGTTCATCTTCAAGCAATACTATTGAAATACAAATTCAGGTCTTAACACCCCAACCCTGTTCTCCAAGTGCTGGTGTAGTATAAGAACAAAAGCCCTGATTTTTTAATTGACAAGTACTTTAAAGAGGAATTTGACTGCAAAAATATAACAGAGATGCAGAGGGGAAAATGCCAGAAAAAAACCCTCTTTGACCTACTTCCATAACAAAGAACATAGATCCAGTACAGTATTTAAAAAACATGGCAATATTCCAACAAGAACTTAGTCCTACCTGGAACTATCCTCAATCCACTGAGGTGCTGTAAGGCCCCAGAAAACTCACCTGATGAGGCTTTTAGAAGGACTTGCGATGGTTCCTGTACTCTGAGTAAGACACATGGGAGAAATACTGACAAGATATTTTGAAGAGGTCAAAACAACGCTAAGGACTTTACTGGCAACATCAGAAAACCAGAGAGCTGTGGCAAAAGGCTTAGTGCAACATTCAATCAACATAAAACGCTTCTGAAAGCATTCACTTAGCGAACTAAGCCCATTTTGATTTACACAAAAATTCCAAGAAGAAGGAATTAGAAGGAGAGTGTGGTGGTTTCAGGCAGATTTTGGGAGCAACCCTCCCATGGGGCCCCCTCCCAACCCCCAACTGGTTCGGGGAAAGACTTCCTCAGAGAGTAGTGGAAAAAACCTGTTTATTAAACAGGCAAAGCACTCCCAGCACAATACCCGATGACAAGAGCTTCGTGCCACTTACGGAGGGATAACAAACTTAAAGAAAGAAGGTCTCCTCTTGAAGATAGTCAGTGTCCTCCGCTGCTCTGTCTCCGCTGGCGCTGGGAGAAAAGGAGATGTGCGGGGCTGGTCTTGGTGGGGTGGGTCCCCTGTGGAGGCCCCCGGTGCTTCCCCAGGTCCTTGGTCTGGAGAGGTTGGAACAGTTTCGATGAGAGGGCAAAAAACAAAAAAAATGGAGGGGAAAAAAAAAAAAAAAAAAAAAAGAAAAAAAAAGAAAAAAAAAAGAAAAAAAAAGCAAAAAGCTTCAGCTATTCTGCAGGGTCTAACTACGCTAGCACTTAACTAACTAACTGCTGGGGAAAAAAACAACAGAGCTTCTTTTGTCTTGCAGTGTTCCAACTCCCCCGCTTCAAGGTCACTTTGATGAGCAGAGTTTTCCTGGGGAAAAACAAACCGCGCTTGCCCTCCCCTTTGCACCCAACAGACGATTGGGGGATACACAGTCACCGTAGGACAGAGAAAGACAGAAAATATGTAGAAAATCACACACATAGCTACCAGCCCCTGGGTTCCTGCAGTGCTCAGCTGACAGGAATTGCAAGAGGCCACAGGGCCAACATGGGTGCCCTAATTACCCCTTGGCTCTCCCCCTGCGAGGGAGCCCCTGGCATTTGCCCCCTCAGGAGCCAGAGTGGGGCTCCAGGGACAGGTGTGGATTGCCTCAGCTGTGCCAGGGGCTGGTGGATGCTGCCAGGCTGGGATTCAGCTCTGGGAATGGGGTGTGGAACAGGATGAGGCCCAACCTGCCCCGCCCCACAGAATGTCTCCAGACATCCATTTTCCCAGTCTCTCACAGCCGAGTCCCTCATTCCTGGCAGCGTTGGATTGTCCTTTTCTCCAGGACTCACCTGGGGAACTCAGCACATTTTATTCAGCCAAAGCCACACCACACACCTACAGGGCTGCTGCTGGCTTGAGAAGTGGCCCTGAGGTGAATAAATTCCACAGCCCGTGACATTCCTTGTGCAGCTCCACGAACCCAGCAATGCTTTTAGCCAGCAGCACTGAGGACCAGAAGCAAATCTTTACTTTATGGATTTCCTCAGCCTTGCAGGTTGAAAGAGCACCTGGGAGCTCGAGTGACCTTTACAAGACAATCCCTATTGCCCCGGGATTTTATCACTTGGTTTGTCAGACACGGAGTGCAGTCAGATTCAAGGGGCAAGGACCCCCTGCACTGAGAGCACAAATCGAACAGCAGTTTCAGAGTCGGAACCAGCAACTGACCTCACCAAAGTATCTACAGCCCAAATCTTTGCTTTCCCAAGGCTTAAAAGTCTGGGGACTGGACAATTCCTGGAAACGTTCTTTAGGAGACAGGAGGCTCAGCCCAGCAAAGCCCTCTGCCTTGCCCTGCCTGAGACTCCCCCACAATTCATTCAGCCATCATTTCCTTTGCTCTTCCTGTCCTTTTCCTTCCCTGCTTCCCTGCACTTCTCTGTGCACAAAAGTTCAAATCAAAGGGGCTAAAGAGGAAGCCAGATCCTGCCGTCCTGTGGTCTGAGTGGTGGCTCCAACCATGCTCACTGGAGAAAGCTGGGCCCCCACCAACCTCCTGCCATCCTACAGTTAAAAAATTATCCCTGAAACAATCCTACAAGTGTTTAAAATGTGAGAGAGAGTCCTGTGATCCTGAGGAAGCAGCAGAACCTGCAGACCCTGTGTGGAGGAGAGCTTGGATCATTCCTGGTTCAGCCTCCTCAGCTTTAACAGCTCCAGGCTCAGCCCTAGTGACCATCACCCTGCTAACTTCCCTGCTCAGCTCTGATTTATGGGCTGAGTAAATCCAAGCAAAACGCGGCAGTAAAAGAAATTTGTGGGCTAATTTACTGCTTCCGTTTAGGTTAAGGGTTTTAACAGTTATTTGCCTTTATATTTTAGATAAAGATTTGTGAGGAACCAATTACCCAAGGCAGCACAAGTAGCTGTGACAGCTGAATTCAATGCATGATCTACCCTTAGAAAGCACTGCCTGATTTTCTGATAGAAAATGCTGCAGTTAAATAGAGAGGCCAGAGCCTGTAGTTTAAAATGGGGGGGGGGGGGGGGGGGAAATGAAGATAGTTCACATGGAACGTGGCTTTTGAGGATAAAAGCTTCCAAAAGGAAGAGAGGGAGATCATTACTGTATATTTATATAAAGCCAGGGCCAGGATTTTTGTGGGCTCCATTGAAGCTGTGCCAATTTGCACCACCTCTAAGGAGTTCACTACACCTCTGTCTCACTGGCACATTGCTCCAGGATTTGAACATTTGCTCATCTGAAGATTCATTATCCTCCCAGTTCAGCTCAGTCCCTTTTTTAAGACTGGGTGTGAAATGTTGATGGTTCCTGCACTTTTCCCCTGCATTAAACACCCACTGTATTCCCTGCAGAGTCTGGGAAGTTACAAATGTCTGGTTACATGGGGTGGGAAAGGACCTGACACCCAAACTGGAGCTTTTTAACTCAGCTGTGCTTTGGGTTCAGGGCTCTGCTGCCCCTCAGAGCAAAAGGCCTTTTATTGCTGCCCTGAAGGGCTGTTTGTGCTAAACCCAGCCAAGTCAGATGAATAATCTGCAATGAGTTTTGATTGATTTTGTGTCTTTTTCAGTTTGCCAGGGAACAAGGAACCAATTGCAATTCCTCATTAAAAATCACTTCTGCTTAATTCTTGCAACTCCAGTTGTGGACCCTGAATCTCAATCCTAAGCCTCGGTAAGCACAACTCTGCATTTTCCTTGTGCTGATGCTTCAGCGGTTATTAACTAGGAAGAAACCGTCTAAATAATCTGCAACACTCAGACATCTGTTGCTTTCAGGCCACTGGTGAAAATGGGTTTAGCACTGCAATATAAGAACCTTCCCAAAGTAACTGGAAAAGGGACAAGAGCCCTAAAAAAGGAGATGGTTTTGTCACTTTTAGTCATTAACTTTCTCCAGCCCCTCACTGAGCAGTGCCCAGCATCCCCCTGGTGCTGCCACAGTGGATCCTGTCAGCCTGCAGGAAATAAAGGCTGGAAAATGATTTCCACTGAAAGCAACCGGCCTTTTCCACATTGCCATACGTTAGCATGCAGCATCCAGGATTTGTGGCCGCTGGCACAGACGCTCCCAGAAGTGACACTGAAATCAGCCCCAGTTATTTGCATATTCTGGTGTAACAATAGCTGTGTGCTGAGCTGGCAGTCAGGGATTCTTGGGCACCTGCATCCACACCTCCTGCCCGGAGATCCGCAGCACAGGCACTCCGCTGGAGGAGTTTTTGGATCACAGTCAGAGATCTGGCTGATACAGATCCACACCCACAGTCTGAGTTTTCATCCATACGCTAAAAGAATTTTACTATCTTTGATTTTGCATAGGAGCCAGATCCAGAAATAACAGCGTGCCAAAATTTGGGATATTTGGGACAGGGTAAGGCACTTTAAACATTAAGCCTACATTTAAAAAGCACAAGTAACAGAAAACTACCACAGTAATCCTCTCTAGGCTTATACTCTCCCGTTCCTTCCAAGAGATTAAAAACATGCCAGATCAGAGTAATCAGAGGGTGAGAATTCCTTGTCCTACTTTCCTCTCCACTTCCAGCAGTCCATCCCACCCCAGTCATATGAAACCTTCCGCCACACTCCTGTCCCTCCCCAGTCTCAGCGAGTGCTGCAGGAACTCTGCAGCTCTGCACATTTGGAAATAGGGATTTACATCTTGTGGCTTTGGGAGGAAAGCTCCTCCCACACTCTTGGAATTCACTGTTCAAGGTGAGGCATTTTTTTCTCTGTTAGTGAACAGTGAAAAGTTTCTGAGCCCCTGCTAGAGAAATTAATTCATTAATGGCCAAGTGGATCCCTCTGTAGGTGCCAGGCACTTTCAAGGATTTATAACAAATGATACCCAACACTGCCCAGTCTCAGAGTCAAGAATTTGTGCTGCTATAAGGTAAAAAAAGCTGTTGAATCCCACCTGGGGAAAGTTCTGCAGTGCTGAAGTAAAGAGAGGAAAAGAAAAAAAAAAAAAAATCCTGCTTTTCAAACAACAAAGATTTTGATAAATATCCACCAGAAAGCTTTTACTCTTTTATATGTATTATGTCTATGATTTTTGCTTGGCTTTTCCCTCATTATCTCCAATGTACTTTTTAGGAAAAAGCTGTTCATTTTGAAAAGTGAAACGTAATATTGAATAGTTTAAAATTTCTAATGGTGCTATCCCCATTAGCTCAGGATCTGAGTAGGGAGTATTTGCCATAAATAATGCACAACATAATTCCTCTGCATTTTTTTAAGAAAACACCAACATGCTACAAAGTAACAAGAAGGAAGAGAAACACATTTCTGTAAATACATCCAATTCCTATAAACTTCCTAATCAATAACTTTTGTGATACCCTGAGTGGAACAAATGATGGTTACTGAGTATTTTAATGATTTTAGGCAGTTTCTACTCCAGAACAGACTGCAAAGAGTTTAGATTTTCTCTGGAACATTTTCTTCTACAAATTTTCTCCTAAATAATTTGTATGAACAGTTATTGCTCTTCCGAGCATTTGCGAGCACTTCCCTGAGCCTGTGATTGAATTTGAGCTCCTTCAGACAGTTTTAATTTGGTGTAACAATCAAACAGCGTAATTTCCTTTTCTTGACATAACCGTACCAGCCAAGTCTTTTTTTCTCCACGTTGCAATCCATTGCCTAATCCAGAGTGGTGGTACCCAATCTCTATGGTTTGGGAGAGCATTTAGGGACGTGCCACTTTCTAAACTGGTTAATTGCTTTCCAGAACAGAGGCAGGGATAATATCAGCTTTAATGAGTCTCTGAGTTAGCCTTTTTAGGTCATTAAAAAGTTGCTGTCGCCTCGTGTCCATTCTCTTCACTCCAGCTCAAAGGCCAGTGGCTGGTGCGGGCTGGCACCGGGCACCGGTGATGTCGGAACGTGGGGGGTGACAGTCTTGGCTCTGCCACCCTCGGAGCACCTATGGGAACCACTTCTCCAGGATCCCTCCGGTTCAGAACGCGACGCTCTGGAACCCTGAAAGATAACACACAGCCCGGCTTTTAGCAATACAGGTAATGCAAGATGTGAAAACACGCCTCTCCTAAGAATGGAAATTCAGTTGGTAAAGACAATCAAGGAGGACCCTTCAGAAAAAGGAAGAACAAATCTTACATCACATATAAACCCTGAAATTCTCTCAAGATGAATCTTCAGAAAATGCGGCATTGAAGATCTGAAGGTCAGAAGGGATTTGTAATAATGGCTTTATAGAGGGGGATGAATATTTGATTATATTCCCAATGTGTATTTCTAAAAAATATCCTAAGCAATGTATTTGAGCTACAGTTTTTTCTAAAACTGGGCAGTTTTTTGTAGAATCCCTGCTCTTCCTTCCTCCAGAGTTGTCACTCATTAACTACGACTATTTGGAGCGCACAGAACAACGGTGGTAGCTGGAAAGGGAAAGGATATAAAGTTTCTGTTTGACTTTAGAAATTTTGTGCTCTTTAATTCAGTAACTTTGTAAGTCAACATTGAACACATGAAATTGGGACCTGAGCTAAGCAGTAACGGGATACTGAATTTTCTCCTTTTATGTAGGAATTCTGTTAAGGTCAGCTATGATGGAAAACTCTTCAAAATGTTACTTAAGTGTGGTGAGCAGAGAGAAATGAGGCCCTTCCTGCTCCCATTTCCATCCATCCTGTGGTTCTTACCTGCCACATGCCTGTTACTGCTCCCAAAGCCATGTGAAATTGGAGACCAGCTGGAACTTTCTTCAGTAAAGAGGTAGTGGTGGAGGAGCAAAATATTGACAGCTTGGTTTTGTAATTGTAACTGACTTTTTTTTTTTTTTTTTTTTTTCCCCTCCATAGGGCTGTCATTTCAATTTTTCTTCAGGATTATCTTATGCCATTTATGCCTTTTCTTCAGTAATTTATTGACTCAAGTTGCCTTTGGACCCTGTTCACTATTTCTGGCTAAACCTTTCAGATTTAATGTTTTCAAACTTAATATTTTTCACTAAGAAATACTCCTGTCTTTAAATATAAACTTTGCCCAGATTTATGCTTTTTTTTTTGGATGAACTCTTGCAGGAGTCAAACCTTACACTTGAGTGTTTTGTTTAGGAAAAAAAATCCTGTTTCTCTCCTAAGGAATGAAAACTGAATAGTTCAATTACTCGTTTCAAAGCAGCTCTTCCTTCTAAAGCTTGGAAACTGCATTTCAGTGGAGGAGAGGAAAATAATGGAACATATTTATTGAACGAAGGCAACTGGAAGAAATTAGAATCACAGGGAGGGGGTTTGTTTGTTTGTTTTGTGCCCATTTCAGAGCAGACACCAGTTTTCAACAAGCTTTGCTGTTCTCACACCAGATGGCTTAATTTTTCCAATACATTATTTTCCTCGCATACATTTTCACTGCAAGTATCTTGCACATGGAAAGAGGATGGGAATGCTTTTTATTAATCTGCCAGATATCTAACTATGCACTAACTCATCCTGGCATCTGAGCCAAACTTGGGGCACCAGATGATTCAATGTGTATAGTCCCAGTACACCACGGAATAGCAGGAAGGGCTGGGTTATCCTTATTCAGTAATTACCAGAGCTACAAAAAGAGCTGTTTGCCAAAGCAATGCTTTCAAGGGCTCAATTAATGAATTAAAAATGGATATCAGCACTTTGTTGGATTCCTGGAGCAACTCCCCATTTAACAGGCAGTTGGTTTTCACCCTTGTAGAAATTTGGTGAGCTTAGGGGTTAGACAGAGCAGTGGGGCTGAATTCAGTGCTGCAGAGAAACTGCTTAGCTTCTGCAAGGGAGATAGAAATGTGCAATTAAAAACCACAACATCCACTATCCGTGTTTGTGTCGTGCTGTTTTCAGACCTGCCTTCGATCCCAGCCTCGAAGTGGAAAAACCATTTGGAAACAGCTGCAGCAAAGCAAATGCTTGTAGGGCCTTGCAGGTATTCTTAGTATTTATAATAAATAAAGGTATGAGAAACCACCACATGTACATACATCTCTCAATTTATAGTTTGTCTGAAACCTATTAGTTCCCAATTTGGCTGAAAGGAGAAAGGGATGCAGTGAAACTCATTGAGTGAAGCTCACCTAGGAAAGCTATCCAAAAGGTAGCCTGTCAGCCTTAAAACCACTTTGCAGCCCTTCCTTTGGTCATCTCAGTAAATGAAATGCCCAATCACCACTTGGACTCCACATTTCTTTCTGGAGACAGTGCTCAGTGAAGTCTCCTGAGTTCAGCAGATCACTGAAGGCACTCTGAACCTGCGATGCCTCAGCACCCATGCCCCAGCTCAGCTCTTCTCTTTTTGTAACATCCTGAATGGGCTAAAACAGTTTTCCCAGAATCCAAAATGGGCTTTCCTTCACCCCCAGAATCACAAGTACATTTTGTAGTACAACCTGATCCTAAGAGGAGTTTCTCTCCCAGCTTTTTAGCAAGAGAAATGTTCTCTTCTCTGTCTTCTCCTGTTCCCTCCTTCCCCTACTCCTCCGGGCTGAGATCCCTGTGTGTGCACACTGCCCCTCAGGACACGGTATCTTTTTATTTCCATCACATTTCTAAAGGCCGTTATGTTTTGGAAATCTATTCCTTGAACCACTGGGGCGGGGAACCAAGGGAATATCTCTGCCTTTTTTCCAAGCTCTGTTTATTGCATCTGGCCAACTTTTTACGAGTCATTTCATATTATCTTCTTGATTAAGTCAAAACACTACCTACTCTCCACTTAAAAATCTTTTTCCATCCTCCTTGCAGGATACATTTCAGGATTCATTGTTACAGGAGAAATAACCATTAGCACAGAATATTGAAGGACTCAATTATGTTCACAGCCACAGTTCTTCCTTCGAGGGTTTTCCACCAAAATGTTTGGAAGGGGAGTTACAGTTCTGTTAATTTCCCATTTTGATTTCCTCTAAATATTTCCATCTAAGAAACAAAACCAAATAAACAACTAAACCCATTTTGGTGGGTTCAGCAGGAGCAGTTCACCTTAATATTCCATGCCCCTTTAAACACAGCTTTGGTGAGCCAGGCTTTGCAGCTTAGAGTGTACCTTACACTGGGAGATCATTTTTGACTCCTCATTTAAAATAAATAAATAAATAAAAATTCCTGTTTTTTTATAACATGCTTCCAATAGTGTAATTTCTTTAGCATTTTGACCTTTCAAAAATAATCCCATTTAATGGGAAAAAAAAAAAAAAAAACACCAAAACAAAGTCTTGTGTAAATGAGGTCAGTGAGAGTAACCTATTGATAAGTCATTATCCAAAAAGCTTTAGGGCTGCACCACAATCCCAAGAAAAACTGCCCAACTACAGAAATCAAGACTGATTTTCCAGAGTCTCCACTAGCAGAGGCAACACTTGCTGTGCCTCAGCCTTCTTTGCCTAGAGGGAAAATTTTCCACCTCCCCAGGCCGTCTGAGGTGCAGGTTTCTCCAGACACAGGTCTTGGTGTGGTTCTTGGGGTGTCTGTGCAGGGCCAAGAGCTGGGCTCGGTGATCCTGCTGAGTCTCTCCCAGCTCAGCAGATTCTGTGATTCCACGCCCAGCTGACTGCTTGCTCCCAGGCCAAACCAGCCCAACCTTGGGCAGACCCTTTGGGCACTATTTCAGCTCAAACTCAATTAGGGCGTTACTGGACATGGGCTTGGCTTTCTCAGCACTGCCACATCATCTCAGGATGGATTCTAGGGAACAGGGTGGTTTTGAAGGAGACACAGATCCTGCTGCCTCAGCATTCCTAGCCCTATTTGCCATAAACAAGGAAGAAACCGACTTTAATGAGAACACGTAATGCCAATTTTTTTGCAAGTGCTAATGTTTAAATATCTGATTACATTATTAAGAATTTATTTTATTTTGGAGCCACTGTTTGACATTCTCAGAAGAAACATCAGCCTCATTAAGAGGCTGAGAAAGGCAGAAACTGAGCTTGCAAGTGAAATTTCGTTTGTTACTGATATAGACACAAACACTTAAATTGTGCCATCTGCCTGCTTGCTCCAGCATTCCAGGGGATGCTCAGGAGCTGTGTTTTCCATTAGCCTTCCCTTGGCCCATGGTACAGGACTTTGTTGCTGAGGTAGCCAATTGATATTGGCAGAAAACAGCATTTATATAGAACTGTGAAAAAGAAGAAGAGCTGGATTATAAAAAATATAACTCACAAAAGCAGCGTCGACCTTGCAAGTAGCACTGTCGGTACATCAGCAAAGGAATATGTGTTCTGAGCATTAAACGCACCAAACGAACCAAGTACATCTCTGTCTCCCAAAGGGCAAAGAGGGACCACGTTTGCTCTCATTTTTAAGGTCTCTGGTTTTCAGGTCCTTGTTTGAACAGATATCACATAAGACAAGAATCTGCCTCAAATCTCATTTTAGTTTTGTGGCCACTCTTTTCCCCTTTTTCATCTGTTCTCCATCTTACAGAGCTCATTTCCCAGCCTGGAATGAGGCTCGGCCTTCAAAATGTCAAACACAATGAAAGCAAAAAAAATCCTGCGAGGAAAAGTGTCCGTGGGGACCCGAGGGCTCCTGCACCAGCCCCAGCCAGGCTGAGCCCTGCGGCAGCGCACAGCGGGGCTCTGCCCCCAGCACCCCACGGGACGCGGGTGGCCGGGGCCGACAGCTCGGACAGGGACGCGTGTGCAGGTCGCTGTCACTGTCACACCACGAGCAGCACCAGCCTGGCACGCTGCCCTGCGAAAGGGAAGAGCCCAGAGCGTGCCAGTCCCGCTGCACAAGGACACGCGTTCCCGGCGAGGGCAGCGCACGCCGGCTCTGCGAACGAACGGGGGGAAACCAGAGCCGCTGGAAATTCTCTACGTTTTCTTCCTTTCCCTTCCTCTCCCTTTACCCCTCTCCACACAAAGAGTCACATCAGGAAAAACAACTCCTGCTGCTTTGCTGGTTTAGGATTCCCCCTCGGCGGAGCAGCCCCGGAGCTCTGGTCGGGAAGGCAGGAGGCAGCGGGGGTCCCGTGCGCCCCATGCTCCAGCCCCCGGCTCCTCCCGAGCCCTGGGAGCCCTGACGGACAGGGCTGCTGTCCAGCCGCAACTCGGAGCCCTCTGGCCGAGTCCATCAGGATATTTCGGACAGAGAACAAATAGGTAATAATAGTTTAATAATAATAATAATAATAATAATAATAATAATAATAATAATAAAAAGGTGAGACACGAAGAACTCTTCCATCACTGGTGGTTGTAACACTGGCTGATCACATAACCTCCCACTTTCTCAGTTCTATGGGACATGAACAAAACTGGGAATGGAAATTAGGTGGCTCCTTAATGAACCCGCTTGGTTTTGGAGTAGAATACTGAAGATTCCTCAGCAGCACCATCAGCTTTAATTCCCCCCAAACACCCTGTGACCTGCAGTACAGCAGGTCCTTGGCCAAGGGCTGTGGTATTTAGTACACAAGGATCTATTTGCTAAGATCTGTGTGGTTACTGAGGGAAATAAACTCCCTCTGGGAGAGTCGGGATGAGAGCATGGAAGTGGCTCAGGAGGATGAGAACACAGTGAGCAGAACAAAACACAGCCTGGTGGAAGAGAATCCCAGTAATTAATAGGATGTGATGTAAACTTGATTGATTTCACTGCACTGTTCACCAGTGATTTATCTTAATTTTATATTATTCATTAATGTATTCAGCTTGACCAGAGAATTTTATTATTTTCATTACTCACCATAAAGGAGAATTTTTTCCAAAGGAAAGCTAATTTTACACATAATCCATCATTTGAAATTAGCCCAGCAATCCTGCCTTTTACAGATACAATTAGTGGTAAATTCCTGGGAAAACTTCTTCTTGCACCCTGTGGCAGCAGCTATAAATGCTCAGCCCAGAGGGGAGGTTTAAATTGGATATTGGGGAAAATTTCTGCACTGGAATATCATCAGGCATTGAACAGGCTGCCCTGGGTGGTGGGGGAGTCACCATCCCTGGAAATATTTAAAAGCTGTGTGGATGTGGCCCTTGGGGACAGTGGTGGCCTTGGCAGTGTTGGGGGAATGGCTGGACTGGATGATCTTGGAGGGCTGTTCCAACTTAAATCATTCCATGATTCTCTGAAAACATCCCTTAGAAGCCAGTACTTACTAGCAGTGTGTAAATTCCCCCCTTTGCCCCCCTGGTACTGCTGTGCTCAGTCACTGATCTGGATCAATGGTTCAGAAACAGCTGAGCTGTGCTGACATTTCCCTCTCTAATAAAAGGAAAGGAAGTTGTGTGGCTGAGCAGGGCCAGCACAGCTGCTCTGGGGAGAGCAGAGATCGTCCTGATGTGAGCAGGATTCCTCTGATTGTGAGCAGAGGAAGCAAGAGGTGGATTCCTGCCTTCAGCACGGCCAGGAGTTTAGGGGATTTTTCCCCTTAGAGAATAAACATTCTCAAAGCTCTCTCATTGCCTGGGCCCTCCGGTATTTCAAAGGCCACTTCTGGAGCCGCTCAGAGCTGAGGAAATAAAACCACACCGACTCCTGCCAGCTGAAGGGCTCAGCCCATAAACAGCACCAAGCCTGCAATGAGTTACAGAGTCAGCAGATCTAGTACAAAAATTAAAGGTAAGGTGATTTCCACCCCCCAATAACTAGAATTATGTACAGGAGGTTTTTGTGCCAATGCTTGCATTTGTTCCTGGAATAGGCAGACAGTGTTTGATCCTCCATTAAGGGGCAAAATAAGAGAGTAGAAAGCTTTTCATGCTTCAGCACAAGAGTTTCAAGCAGGTTTTTAATATTAAAAAAGATTCAGTTTAATATGCAAGGTGTCCCGCCAGTAATTAAGCCCAGAGAGACCAGCTTCTAACGCATTGTAAGTATTAGCAAGTGCACACAACCGAATGATAGAAGGTGATTTTGCCCTTTCTGAGGAACACTGGGGTTTATTAATAAGGCCAAAAATGGTCAAGTCTGGGCAATGTCACTCTCTGCTCACAGTCAAACGTCTCAGCTTTATGGAGCTGGAAACCTTCCCTTAAAATAATGGGCCCCCTGGAATATTGATCATGTTTTTACTGTAAAAAGGCAGCAGCTGACACTCGATTTTCCATTGTCTTCCATGCTGCTCTGCAGTGACTTTAGACATGAGCAAATCCAAGCCTTTCCTAAAGGTGTTAATGGATTGAGCTCGCAATGGTTTCACCGGAATCTAGCTCAAAGGCTTGAATTTCATTTAGCAGAAGGTGTTAATAGATGGTGATATTCAGAAACTAACACTTTTTACTTCTGGATGGAAAAAAAAAAGAAATCTTTAAAATGGAGGAAAGACATTAAGCACGAAAATATCCTTCCTGATTCTAAGTAGTTATTTCCAGATAGGACAAAGGTGAGTATATATGTCTGTATGCAAATTCTAAAAGGCTCTCAGGGAAGAATGATGTTCAGGTTAAAAATAGGTGAAAAACTTGAAGGTTTCTATTTTCTGAAACATATTTCTTATTTTTTAAATCATGAATCACCAGACCATAGCCTGTCAAACTGGCCTTTAATAACAAAGAAATCAACTTTCATATTTATAAATTCCTGCTGTAACAGGAATCTCTCCTGATTCTCACTGGTTAAAGAATCCCACAACTCCTGTTGGTGATCATTGTCATGCAGTGGTAGGAATTACATGGGTAATTTTCATCCTGAGATATGAACATTTTAACTTCAAAAATAATTTGTATATCCTAAGCATTATACAGGTCTGTACAAAAGAGTGACAGGAAAAGGAATGGAACAAAATGGAAGTGAAAAATGGCTGGAAAATGGCTTTTCAGGACTTAAATTTTCTTTTTTTAACCTCTGAGCCAACCTAGCAGTAACTCATGCTCAATAAAAGCACCCCAAAGGACTTCACTGCTCCTGCACATGGCAAAATACATTTTACCATACCTCAAGACCCAACCTAGTTTCTTTCACATCATGATCACAATGAAGGAAGCAGAAATGTGGAGTTATTTTATGTGTGACGTCCATACCACCCCTGGCAATTCCACTGGCAACAGTGAAATTCCAGATGGGAGAGACTGCAGAATTCCTACACCTGCTTCAAATACAGATGGTTAAATGAAACACTCAGCTTCCTGAGAGTGCCTCCCACTCAACAGCCATGGCATTCCCACGCTCACTGCACAACAGGACCCGGGAATTGCTTTGGGAATTCAGCTACCAGGCAGCCCTTCAGCTGTCAGACAAAGGAACATTCTAGTAGGAGTTACCCCAGCTCCAGAAGGAACCTCCATAGTAAGGTCAAGGTGTCTCAATCCAATCCTTGATGGCACACTCCAGTCTTGCTTAAACTGATTGTTAGAGATTTTCTACCTCAGCAAAGTCCTGATCACTGGGTTTTAGTTTGCAATTTTCTGCCTACTTTTTTAATGAAAATTCCTTCCCTGCCATTGCATTTATAGCAAATTGCTGCAGAGTTAGTTGGCATCACAAAATCAACAGCAACGAAAAGAAAATCGAATAGATTTGTTCTGACTTGTGCTGTGAAAGCTCTCTGGAATAAAAGCACCAAATATTCCGGGCTCATCTGTGGCAGGTGGGGAGTATCACTCTGGAAATGGAACAGATGTTTGATTGCGTAGAAAGAGACATGAGAAACTGGGAAGTTTATTATTATCATCACTTCTGTGTTTGCATCAATGCATCATTGAGTGTTGCATTTCAAGAGATGCAAGGGGTTTCTGAATGAAGGTTTCCCTCTGTCTGTCCTCTGAAACACACCTTAGTCACTGCTCACTCAAAGACAACGATCTCCCCAAGGAAGTTTATTACGCCTTTGATTCTAACGTTTGTCTCTACCCGCGGCACGCAAACAGCCGCTACAAGGATTATTTGACTGAAGGTTTTTGGAAGAGAATTAATAAAGTGACACTAAACTGGGAGGTGGGTGGGTCCCTTTTTATCTTTTCAGGATCATTCAGGACTAGTTTAGTGGGAAACACAGTGGGTGTGTCACACACCTCAGAGGGACCCGGGGCTGGAGCACTGGGATGTCACAGCAGATGAATTCACTGAAGATGCAATTCTGCCTTACGTTTTGGAAACCTGGGGCAATGAAGAGTGGAAGAACTGCACTTGGAAAAGCTCAGTGAAGAACAAACCTCTCTCCAAATTCAGCTCTGTGTGTAAATATCAGTAGTTTAGGCAAAACATTCCAAAAGCTGATTTCATTTACTTTTCAAGTAGTTCCTTTCCTTTCTGGGTTTGATCATGTTCTAAATGCCCTGCAAAAGCTGTTCATGGCATTTTGGGGGTATTTGTGTGACCTTTACCAGGAGTAGTACAACCTAGGAATAGCTTCCTATAGCCAGTCAAACACTGTGCACAAAGTAGGTTGATCAGAAAAGCTGGTCAACATTTCTTAATGACAAACTCTATTCTGGTATGGTCTCTCTTTAAATTATTATTATTATTATTAATTTTTTTTGAACTGCAGCAGCATTTCTGGCAGCAGTACAGGTATTTTGAACCCTGCAAGAGGATTTTCAGTATGTACAAAACTTCTGTAAATTGTCCAGCATGACATAGTGTTCTGCTCTGGTGTTCCAGGATTTGCAGGAAGAGAGGAGGGTTTAGCCTCTTTAAGACTGAGGGAGGGAAGAATTATTCAGACAGGAAAACGAAGAAGCTGCTCAGAAAATCTCAATAACTTCATATCTGTCTTTCCCTCCACTGTACCTGCATCTAGAGCCTGTAATAAGAGTAATAAATTTCCTGACCTGCTCAGAAAAATGGATAAAGCACAAACACTCTCCTAGAGAGTGGGAGTGGGAGCTTAACAAAACAGGAGAAATGTTTTGGGGGATTGAACTTCTGAGTAAAACCTTTAAAATATTAATTAATCTTTGTTGTCAATGTAAAACCCAAACATAATTCAATGCACTGTAGAAGAAAAAACTTCTTCTTGTACTTAGTAATTCTAATATTCAAAATGTTTCTCACTGCCTAAGTGGGGAGCAAGCCTTGCCTGGGGAAATGCCTGTCACAGAGTGTTGCCCTCAGCAACACAAAATTTCTGTTCTTTCCATACATTTTTTCCATTCCAGCCTCAGTCAGGAATGCCTGGGTCACTTGGAGAGGCGATTAGGTTGCATTCCTGTTATTACAAGGAAGGGAATCAATGCTAATTCACTTAGCTTTATTTTGTAAGTGGCTAAAGAGATGTAACATCAGCCTCCGACGAGGGAGAACACTTCCTGCGTGTGTTGGAATACTAATAAGAATTGGCTCAAGGTAACCACCCAGCAAGAGCTGTTTGCTAAAGCCAATTAGTTATTAATCAGGAGCTTGCTCATTTTTAAATGTCTGACAGTTTTAAAATAAAGGAAAAATACAGCCTGGAGAGTGATAGTAAACACAGACACTGCTGAAATCAGGTGAGAAAATAAAAGTATTTAGCATAGATTTCATAATTTGAAACAGATAGTGAAGAGAGTTTCATTAAAAATAGAATCTTTCAAAACTCTGAAGAAGTTTAAATCCACCTCTGCAAGTGACTCTGCTCAACACTTGAACTTTAACTGAGGGCTTGGATACACTGCTATGGAATAGGCATGTTACAGGTTACACATTTCAGATCAAAGATCCAGGGCTGGATGGAAAAATACTCTGCAAAAATATGCACTTCTCTTCCTTGGTTTCTTCCCTGGAGGTCTCCAAGGGCTGAACACTTAATGCTGAATAACCTTTCCTGGAAATTCTTTGTAGTGGATATAAGCCACTGAGAGAGAGCCTGAACCACAGGAGAAACGACCGTCCCTCAGCCCCAGCCTCTGAGTTAGGAACAACCTCATTTCCAAATCCATCCAAAATCCACCCCAGTTTAACTGTAGAGCAAAGTCCTTTAGTGTAAATATCCTCTACCAGCAAACTCTGTGCTGCTGCAGCCACTGAGCCCTGCACTGGTCCCTAGACAACACGAGACCAAGGCAATCCAGGATTTCCAGGCTATTTTGCCTGGCATTCAGTAACACCCTGGCTGCAGTAATGACCATTCCCCCCTCCAGCTGTTCTACCCTATTCTTCCTTCAAACCCATCACTTCCAGTTTTGTTAAGGACCTACAGAGGTTTCAGTTGGCTTAAACAATCAAGTTTCCCAGGATAAGAAATCAATAACCATTTAATATTTAAGCAGCTTACAAGCCACAGCTGAACTCTGGATGTGGCAGCAGCGTTCCAACTACAGGGAAGTTTTGCAAACCCCAATGCTCGGAGCAGTGAGGTATTAACGTGGTTCCTGCTTATCTCTGTTTGGGAGGCCAGCACCTCACTCCAGAGCAAACACTGCTCGTGATGCCTGCCAGGGCTGGCTGCTTCCCCCACTGAGGGCATCCTGTTCCAGTCTGGGGCAGCATTGACAACGAGGCCGTAATGGAGAGACAACCCCGAGCCAGGCAAAGCCCCAGTGGGAAGGGCTTCGATTCCCTCTGCCCGTAAAGCAGGTACTGGGATCAATTATGCCCCAGCAGGTGATCCATGGCTGCTCTGCTCTCCCAGGATGTGTTTTGCTGTGGGCCAGCTCCTGAGAATATCTTCCGTGACTCTGCAGAAACAGAGCACTTAAGAGAGAGTTTCTGTGCCAAGTGGATAAATGCAGCCAGATGTTACGGACTGGCTGTGAGTTCAGCACCAGGAAACCGCAAAATAATACAGAGACTGTACACAACAAACCTTCACTCGGGTATTTCCTTTGGACTCAGGGGTATCCCTGCCAGGAAAGTGCTCAAAGGGCAGGTGAGGCAGGAAAAAGAGCTCAAGGGAACAGCTCCACTGATCCCAACTTAGGGGCCTTCCCCTGCATCTACGTATCTGCATTGTCACAAAGAGATAAAAACTGGAAAGTTTTCACCTCCAGTTAGTAGGTGAGAAGGAGCAGCTCAATTAAGTGTAAATATGTATATATATAAAATATCTGTCTAAAATGTTATAATTTGTAGACAAATTTGGCAGAATAGATCTCTTTTCACATCGGAGGAAGGCTTAAAAGCAAAATAATCCCTTCTCTTTTCTAAGCTGTGTGAATAGTTTAACAGTGAACACATTATGTTTTAAAGGAAATCAATGTTATTTATTCCAAGCCTTTAAGAAGAGGTAAGAAACCTGAAACAAGGATTTTCTGCAGATAAAGACTGTTGGGTCCTTGTAATCCTCGGCTTGCTTTTTCATCCCGAGAAAATGTACTCCTTTGTTGCGGATAGCTGGCTGCTCCTGAACATCCCTAATCTGTGAGGGGCTGACCAGCGGCGGCTGAGTTTGCAAGCAATGAAAGCCCTCATTAGGGATGGTTTTTGTCATCTGCCAGCACAATGAAGAGATTGCTGCCACACAATGCACTCATCAATCGGTATTGTCCTTTCCCGGGTGATAATTCTGTTTATTTTCCTACAGCTCCTCGTGGCAGGAAATAATTGAATTGAGGAGAGAGAAAACAGGCAGCTATGATTCCCTGGGGATTTCTGTGTGTCTCCTCAGTCTGCTTTTTTTCTCTAATTTCTCACTCCTGAGCTACTTGGGAGCAAGCTACACGGGGCATGTTCTCTGAGACGTGAAAAACCCCTCAACCTTTATGAACTCTTGGTTTTTAAAACTGCTTGATGACTTTCAGCTTTGAGGAGCTCCAGAACCCCCCGTGAGCGGCGGGGGATTGGGCATTCCCTACTAACTGTGCCACAGGATGGATTTCCTGCCACAGGCTGTTAAAAGCCACCCCAGTGACTCCTGTGGGGCTCTGAGGACACGCTGTGGTTTCCCCAGGCAGGAGAAATGGCAATTTTATTTAGTATTTACAGGGGGCAGCTACCAGCAGTTGTTTACAGGAGCAAATACCCGCTGACAAACAGTTCCTGGAAGTATCCAGCCTCTGACACACATTTTTCAAGGCAGCCAAGCCTGACAGGTTGTCTTTAACCCGGTATCAATCAATAGAACAGCAGCAGCAGCTAATCACACCCATCACTGCAAAGCACTGGGGAGCAGCATTTGGAGAGGCACAGCGGGCAGGAGCTGGGAATTGGCAGAACACTGCTCACAGACACTGTGACTCCAACAACCCCACGACGGGAATGACAAACCAGCAGCAGTGTCCCAGAAGGAAAGCCCCTGGAGTGACACACTCCAAATTCCACCTATCCCACAGGTAGAAAACAGATCTAGGCCTATTTTATGTTTCTGGCAGAGCAGCCTAAGTCACAATAAAACAGATTAGCTGAGAAATGGCAATAAAACTTGGTTGCCTTGCTAGTGTTGCCTCTTCCCACTGAGGATTTGAGGGGTGTTATTGCAGGGAGTGTGCAGGGACCTGCAGCTTCCAATCACTAATGGGTGCATTATGCTAAGGATAGCTGAAGTCTCCGGGATGGCGCACTGGAGATCCACCTGGCATGGGAATTTTGGTCTGAGCTCCTAACTACAGGAACTTGCTAGTAGAGTTTTCCAGGAGAAAATACGTCACTATCACATTTACTCGTCATTTACTGCTAATAGAAACAAATAACTTGCTTACTTAAAGTAATTACAAACCTCGTGCTAAGAAAAAAAAATTAAGTTATGCAAGCACAACTCATTTCTTCATCATTTTCCCACCGGCAAAATAATTAAATTACATTTTGCAGTTTTTAGGAATGCTTACTATAAATCATTGATTTTATCCTAATAACATGATTGAGCAGTCTAAAAATTTTTCAGGAGTTGCAAACGCTTTCACCACAGATTCTCACCACATAAAAAACGCAAGTGAATGTATTGAGATGGTTTTACTTGAAACTTCCTTCGTATCCACACCAGCTACAGGAGCATTTTCCAGATGTTTTTTCTTACACAAGTATTGCCAGCTTTGTCAGGAACAAAGTGACAGAGAAGAATGCAAAACTGCCTCAGCATGGTGGACAGTTTTCTTTCCCGCTGACCATGACAGCCTTTCCAGGGGAACATAAAAGAGGAGATTTTAAACAGAAGGCTTCTTTTTTGACAAGTTACTATTCTCCTATTCCCATTAAAGGAACCTGATGTCCAGACCTATCTTTTCTGAAATTCTACCTTTGTTTCCTTTCATTTGATTTCTTTCAGATTTTTTCCTAAACTTTTCTCTTTGATGCCCATCTGGAACTTAAAATGCTTTTTTTATGCTGTAATGACCCTCTTCAGAAGTTCCTGGCTCCTTAGGGAAGCACAAAGCTGTGCACATACAGATTACAGAGACTCCTCTCACCTCAGCTGCCCGTTCTCCAACAGGTTCGAGCTGATTCAGTGCTCGAAGAATGATAGAGCTGCATACATTTCACACCTTTGTCTCCACCTTCCTCCTCCTCCAATAATCTAACTCCTGGAGCATTTAATGACCAACTCCAGCTACCTTCTCAAACTTTAAATCAGCCTGTGACCACTTGCACTTGGGCTGGATTTACTGCCATTCGGATCTGCGTTGTTGTGTTTAGCTTTTCCAAGATAACGGTGTTGTTTTATGCTTTTGACATAACACAGACACGGAGATGTCTTTTTTTCATCGTCTCACAAGTGTCTCAGCTAATCAGCATTTCTGTTTCATGGTTACAGTCTCCTGGCAACAAAACTTTATCTCAAACTGCCCCTTGTTGTTTTGGAGACCCCGTGCCCAGAGCATGGTACATCTTTTCTTTTTTCCAAACACACTTAGTGCTTTTCCTTGCTCTCCTTGTGATTACCCATTGCTGGCCTGAAATAAAGCACCAGGAATATGCTAACATTTACAGACAGACAGCTCCTGTTTCTGGTTGTTCTCTAGCACATGATCCACAACTCTTTCACTGAGCAAACCCTTCCTTTACAGAAAGAAAAGGAAAAAGATAATCCCCAAACCACCAAAAAAGGCTTTGAAGGCTAAACTGTACTTTTCCAAGAGAGCATTCACAAATCCCAGCTGTTCCAGCCTTACAGGACTGTGGAAGAGGCTTACAAACTTCAAAAAAGAAATGGGGAGGCTCTTTAAGAATATATTATCTATAAATTCAAACTTTCTAACGCTGGCAGCATCAGAGAGGACACCTGCACCTCCCAGTAAGTCAGAACAGCCTGTTTCCCCTGGTCATTCGGAGCCCTGGTTGCCAGCACTCCAATCTTGTCAGTTCAGACAAAAGCAGAGACACCTTGGACCTGGCTCTCTCCCTGTCCGAGGCATTTAACACAATTTCACGCAGACATTTCTGATTTGACTGGGGGGACGAGCCTCAGCTTCACCTACATGTCACACCCCACACACATATTGATGCTTACAGAGGTTTCTTGAGTCCCGTTTCTTCAGACTCTCATGCAAAAATAAATGTGGGGTTTTTTTTGTATAAAAGCTAGACAGATAAAGTGAAAGATTCATACGGCACCAGCAAAGTGGCTTAGGTAGTCATGACAACCACGTCAGTGCTTATAAAACTTCCCTTCTTCTTAATCTTTTTTGCAGTTTAGATATAGCACACATGCGAGCTGTAAAAACCAGTATCTGATCTGCAGCAATAAAATGAAGAGTAAAATGTTCCAGCAGCCACCACAGCCAGGCTGAGACAATGACAGTTGTTGGGTGTCATGAGTTTTGTCCAGTTCCCAGAGGGACTCCTCAGTGTGTCCAGGCCTAAGAGAGACCAAGAGCCTTATCCCAGATTCAGGGGTGGGCAGGGAAGGGCAGGAAGGAGAGGGTTAACCATTTTTTAAGGGAAGAAGATCAGACACCAAACACACAAACACATTATAAATGGATTCAAATCCCCAGGTACTTACAATTTCCTTCATCATCTGATCCCAGGAGGGCTCTGCTGCTCAGCCCCAGCTCAAGGGACTGTGGGTTCCCACAAACCATCCTTCCTTGAGCAAGAATCAACATCCATCTTTTGCTTTCAATCTTCTATGCTCATGACTTTTTCACCTGATTTTCAATATGGAAATTTAAAATGCCTCCCAGCCTTATCATTCACAGGTGGAAGCCAAAGCACATCAGAAATAAACACCCCTCTCCATCCCAGAAAGAAGTAAATGGATTTGCTTTCAGCAAAAAGAGTGACTGCTGCCAATAAGACAAATCACCCCTCTCTAACCAAGTGATAAACTCAAGAAAATTGCAATGCTTTATACACTTAAATCTGCCAAGAATCATGTGTAGCTTCAAAGTAAAAAAAAAAAAAAAAAAAAAAAAAAAAAAAAAAAAAAAAAAGGCTGGCATCTAGACTCTAATAACTGAGCTCATTTTCATGTACTATTTTTCTTAATAAATACAATTTACTGAGGTAAAAAAACAAACAAACCCTTTATTTTATAACAAAATAACTATGGTCAGCACACTCATTTCTTTTTTTCTTCCTCTCAGCTGAGAAGAATAGTTCTCTGACATCTCTAAGAATCCCCCAATTTCGTGCGATGCTGAATTTAGCGTCTCCATCAGCAGTCTCAGGGAAATAGCTCCATCTTCTGGGAGGCAGCCCTTCAGTGGCCGGGGCGGCAGCGGTTCCAGCGGCTCATCCCGTCTCTTCCCGGGCTTTATCAGCGCTGTTATCAGTGTAGGATCCTTCGGCTCAGGAATCGGTCTCTCTGAGCTGGTTTGCAGTGGCAGAACTCTTAAAGCAAAGCAGAGGGGCTGAGTAAACAGTGATTTAGCAGCCGATCCATGGCAATAAAAGCACCCTACAAGACGAGCGGGCACGGCGAAGACACTCCCGAGTATCCCAAGTCCACGATGACACGTGTAAAACACAAACATCCTTAGGATGGTCCCTGCCACGAACAAGTTCCCTAGCTCCCACACAGAAATCTGTGATACCAGATATAAAATATATGCCAAGATAGCACAGCGAAAGCCTGACAGGAACCTTCTCCAGCAGGATGTTTGCTACTCGTTCTACAAAATGGGAGAAGCTGCTCTCAGGATTTGGGATGCTGCATTTAGCAGTGTACAAATGGCAGCTTGGGATGAAAGCTTTGCATATCTTTCTAACTCAAGAGCCTCACGCGGTGAATTCCCTGTCCGCGTTAATCACAAGTACCGTGTTCCACAAAGGCTGGCAATGGCTGCCCTGAGCGATGCTAAGGGAACTCGTTAGGCAGGAACCGGTGACTTAAAATTGTGCTGTTTCATCTGCTGTGATTCGGCTTTAAGCATGTAAAGTCTGACTGAAGTCAAATAACCAGATATTTACATCACTTCCCTGGGAACATTAATGCCAATTGTTGAGAATTTTCTGTTAATTCTACACAAAGTCATTATTTTAGTCTTAGTTTTCCGCCCCTTTTATGCAGATTTTGACAGCACTGGCATAACCACCTTCATCTTTAGGTTCCTGTCTATTCTGCTCATTAACTAGAGAGAGAAGAATTTAAATTACCTCCACAGGTAACTGATCTTATTACATGTCTCCACTTTTTTTTTTTTTTTTTTTTTTTTTTTTTTCCCCTGGAAAAATAATGAGCCTGAAACTAATACAAAGTTCCCTGATTGATTCCAGGGAGCTGTGCATAGTGCTCATGGACTGACCTAGAGGGAAGGGGACTCTTACAAAGCAATGAATGAGGACAAATAATCATTCTTAGAAGATGTTCAGGACAAAAACCTGTCCGGCACAGTCACCTTGTAACATTTGGAGGTGAGAGCTCTCCAAGGACACCAGTAAGAGTACATTTACCCTTCCTTCTGGGTTTGTGTGTTGGGTTTTGTTCTTTTTTTAGTTTGGTTGGTTGATTTTGGTTTTGTGTTTGATTTTTTGATTTGTGTGTTTGGGTATTTTTGGTGGGGGGAAATGTTTTGGGGTAGTCTTTGGTGTGGAGTGTTTTCATAATATTGACTTAAAGTTTTGTAGTTCCAGTTTAAGTACATTGAAAATAAATTGGTTGTAGATTTAGAACCAGGATTGGTTGGTGAAAAAGAAATCACCCCACATTTCTTATACAGCAAAGAACCCATCTGAAGATGTTCCCTTGTTTTTCTGACTGGGGAATGTCTGAGACCAGAACAGAATGGCACTAGATTGGTTTAATCATGGGCGATGTCTTGTGATTTTTCTTTCGCTAGGTGAATTGAATGAATTGTGTTGATTTCCTAAATCACACAGAACATTTTCTCTCAATTGTGCCCAGAAGACAAATATCGAGTCCCTTCTCAAACAAGAGGATAAGAGAGCAGCTTCACTCCACAAAGGATTTCCAGCCTCCATACAATGCTTTCAACCACTTTTCTTTTTTCCTCTCCTTTTCTGGCCCTTTAGCAGATAGACAGAGTCAGAGATTTATTTTAGATGTTTTCTCTCCCTTAACTCCTTCTTGAAACTTCATTCTCAGCTTCTGCTGAATTTAGTACAAAGCATTTAAAATTTTTCTAGCAGCTCTTACACCTGCAGATTTCAGGAGGATTCTGCCTTTCTCCAAGAGCTCTGCAATTCCTCTTTCAGTACAGCCAGCCCACTGTCCGTCCAGGAAGTCGAACAGAGCCTCATTTATTGAGCCACAAGGTTGTCACCCAAGGAGCTCCCTGCACCCTGCCTGAGCCGCTGCCTCCCTCAGAGGGGTGCCGGGAGCCTGTTCCTGCAGGAAACACGGAGCCACATCTGTCTGTGTCCCACAGGGAGCTGCGTGGTGCTTGTCACCGCTGTGCTTCACCCAGTGTCCCCCCCGGCCACCCCCTGCTCCTCCATTCGGTACCAGCCCAAGCGCTGTAGCGCACGGAGCCCTGGCGTTCTCCAGACTCTCTCCGCAAAGTCAGGGACAGGTCAGAACTGCCAGCCAGAAATAACTTTGTGCCGAGCTTTAATCAATGAACTTCAAAAGATTTGCTGATCCAGACTGTAAAATACGATTTTAGCTCCTCGTCCGCGGTGCGGCTTCCTGTAACGTGGACCAATAGGGAAACCCCCACTGCAGCTCCAACATGAGGTCCGTAAATAGCCAAGGCCACTAACAAGTATTTTATTAGCACTCCATAGCAGCACTGAGGTGGTTTTGCCGCTCCCACAAGCCATGCGTTGCACGAGGAGCCAAGTTTGCTTTCCCTGTTCGTCACTCATGAGGACAAAGAAGATAAGGGAGCCAAAAGAAAAGAATCCCCATCACTACTGGAGCAGCTGCTTCCCTGCCTCGAGGCTCCATTGCAGGGTTTCCTTTTCAGTACCCAGCTTCTTGGACAAGGCACTCCTGGATGTTGCACTCAGTTTAACAGCCTGTGCAATGGGAGAAGGTGGATAAACAGTGCCCAGGAACAGAGCTTTAAAATGACAGATCCCCCTATTCCCAGGGAGGGAAGGTGGAATCCTTTCCCTCTCTCCTAGGCAAAGGCTTCAAGCAGATTTCTGTCCCTCCTGGTTCACGGGATTATTCCATGTCCGGGGCTGCCGTGGTCAGGAGCAGCGTCGCCTCCAGCCATCACACGCCCCCAGTCCTGACTGCAAGTTTTCCCTTTTCCAGGGATGTCCCAAGGGAAATTCCCACCTGCCCCGTGCCTACTGGACAGAGAATTGCTCAGGGGCCTGTCAGCAAGCTTTGCTCCCTGTGTAAATGCCTTGGAGCACACCAAAGCCCTCAGCAGCCACAGCACCAGGGAGGAAGTGCCCACACATTCAGCACCACCAGGAGGAAACAGCTGAGGAGAGCTGAGCCAATACCCTGCTGAGGAGATCCATACCTGTGTTTCTTCCCCCTCAGCTCCTGCATCTCCTGTACTCAGCAGACATCAGGTGATCAATTCTGAAAAATAAAAATTCAAATATTTAAATTATAATTGTAAGTACTGTGAGGGCCTCAACACCTAACTATAAAATAAAAAAGAATCCTAAACCAAAAAAGGCAGCCCAGTGCCGTTCCTACCATGTCAGACCCACCAAGTGCCAGGGCTTTGCAATGGGCAGCACAGAGTGTCCTGGAATACCTCAGCAGAAATATCCCATTGACACAAACAAAGGCAGCATCTCACTGGCTCTAAGGTGGAGCTGACCTATGGCAGATTTTACCTCACCTGTGAATCATTTTACTGCCTGTTTTTGCCCAGCTGTTCTTCTTTGTTTTTTCATCAGGACTTCAGAAGAGTGATAATTAATTTGAAGATAACCACGGACTCCTTTTCAACTTTTCCAGACTAAAACTGAAGTTCATCCACTGGAGTCAACTGTAATTAGGCACATTTTACCACCGTGTTTTCCCAACCTCTAAAAAGGGCTATTCTCAGAGGATGAAAAATTTAATCAACTGAAAGGTCCCATGTAGGTTATAATTCCTTTTATTCTCCTCTCGGGAAGATTTGCCTAACCAAAACCTGAAGTACACAAAATGCAAGGATTTGGAATAGAAGTCTGAAAGTCGCAGTAGGAAATCCCAGAATATCCATACCTGTACGTGCTCCAAACCGTGACTATTTTATGGACACCTTTACATCAGCGCCCAGGGCAGAGTGGGGACCAACAGTAAGCACCTTTTCCCTTTTTTCTCTACCCTATCTTCCCATCAAGACAGATGAGTATAGGATGAGGCCATTAAACTTCAAAATACAGGATCTTTGTCCTCAGACACAGAACAATAGCTTAAGAATTAGAAGCTATCACTTCAAGTCATCCCAGGACTATTTACAATCATTTGAGGTTCTTAGCAAGTTGGCATGACTGACTCTTGTATGCAGCTTCCTTCCACACTCACTAAAATCATCTCATTTTGACAGAATTTCAACCAACTCTGCCCCAAACAATTTACATTTTTCCACAGCAATTTTTAAATTCTGAAACACCTGGAGATAACTCGGGAAACTTTCAGCTGTCTGTCAGGAGAGCTCTTCTAGAGATGAAATAGCAGAGTCTTCCTTGCTATGTCTTTGAGATAAGCCACCGAATGAGAACTCCAACAAGAATACGAAGTGCATGGCATTAGAAAGAGGTAGAGCAAAGGGTTCACAGCAAGTGACTGCTTTGGGGTTATTGAGGCTTCAGGAGGTTTAAATACACTCTGATCTTTGCAGCTAAGAAGGTAGCTATTGTGTTTCTGGGCAAAATGCTCTCAGTGGCTCTAAGTGATGCACTGGAAGAAAAAAATTAATCATGCACAGTTGAATAAATTTCTTTAAAAGACAGAGATAGCTCTGGTCTGACCCTCACACAGCCCAGCTCCAGCTCCTTTGTGCTCCTCTAATGGAATGAGGAGCAGAAATGCTGGTGGCTCCTGAGGGCAGCAGGGAGATAAAATCATTCCCTGCCTCGAGATAGCTCCCAGGAGAACCTACCTGGCACAGATCCCCTTGTTATCCTCAGCATTTTCTTTCCTGCCTTTCCATTTTTTAACCTACAGAATGTTTAAGTAAAGCCTGGGGGAGTTTGCTGCCGACCTCCAGGTGTTTATTTGCAAATGTATTTAGGACACTTCCCATTAAGTGTTGCTGGCGACTGACCAATAACAGATACAAAACCCTTCCTAAAAGGCAGTAGCCAAAGGACCTGAGATGGCTGGCACCACAATAATGATTGGAGAAGGGAAGGGAAAAGGGAAGAACACTGCAGTATTGTCACGTTCCCTTGCTTAAATATTCCTACCTGCTGTCTAAGCCAAGCTGAAGAGAAGCAGGTCTGGTTTACAATAAGGCACTTTCAAATATGGGTTGTTCCACTGCCATTTTGATTACGTGAGAAGTAAACAGCCTGTAAAAGGTATTTTCTCTACCCCCACTGTGGCTGTATGTACACAAGCCACAGAGGTGCATTCGGAGCCCTCTGGAAGGACATCCTTGCCATCCTATTTAACATTTTAGAGGAGAACAGACTTTTTAAAGTTAACACAGTTTGAGGGCCACTCACCTCCCACTGTAACCTTTATCTGTACACACATTTCTCCATGGAAGTACAAATAAAAATCCGTGTCAAACAGCTCAGTGTCAAAAGACCAATGAGTCATGTACTATAAACTGCAGAGGTTCCTGAGAGCTTTGTGCATCTGGAGCAGCAGCATGCAAACCATAAAGCAGAAAAAATACCCAGAATGTGCCTTTCTGCTCAACCCATTGATTTTGATTATTAAATGGCCACAGTGCAGCTCTCACCTCCTTTTTGTGCTCCCTTCTTGCAAGTGTCCTGACACTGGAGTCAGGCTGCCAGGCCTTGTTTTTTTGAGACTCCTTAATTACCAGAAGTTTTGATAGATATACAGACCACAGCAAACAGAGAAATAAATGAATGTGGGTCATAGTGGAAACAGGCAGTTAAGATTTATTTCTACTTTTCAAAAGCAATTTCTTTTTTCTAATAAAAGGGAAGAAGAAAAGTGCACATTTCAGCGTGTCAGATTTCCACACACCCTGTATGTCATGTACCAAAGTGCTGGGGTCAGTTCCTTGTGTCACAAACACATCTTAACTTGGGCAACATGCGGATTTTGGTTTATTGACAAAAAATATTGTGTTATGTGATCAATGATACAGACTTGTGGGCATAAACCCAGAAACTCAGCAACAAGTGCCTGGTTGCATTTGAAGGAAAAAGGAATGCGTCATGTGTACTTTTAATAAATAGCATAACCAGATTCACATAATGTTGCTTAATGCCACAATTTAGGTTAAATCTTACAAAATAGGAAGAAAAAGGCTGTCCAGTGTGCTCATGTTGTCGACCTAAAAACCATGAGCTCCATGATAACAACACATCAGGAATGCAGGTGACTTAGCCAAAATTCAAAGTCAAATGCTAATTTGTATCCAAGTAAACCATGATTATATATTACTAAGCCAATTTACAAACCAAGCTTAAAAGATGCATAATTAACAAGATGTCTGTTTCACATAGGTGGGGAAGAAGGTATTTTTAGCTCTCCTGTGTATCACCTACACCACGTCAGATGTGCACTCGTTACCATCACCTCTGCAGTTATCCTGCACCTTCCTGAACTGGGAAGTTGGCTCCCATCCTGTCCCAGTGGTACTAAAGACACACAACTCCTCTATGTTAACCACAGAACCTCAGCTCTCTATTTGGAAGCCCACATCTAACACCTTTTTAGCTTTCCCTTTTTAGGAAAATCTGCTTTGGGTGTCCCTGAGATGACTGCCCTAATGGAAAGTCCATTCACTTATGAAGAAACAGAGCAGTCACCTGGTCCTACACCCTCTTCCCAGAAAATACTCCACACCCCCCCCCCCCCCCTCCTGCTTTATAGGCAGGGCCTGTGTTTGAAATAGAGAGGACCCTTAAAAATGAGATGTAGCAGTTCTTGCTCTGCAAATTCTCAGGATAAATCCAGATTAATTTAATTGACTTCAGTGAAATCCTTGCAAAACATTACAGACACAAGTGAAAAGCCTGAGGATAGATGGGACGGGAATATGCTGCAAAGCTGGATGGGAAAAAGTAATCCAGCAATATGAGTGGTTTTGTGCTTTGTTTTTTCCAAAACCCTGATATGGAAAAGTGCTTCAAAAAATGAACTCTCTAAAAGCTTCAAGCATGTGATTATGCCTCATGCAAACCAGTGCAACTAAGGATATCCCTTATGAGAGGTGTGCTTTAAAGCACAAGATTAAGTTTTTTCCCTAGAATTGGATTTAATCTGTCTCACTTTTTTTTTTTTTTCTTCCTACTACAATTTCCCAGCTGTTGTTATTTATCTCCTCCCTTTCAGGGCTTGCCCTACAAATTCTCAGGAGCAGTTCTTTATACCAGTACACAGGACATTTATTTTTTCCAGCAGTTTTTATATCTAAAAAGTTTTTGACTGTAAGGAAAGCCAGAAACACCCTGAAGCCTCCCCTATATGCTCCCAGAAGCGACATTTTAATCCCCTCCTTGCACACCAATGCCTGCCAAATGCACTTGTGGGCTGGGGATGCTCAGCCAGTCTCACCAGGAGGGCGTGAAGAGCCGAAGACGATAAAGAAGAAAGCTTTGAATGTCATGTGACTGCAAAGACCACAGGACTGAACTTGCTAAGGCCAAGCTGAATTTGCCACTGGTTTATCCCTCGCTCTGAAAAGACTTTTGAAAACTAGAATGATTAGTTATTTGCACAAGTCCATTAATACAACCCTCAGTTATAGATACGTGCTTTGCATTTTTTACTGGGAATTACAATTCCCCACAGATGTGCAGGTTTGATTTCAACAACAGCTTTTTGTCATCTCAGCCCAGTTATGCAACCTCCTCTCTGTGCAAGCACAGTTCCACATGTGATTTTCCTCCAATTCTGTACAGCCTTGAAAGAAAAGCTTGTGACTAATAATTAAAAGCACGGTTCCCAAGGCTAATGCCTGCCCTTTTCACAAACTAAACATTACAGCCACTCTCCTTTTTCATTCCTGTGAGGAACTTGTTCATTAACAAATTTCCCCGTGTTCCACCTTCTTTGGGATAAACAAGAGGTGAGAACATAGGGAAAGCACATTTACCAATTTTAAATATATATATACTTGCCAGGAAGTTTTCACTACTACTGCTGTTTTAAGTCTAAAAGATAGAATATCTCCAAGAATCAAAATAATGAATTCATCCCATTTAAATCCAGTAAATTGTCACAAATCCAAGGAGTCAAGTCAAAACAGACCAGCTGAGCTATTGAGCAAGACACCAACCTACTGAGCCACGTGGAACTGAAGAAAACAAGGAGCATGTTCTCCTGCCATCCAAAAACCCAACGGCCCCCTGTGCTCCTATCCAGACCTCCTAGAAAGAGCAGCTCCACCCTGGAGAGGGATGCTGCAGGCCTGGTGGGAGGATCACATCAGTGCAGTTCTAACTTGCTGCCTGGTTGAAAAAGTGACAGCCAGTATGACTTTGCACCTTCTAGACCATTTTCCTGTCTCCCAAAAAAGGAATATACCAGGTGTAACAACTGAAAAAGTGCACATTTTTTCCTGCAGCTGCCTTTCTGAGCTGCTGAGGCTGTGCTGGCTCCTGCGGCCACAGGCTGGCACAGATCAGAGCCACCCTCGCGTCTGGGAACGTGTCACGACTGTTCCCATTTCAGAGCCTGGATTGTGCTTTGTGCTACGCGAGTCCCACACTTCACCTGCTTGTAACTCGCTCCCCTGGAACACCCTCACGGTTTTCACATTCTTCAGTTTATTCCTTACCATCTGCTAGTTGGATGTTCCAACTAAATCAAATTTCACTGCTCCAGTTCTCTTTGAAATATGCTCCTTTGCCCTTTTGTAGCTCCTCCGATCAGCTTTAGAGCATTTACTTTGCATGCAAACACCCAGCCTGTAATTCCGAGCGTTTGCTCTGATTTAAGCAAATGCCACAGCCAAGCCAGAGCATCTCTGGGGAGCAGGGGAAGCCCAGGCAGTGCTCACACAGGCCATGCATCAAGTGTCAGACTCACAGACTCCAAACTGCTGACAAACAACTGGCATTTCCCCTCACTTGTTACTGAGCAAAGAAACACTCCTGTGCACCGTCCTTTCTCCTTCAGATTTGCTTTAGCAGTGCCAGGATAAACCCAGTTTCCCTCTGGGAGAGAGCTCTCAACGGCTGCAGGGTCAGGATTGTCACTGTAGGACACAACACTGGCACACGCATTCAGCCTTGTCAGACACATCCCTTGTTGGTGGCTGCTACCCCGGTTCCTTTGATGTTTTTTTTGCTCTGGTAAATCACATTTTTGCCACAAATACATCCCAAGGAGCAGAACTGACTCTTGCCTACAAGGACAGCCTCTGAAGTACTTCGTAGTTCACCTTCCAGGTACAAAGCACCAGGTTTCGGGGCTGACTGCAAATAAGTGACATGACATTGCTTTCTCAAAATAGGGCCCAAATCCTGCTTTCACACATCCTGCTGCCACCTTTGTGCCAAGGAGGTTCCTGAATCGGACTACTAAAGATAAAGGTGGGATTAAATAAAGCAGTCCTTAAAAACCATCCACTGAGGATCTTAACATCCAACACTTTTGAAAGGGGCCCATTCATGCCGCACTTCAGATGTAGCATGAACTGAAAGCTACTGAAACATCAGCAACTGTCACAACACCTCTGCCAAATCTGTAGGTTTCTCATGCAATTAATTTTCACGTATTCATTCCCATGCCATTGGCAAAGTGAACCGCCAGCCCTTCCAGGAATATTGACATTTTGCATCCTCGCTCGTTACATTCGCTTCAGGTGATTCAAAACAACACTTTGCAAAATGCCAGTTCCTGCTATCACCTAAACCCACTCTGCAAACAAATGAGGGCCACGAAATTCCCAGCAAGGGTTTCCTGAACGACATCAGCCCCCAGTATTCTCCCGTCAAACCCACCCGTGAGCTGCCGGCTCAGCACAGGCAGGACAGAAGGCAGCCGCAACTCCAGCCTCGGAGAGCTTTGGGGATAAACTGGGAAAGCCAACTAAACCAAGGCTGCCAGCCCCACAGGAAGCAGGCCCACAGACATTTCTGAAGCAAGAATATCTTCTTATTTCCTCAAGGGCCTTTGATGTATTTTCCCCAGAAGCCTCTTTTATCACTAGCTTCATTTCCTGCTTGCTGTCCTGAACAGCCTTTTATTACTGTAATTCAATAGTAAGAGACTAAAACCAAGCAGGTAAATCAAAGGCTTATGACATTCATTATAGTGATCTTTCCCTCATACCCTCACATATAATAAAAACCTTTGCAAAGTTTGAAAAAAAAATTCACTCTGCAGTTGTTTAATTTCCCTTTTTTTTAATGTTTGTGATATGTCTCAGAAAAAAAAACCCCACTTTTAAATACCAATGTATCCTCAGGGTTTCAGGCAAATGGCTGGCTTATGGGGAACTTGGATTCTGGTCTTCAGACTAGCATGCTGGATGCAGGCAGGAATGGCAGAATGGTGCCAGAGACAGAGCAGGATGCCAGACTTGGATGAACTGGATACAGCAACTCAGAGATGCAGCCTGTACAATTTTCAGCTGCTTCTTTGATCAAAGAGTTCTTGCAGCACAGCTTTTAATCCCATCAAGTCTACATAAAGGTGAGAGCCGGTACCTCGGAAAGCAGCTTGTTACATGCTGGCACCCAGCCTGGCCTTTGGTATTTTTCAGAGACTGGAGACTGTATATTAAAAAGGTTTAAATTTCTGAAAAGCTGATTGAAAGGAACACGGCTCACCGATATTTTTCAGGCTCTGAAATCCTGGTATCAAGTCTGGTGTAGCACAGACTTATTCCTATACTGAGTGACCTTTGCCAGGGCTGTAAATCTGCCGTTTTTCAGAAATTAAGCAGTTTCTAGGAGATGTGGCAAAAGCAGACAGGTCTTCGATGCTAAACTAATTACAACCAACCTCCTTTATGACATCCAGCTATTGTGAAATCTCTATGTGATGTCAGTTGGGTTAAACACGTTCACCTGAAATTTCCCATGCACGTCTCTATTTTGAAAATAGTTAAATCAAATTTTATATTTGGCAAATTAATTGTTAAACAGCACTTGGAAACATGTTGAGTTTTCAATTTTAGTGCTATTTAAAAAGCTCACTGCACCAGCTTGTATGAGCGTCCCTGAGAGCACTTCATGTGCTAGAGATGAATTCATGTAATTAATGAGATAAAGAGATGTAATGAGATTAAGCACCTTTGGACAGCTGGACTTGTTGCTATGAAAACCTGAATTCGATTCAACCAGTGGTTATTAACTAATGTTAATAATATTAACAATGTTAACTAACGTTCCTAATAAAAGGGCTGCAATGTGGGGTGGCAACATCCACTCTTCTTGTTAACTCCAAAAACGCAAAGTCAGTGTCCGTGGAAATAATTGTGTGAACACAGAGCAAAAGAGAGGTTGTTTAGGAATGGAAATGTGGCTGAACCACAGAAATTATAGGCACTGTTAAATAGGGTTCCCAGATCGCTCTCCTGCACTTGTCTAGTCTGGAACTTGGTCCTTCTCCAAGGGTATAATTAACTATTCTTTCCTGCTTTGTATTAATCTGATCAGTTGGAAAACAGTTATGGATTTCCTGAGCCATGGAGCTGATTCCCTGTAGATGGGTTGTGAAAGGCTTTGGGAATGCACAACCACAACTGCTTTTACTTTTATTTTCTATTCAGATTATTATTATATTAAGATGCATCAACCTTCTCATTTACAAACTGCTGACCCCTATGAGCAGAAATTTACAGTACTGCTCATTAGTTTGCGTGGGCCAAGGCGGACCTTGAGAGGAAAAGGCCATGAGAAATTCTGAGGGATGTCTAGAAAAGCAAGGATGCCTCATATGGAATTTTGGTCTGTCAGCAAGGCAGCTCTGGGTGACAGGTACCAGCAGCTCTGCTGAAACATTTAATTAGTGGCTGCAATGCAGCCAATTACTCGCTATTAATTTAAAGGCTGTTTGACTCCGGTATTAACTTCATGGCCTTGACTGATTTCCAGGAGTATTTGCTGGATATGTGTGCAACATGAAAATGATCCAAGCAAACCTCCCGAATCCAGAGACACCCAGAGGCTGCCTCTGAGCATCCCCCCTGCTTTGTATCCAGTTCAGTGGCAAAAGGGACTCTATGGGAATTTCAGGCTGTACTGACCCGAGCAGTTCCATGTTTGGGCCGAAGGAAGGCAAAATGGTCTGGAGGTTTAACAAGAATTTCAGGTGAAGTTCAGTCAATCTATTTAATCTTAAATTACTCAAACTCAAAGATCCATAAAATTCACTCCTAAAACTTAATCTAATATTTGCACTGCTGTATGGGGAGTAATTACCCGGACACATTTATTTGAAGTTAATTGGTCATCTAGACCGTACCCTGCTGCCTGTTAATTACCTTGTCTATCTTGAATATGGTAAAAAACCATAAATAACTAGAAAGGCTTTGTTTCTTCATGTAAATGCCACACATCCTCTTCTGCCAGGGAACAGACAGTCATTACAGAATATCAAGGGTGCCATCTGTGTGCTTGTGCACGATGCAGGTGGGATGCACAACAAATTTGCTGTATCAATGAAGCTGAATGAGGCTTTAAGTCTTAATGTTGACAAAAATATATTAATTTGTTATTACGGCACAATGCTTTACACAGACCCCTTGAAAACAGACTTGTCACATGTCAGGAAACATCTCTGCCCATAAAAAAATAATCAAGAAAAATCTGACTTTCAAAAATAACTATTTTCCAATGTCAGTTGAGGATCTGGCTCCTATTTTTGTTATTTGTTGTTTAAGGCTGGATAAATTCTCCTGGATGCAAAGGGGACTTTCCCATTTAGGAAATGACAACTTCTCACCCAGAAAGGCCTCTTGCATTTAGCACGCTCCGTGTTCATTGAGAACCTGCTCTAAAGTCCTCCAGAATTAATAACCACTTATGATAATGGCAGATCTTAAATTAGACTGGGCTCTGTGATCCAAACATGTTATTTGTAACCAGCTCAGCAATAACTCTGTAGTGCCAGCATCCACAAGGACCTTCTTTCTTGAAGGGATTTTTTAAATGCTTACATTTTTCAACAAGTTTGTTTGGTTTGTTTCATACAAAATAAAGTTAATGACCTTTAACATGAATAGTTGAAGTTTTGGAAGAGAAAGGCTTTGCCATTCTTTCTTTGGAAGACAAGACTTTGCCTTGTTGCTTTTTTTCTCCCTCTACCTTGCACAATAGAAACATTTTCCTCTTGCCTTTTTTTGTCCCCTTTCCCTTTAAATAGAGCCACACTTTCCATTTAAAAGAACCTATGTTTTCTGTGGCAGAAAACTTCACAAAACCCCTGTACTGGAGACACAGTCTCAGCAACTCAGAACAGCCTCCACAAGTCAAAAGTTACGTCTATTTATACCAATGCAGAACCCAGGAGGAAATTTTTATTTTCTCCTCTGTTATTAAATCAGATAATCCAAAAGGACTTTGCTTAAGACTTTTGCACTCCATTGGCCGTATAGGACATCTGGAAATTAAAGTGGAAGTTATCTCCTGCAACATCTGAGCTGTGCAGGAGTAAGAGGAGGATACGATTTGTTGCTATATTACCTAAAGCTGATTTACAGATAAATCAGAACCTCAGTTGTGGGGTAAGGCGCCAAACGCAAATTTCAGCTCCTCTTATGAGTTTCACCCACTTTGCTTTGCTGAAATCTTTTTTTCAACATTAGTTTTATTTGGCCAATGTGAAGGAAGAATCAAAGTCTCAGCAAACATATCATAATATATATATTGCTTAGGTAGCTGCAAATACCAGAAGTTTCTTCTGTGCATAACTTTCCTCACTCCCAAATCTTTCTGACAAGATATCAAATTTGGAGATCATGTGCTAAAAAAACAAAACAAAACAAAACAAAACAAAACAAAACAAAACAAAACAAAACACCCAAAACCAGATTTTTGTTAAACACGGCAACTTGCAGTTTTCCCAACATATTCTGCAGTAAAAGTGTCTGATGTCTTCTCAGCACCATCTGAGTTTGGGGATTTTATTCTGTGGACCTTGCCTGAGTTGCAATAGGACTATGGAATTTTG
This sequence comes from Hirundo rustica, assembly GCF_015227805.2. Lineage (NCBI taxonomy): Eukaryota > Metazoa > Chordata > Aves > Passeriformes > Hirundinidae > Hirundo > Hirundo rustica. The sequence continues at coordinate 10,579,176 of NC_053452.1, read as the reverse complement.
GATTTCAATCTACAGGCTCCTTGTGTGGGATGAATTCTGCCTCAGATGGGATTCCGTGAGGAGCTCAGGTAAAGCTGGAAGATAAGGAGTAAAGACAAAGCCAAAACATGAAAGGCCTCCAAGTCTGTGAGACTAAGCTCAGAGTATTACTGGATTAAATGGAGTTACAAAATTCAGGGTTCTCACAAAGGTTTTAAAATAATGTTATCATTCCTAAATCAATTTTGAAAGGTGGCTTTTCATATATGATTAATATATTCCAGGAGCTTGGGGGTTTTGCCTCTGTTCTGCTGCTCTCTTCCACTTCAGAGTGGAAAATAAGTATAAAATAATCATAGAAAACAGTTTTAAAAATAAAACATTAACATCTATTCTCAGATTTGTCTGCTTCATCTATTTTTGCTTCCCTGAATTAATGTAAGAGTGCCTTTTTCTGAGCAGCTCTCAACATGCTTTTATTACCAATATTTGTCAGCTGCTGTTTTTTTCTTTCATGCAAACCCAAGTTTATGGATGATGAGGGAAAGCAGAACAGGGTAAAACTCAGCAGCACAAGGTACAAACTCAGGCTCAGGTAGTAATAGTTTTCTGATGCGAATGTGTGGAATAGAAAACTCACTCAACAACCATCAAGGTGATCAGAGACTGATTTTAAGCTGCCTTGCAGTGACAAAAAGGAAGAATTGAATCTATGAGAATTATTTTGAGCTTTCAATCTGCTGTGCAAAGGCCTAATGATCTCATTTGAAAAGCTGAGCAAAGGCTACCAGAGCTGTAAAAAGCTCAGCAAATAAAACAGGTCTTAAAATTACTACCTGGGTAATTTGGGAACAGAAGGAAATTTGGAACTGAGGGACCTTGGCTTGATTAGGGAAAAGGAATGGAATTGCCACTCCTTGTGTGACTGAGGGAAGGCCCAAGGAGGGAAAACAGCTCCATAAGCTGAAGTGGGAGAGCTACAGAACTTCCCAGAGGTGAATGCTCCTCACCACCACTATAGCAATCAGATTGTGGAACGGTCTCCCGAGGGGGCTGGATAGGCAGAAAGAAAGGAAAATAAAAGGTAAAACACAAGGAAAAAACCCAACCCACCAAACAGTCTCCTCCCATTAATTGCTTCTAAATTTGGGATGCTGATGGCAGCAGTAGGAAATGGAACGTGCTCATCCAAGTCCCTCCAGCTCGCATCAGCAAGTGCAGATTGCCAACAGCTCCCAGGAAGCACAACTGACACAAAGTCCAGGGCAGAGCATCAGACACTCAGCGCCACATTGTCACAATGCTTTCAGTGTCATTAATCAGGGGCTGGCACTTTTCATTTTTCCCCATGACTGGGCCTATATTTGCAAAGCATTTAAATCTGCCCGGTTTCAATATTTCAGGATGACAGAGGCTGAGCTTGCAGTAGGAAACTACTGCATGGTTGATTAGTGCTCTGATAAATGATTCCCAAGTCAGCATCCTCCTACCTGCCACACACAACAGCTCTCCCAAAAAAAACCCATTCTGCACACGGGCCACCACAGTTCCCACGGATTCGCTGAGAACAGACTCACTCTTGGCAGGGTGAATAGAAAAGTGGGAGGTTGAGATCAATGAATGAATTCATGGGGTTTGAATTGCCTGAAGGAGTAGATGCGCTTTTGAAGTCGTGGCTAATTTGGGAAGATGTGTTCACCTTAGTGGTTACCACCTTCAACATCCCTTTGTTGGCCTTTTTAAGGGTTTTGAGCATTATTTCCCATAAAATACCATCCCCAGGTCACTTCAGGCACCTCCCTGCCAGGCCCAAGTGACTGATATCTGATTTGGCTGTCTTTGTTTGGGCCTCAGGTAGAGCTCAGGGAATTAACATGCATCTTTGGGCTTGCTTTCCAAAGGAGCAGAGTGGATTTTCCCCATGAATAACCCTCTTTAATCAATTTGCCCCTGTTATGGACAAGCTTGCAGGCACAGAACGGTGCCCTATTAGAGCAGCACACGCAGCTTCGGGGCACACAAGGCTTTCCTCTGGCTGATAATGCAGCAGCAAACTTCGAGCAAAACGCAGGTCAAACACAGCTACGTTGGCTGATGATGTCAACAGATTACACAAATGACACTGGAAAAATAAGAGAGCAGCCACAAACCCAGTTACAAATTTCTGCTGTAATTCCCTATCTGCTCTAGGGCTGGCTATGAGCACAGGAAACCAGAGTACTTTATCTTCCTTTTTTTCTGCTGAAAGATCCTCATCTCATGCCAGCTAAATTGAAAGGATAGGACCCATTGGTCCTATAATTGCCATTATTAATTACCATAATAATTACTAATAATCTTGACTCTAGTGACCACATTTCTCAGTCCTTTAAAATGTAAATGTGTTACAATCCCACCAGATTATGGGAAAAACCAACACAACTAGCAGTGATGTGGAAAATCCAGGAATAATTTCTATAGCTGCCTAAACCAGTCCTTGAGGGAGGCATCTAATTATTCATGACATTTATCAGGCCTTTGTAAGGCTCTGCCATCACTGCTCCCTCTCTGAGGTACGGCGTTCTGCCGATGCCAACGCATTCCACGTTCTAAGGTAAATCCATGGATCACACTCACCCGCTGGCTCATGTCCAGAGGGAATCCCACTCCTTTGCACTGCTAAGTGCTTAGGGAGGTGCAGGAGTCTCTGCTTGCTCACAGTCGACATTTTCTTAAATCTTTGTCTGCAATGTGACACCATGATTTACTCAGCAAACAATAAATGAAGCTTCATTTCTTTGTAGTTATTTCAGAGCACATGATCCAAGTGCCACCGATTAAGATACAACACAGGACACCTCTCTGAAGAATTTATTTCCTCCATTATCAAGCCAGTAAGTTAAACAGAAAGAACAAAGATAAAAAGCTTTTCCTGACCTGTTGTCAGACAAATTCCATTTATTTTCACTGTCCCATTAACAGAACAACTGCAATTGGCAAGGAGCTGCTGGAAAGGAACAGAATCTGAGGTGGCTCCTGGGATTCAACCCTCACACCACTGAGAAGGTGCCAAAGCAGCCACTGGGAATTCTTTGCTCAGCTCATTCCCAGTCCTTTATAACAAATGCACATCACAGCACTTAGCCACAAAACTGAACTACAGAGGGATGCAAACACAATGGGAATTGGTAATCTCCCCCCCCACCATGAGTCATCTGAGAAGCCTTTAGGGTATTTGTCATCTTCATAAAAAAGTCACTGCAGCTTTAAGATCCATTATTTGCACTGAGACTCCTTAATGTAGCAGCTATTATTTTCTGCTCCTGTGTCTATAATTACATGCTGCCTAGTTAATGTTTATTAAAACAAGAATTTACTCCATAAATAATCAGCTATTTTGGCTACAAAAACAGAGGAATCAGCCAGAGAATGGGATGAAGTGGGGGACACCAGGCCAGCAATTCTGCTATCAGCTCCCTTCTCCCTTTGCCAACTTTTATCCATGTGACAATCCTTTACCTGAGCTCAAGATCAGATTTATTTTGAAGTTAAAAATAAAAAAAAAAAAAATCATCATCTTCTAGAGATCTCTCTAAGGAATTCAGGGAGAACTACCTGAAGGCTAGTTTATGAGATGTGTGCTGAGCACCTGAACGCTGCTTCCCTCTCATGTTTTTGTCCACCTAATCCCAGCTATGATGTTCCTAACTGGAACTGCTTGGTTGACTCGGGCAAGCCGGGTTTGGCTGCAGGCCTTGCTTGGATTAGCTCAGACTCAAGAACGGTGGAAATGATGAAGGTTAAAGAGAGGGTTTAACACAGCTGTTTTTAAAAAAGAGCAAAATGGGAGGGAATAGCTAATGATGCCACAGGAGACGATAAAGCCTTCAGGAAAAGGTTACGCTTTTCTCTACAAAGAGAGTATCAGGTGCTGGATCTGTCATTTCATCACTGCAGAATTTGTCCTGTGCACGGAAGCTGTGGGACCTGCCAATGGTTTGCTCAGAGCTGACACTGAACAGGGCTCAGGCTGTGCTGTTTAGGCGAGAGCTTTCACAGGCAGGTCAGCCAATGGCACCCCCCCACCTCTGGCTGGCAGGGCTGAAGGATATCTGCACATCTGCAGAGAAGTTGGTTTCCATGGATACTTCTGCCTCTAACACCTCTGAACCTGTGCTCCAGTTAAGGTCCCTCTCGTGTTTGGCACAGGCTGAACACTTTCATAAAAATAAATCAATAGCAGGAGATATTTGTAGAGCTGCTTGCAATGCTCAGGCCTGAGAAATAAAAGTTCAAAGCAACTATGGCAACAACCTAAAATGCTTTCTTTTGCAAAAAATACAAATGAGGAAAAATTTGCTTGATGGAGCAAAGAGGAAAGATGGGAAAGGAGAAAGATGCTTTTAATTTGACTAGAATTTACCAGCTGGTTATAACCATGGAATTTTAAAGTAAGGAATATGGCAAGGCAATACCTGAACAATGTGCTAACATGCAGAAAATCACTGAAAATTTTTAATTGAAAAGGAAACCAAGGGTATAGAGTCTAAGTGGAAGGAGCAGATACAGCAATGTTTGCTGTCACATTGGATTTTCTTTTCTCCAGTTCATTATTAAAGATATAAAATTGTATTAATCAATCTGATATTGATGAAACAGAGATGATCCCAAACTAAAAACATGGGAAAAAATTATCAGAAAGTAGATTATTTTCCCCAGACAAAGATATGCATTAACTAGAGCTGAGACTATGGACAAAATTTAAGAGAAAGATGTTGCTTGGCAGACCTAGTGCTAAAATACTGACCCAAAACAGAGGTAAATTGAGGCAGGTTACGTTTATACCACACGGATGCTGGAAATGTGAGGGGGGACCAGACATCTTTATCCCACGTGTTATCTTCTCTGAGCACTGCAGTTTAGATCACATCTATGTATGTTGGAGATTCCCAAGTGATTTCAATAATTAGATCTGAATTTTAGGCAGTATTGATTATGAAGATCAAGGGGTAAAGGGAGCAAAGAACAGACACACAGACTGCTTACAACAGAGGCAAGTGAAAGGTAGGAAAGAGGGTTTTCTGGGGTCCAGAGGGGCACGGAACTTTTAGAAATGGCTGCTAGACAAAAAAAAAGTACTTTTATTGGCAGTAATTAGACAATAAAACAGCAACATGGAAATTTCAGCAAAGAAGGCAGAGAATCCAATCTCCATGTAAAGATTCCTCCATAAAGAGGTGACTGTTCCTAGTCTTTTTTTCGAGGGGCATTTCAAGCCTCATATCAACTGTTTGGAATTTTAATCTTACTGTCTGTCTAGTTCAAAGATGCCATTTAAGATTTTTTTCTTTTTCTTCTTATGCAATTGACCTTTTGAACATCAAACCTGCCAGAATCAGCTACAAGAGAAATCAGCTCTTCAGCCACTGCAAAGAAAAGCATGAACCATCTACAAGTAATTTCAGCCTGCCATTGAGGCTACTCAAAAAGCATTCCAGCTCATTTGGTTTTTAAAAAGAGAAACAATCACCTTTCTTTGTTCAAAAACATTGGGGTTTCTATCAAAACATGGAATATGCAAGACCGAATGATTCTTCCTAGGTGGTAAAACAGAAAATGTTAACTGCAGCAAGACCTTCAAATCCTCATCCAACTGGCAGGGTCCTCAGTAACATGGGATTTAAACACAGGAAAATACACACAGGACCACAGGACATGGCTCTGGGTAAGATCTGAGGTTCAGAGTTAAATGGTTCCTCTCTCTGAAACCCAAAAAGAAGACATTTGCAATATTACCTTATAAACTGTAATACAAAGGACATTTTTTATGATGGCCATGACTCAACAGAAGCCAAGCGTTTTTCTTTTTTTTTTAAATAATGCATAGGAGTAAGTAACAAACCCCAGGAAATCTGCTATGGGTATAGATCAAATCCAGACCGTCTATGCTGACAGAGAAAGTTTTGAGTGTTTGAAAACAGGAAAGTCTAACAGAAACCATTTTGTGGCTTTAACTATTGCTACAAGGCACTCATGAAAATGCTATGGTACATTAAAATACATCAGCCTTAGGTTATTGCCATATTAAAATATCCCTAAGGTATAAAAATACAATCATCAAAACATTTAAAAATCACTGCCTGCCGCTTTACCTGGTTACTGCCAACCACACAGGTGGGGTTCATGTCTATGTCATTTTAACCTGATACATTTTGAGGGTTTTTTCCATCTCAATTGCCTGAAATTTATTTATTTTGCTCTGTTATGTTGTGCTTCTCATTGGCTTTTCTGAGAGAAAGAACCATACAGTTTCTGTGCTTTTCCAGGGAATTTAGTCAGAGGAAACACATCAGCTGGGAGCACAGTGAACAAAATTGCCAGTGAGGTGATGGATATCCACTGACAAAGCTGAAAAGCAGATAGCTTTTGTTTCTATTCCAACATAACAGAAGAGAAAACTCCAGTTACAACAGTCTAAACTGCTAAGGTTATTCTCAATAAATGGGATATCTATTTGGATGATTAGACTAAAAAAAAAAACAACAACAACAACAACAACAACAACAACAACAACAAAAAAAAAAAAAAACCAAAAAAACCAAAACAACAACAAGGAAAAAAAAACAAACAACCCCCCAAAAAACCCAGGCTCTTTTTAAAACTGGGTTCATCTACTAGTGAGACAACACAATAAATGACATCAGTCTAAAAAGGCAGTAAAAATAAAAGGACACAGACTCCACCAGCCCCTGGCTACGCTGACACTTTACTGCAGTTCGATGGTCACAAAAGCCATATGAACAACATACAAAAAGTTTCTCCAATATTCACCAGAACATAAAGCTCATCATGCCAATTTGAAAATAAAAGTACTGTAGCATTTTAATTGAAAAATATATGCTAGCCACTCTCCACTTTTTTCCCAACAACAATCTATCAAGGAATCCCTAATTAAGAGATGACCTCATAGCCCATCTCCAACTAAGAAGACTATGGGCTCAAACTTTTCTTAACAATTTATTTCTTTGAAGAAGGATCTAAAGATTTCAAATCGGAAGTTTTAAGGGCTTTGAACAACAAATGGTCACATGTCATGAAAAATAGAGGGGAAAATTACCAAAGTGCTTGTTTTGTATATAAAGGTCAGTGCTTCTGATCCTTTCAGATTGAAAGACACTCTTTTACCCAAACAAATCCAAAAATTAATGGGGATTTCAAGGGAAAGGAATGTATCTGCTCTGTGCAGTTGCAGGGATCTTTACTTCTCACTTTACTCATTCCATCTTTCTTTCAATGACTACTGAATAAGTGCACACTGGTCCACAAAGAACTCTGGAAGATGTACATGACTCAGATATGGAAGGAATGTGGTGGTGCCGCCCACAAAGCCATGGCAACCAACTGCAGAGGAATCTCAGACCAAGATTGCTACTTTTATATCCTTAATGGCAAATTTAATGAGAGACCAAAAAATGGCAAAATGCCAAAAATGCCAAGCGCTCATTCCTGACACCCCACAAAGCTGCTCCTTTCACAACACAGAGCTCCTGGATGCTACAATTTGGATGTCCGTTTGGGACACCCCCACTCTTCAGTGTTTCCCTTTCTGCATCTGTGTTTCCATCCCAGTGTCTGTGCTATGGGAGTTCTGTGCTGTTCAAACAGAGACCTAAAAAGTGGGGAAGAAAAATTTGTCTGGCAAGTTTTCACCTGCTTTTATGATTCAAACTCCTTTTTGTCTCCTGCAGCACAACATTATTGACCCAATCTCTTTGCCCATGGAGCAGAGAGTATTTGGATCACATTGCTTGTGTCTGCTTGCTAATCACCTCTGCTCTAATTTCTCTGATTATTTAGAGCCCTCATACTGTAAATTCTACGCGTTCAAACTCAACTTGGCATAAATGGATTACATGGGTATCACACCCAAGACAGCTGCTGGCAGCCAGGCAAACATCCCTTGTTTTATAAAATGCCTCCAAAACCCTGAAAAGAGGGTGTCTGGAGGTGCTTCTACATGGCTACAAACAATAAGCGATATTTCCCTACATGGTTACAAACAGCGGAAGCTGGAAATAATGCATGCACAGTCAGACCCCTGCCCCAAGCTTCACAACTCTGCCTTCGTTCACACACAACCTAACCCTGCAAGCTCTCAGGGTGAGACTTTCAATCCTGATCCACCTGGAGGCAAGTTCAACCTCAGCAGATTCCTCCTGGGATAAATGTGGCCGTACCTCTCTCCTCCAGCAGCAATGATAGCAGCCCATAAAGGCAGCAGAGATCCCCCACAGCAGTGGGACCAGGCAATCACCCAGTGCTTCTTGCCATCCTGTGCAGAAGAAGACTCTTCTAGGTCCCTTTCTAGCTCAGCACCAAAGAAGGACAGGATTCTTTTCCTTTACACTTGCAGAAAACTGTTTTGCAAGCTGCAGAAGTTAAACTTATATGGCATTTTGAACTTCCCTATCATTACTTAATACCTCCCATAAAAGTTACAGGTAGCAGTTTTGTCTTTATACCTACAAATAAAACATTCTTGAAGAAACCTGTCACTCTATTGGCTTTTGTGTTTTGTTTTTCCCTCTGGAAGACAATCACACTTGTCCCAAGATGAAAAAAACTGCTAAGGAATTACATTTACAACATACATATTCTTTGGTAGATACTTTAAAAAGAGGAAGCTGGTATTTTTACTCCTAAAGTCACACATAACCATTTAATCAGAAGCACCCAAATCACTTCAAATGAGCAAATGTCACTGGGCTTGTTCTGCAGGAGTTCTGTGTTTGAGCAGGTGAGCTCCCAGAGTAGCTGAGCACTGTCATTGCTGGAAACCCTGGGCTCTGACACGGGATGCGTAATGGAACTGGGAAGCTCCTGTGAGTGATCCACCTATTAGTGCCTCTTCATAGATGAAGTACTTTTCATACCAGAAATCCCTGTATTTTAACTACACTGCAAATACACTGCACACCATAATAACCATCAGCTCAACTCCAGCTACACAATGAGCAGTTATCACACCTTTCTCACACTTAAGTAAGAGGTAATTGCAGTTACATCACCCTTATCACAAAAGGGCTTTTTTGAGTAATTAATGACTGATTAAAGCACAGCCATGCTGCCTAAATGAGACATTTCGTGACAGATGAAGACTGAGGAGTGTGCCACAAACCTGTGCCATGGCAGTCATGCAGATACAAACCACAAGGCACTGTAGAAATGCTTACAAATCACCACAGAGTACTCAACTTTGATATCAATGAGGCTGATGCAGAGAACACCAGATCTTCTAATAATTCCAGATACAATATAGCATTTTGATAATTTCTCAAATAATTATCAGGACAATTTCCTATATATTTTACATCAGGGTTCTGTGATTTATTTTTTCTTAAGGAAGTTCCACACAAATGAGATAAGTAATTTTTGCATACTTTCCTCCCCAAGTTTCAATAAATGATATTTTTTAGGTGTTTTTTTTTTTTTTTAAATAAATTAAATTAAACCATTTATGAATAGTGAATGTCACTCAAAGTCACCTGGGCTTAGCAGTCTCAGTCCTAACATCTCCCTGAGTCCTTGGCATAACCACACACAGTGAGCCCACAAGTACTCACAGTTCCATTGATTCATTACTTGGGCAAAGCTGCATTTATTCTGTACAAAAATGCATTTCCATTTGATTGATACAAGAGCCATTCTACATCTGGCTAATTTTAATCCCCCTCAGAAGACAAATAAGGAAAGGAACAAGCCCAATCAAGGATAGCAACAACTGAGATGTCCATAGGTAAATAATGGATAATTTTAGCACATAATTTTAGATAATAATAGCCTGCCTGGCTGACCAGGGGGGTTTCAGGATACAAGGAAAGAGGTTGACTTCTTTTGAGAGCAACTGCTACAGAGCACTAGGGTACAAATAAAACAAGCAACAAATTCACTGATCTCTGCTCAGAGAATTCAGCTGCCCTCACACAAAAAAACCACCTTTCCCCAACAGGGCATAAAGACATTTCATGTGGCCCATCAGAGTGAACTGCAGGAGGACGCTCAGTCTGGTGGCATCACTCAGAGGACAGTGATGGGAACATGATATCCCTGGGAATTAAGGCAAAGTGCCCCCGGGAAGAGGCACTCAGTGAAGCACCAGGCATTTCCCTTCCCCTCCAGGCCCCTGGTGCCTTATCCAACCTCCCCCAGCCTTGAGGCATGTCCTAACTAGAAAGGGATTGTAGGCTCACAAGTCATAATTTATGAGCAGTACTTCTCTCGGACATGTTGAGATAAATTCCACCTTGTAGTTCTGATTGCACTGTATTTCCAGACAGGAGGCAGAACACAAATACCCTTTGAAGCTGAAAAATTTCTGCTCCCAGTGTTTTACTGTTCATTTTGTTGAGATTGTGGTATCTCTATAGCTATGACTACATCTTTCTGATTTTCAAAAACATTTCAGCCTTTGGAAAATGTCAACCTTAATTTAAGTGCAGTGTCAGAACTGGCTCCTCTTTGGGAAAATGCAGCAGACACACACACAGTTATCATCTGCCTTGAATTACCCTCAGAGGAAGTAGAATATGACCCTTTGAGAGAAGCCTTGTGATTGCAGCACCTAGATAATGTTACCTCTCTTCTCCATAAGTGATGAAAAATCGATGAGCTTGACTAAATTAATTTACTTCAACCTCAGCTCCTGTCAATAGCAAACAAATTATTTGAGCCGGGGCTCTGTTCAGCGAGCTATATAGATAGAGTCAATAACTCATCAGTAAATGCTGGCTCCAAAGTGAAGCTTCTTAGGTGTTTAAATCTCTGTCTCAAACTATGCATATTTTGTATTTAATGCAACATTTGGGTTGGTTTTCTGGATAGAACATCAACACACCTCCATTCCCATTGTTCCAGTTTAAACACAGGCTTTTCCTGAAGCACACCCAAGCCACTGTTAGCTGTCCAAAATCCAGGACTGCCTCCTCCTCTGGCAAATACCATGTCATTGGAATATGAAGTTAAAGTCCTGTATTCTTAGCTCAGCTCTCTCACTTGTCCTCTTTACAACGTGGTGGCAAGAGGTGATAGATTTAAGGTGCCTCTAAACCACACTTCTGAAGGTGCAAGAAGAGAGAAGGCTTCGAGTCTCCCACTTCCTCAGTGTGTCCTTCAGGTCACTACATCAAGGCAGACAATGCTGTTCCCTGCTTTAAGGGTGTGTAAACCAATTGCCCACAGCCAGGAAGACAAATGAGTCATTAGGAAGGAATAGCTCTGGGCTGTAATTCTCCAACAACGCTGAGCCAGGCTGGAGGTAGGTACTTCTACCTGGCAGAGAGGTAAGGCTTCACACATCCTCTTTCTGATTTCCTTTCAGCTAATGAAAGAATGCCCGTATTTCCATGCTTCAGACACACCCCATGCCTTTGGATTTAAAACACATTTTGGAGTGTCCTACAAAAACCCAACCGTGCCAAGTCAGGAAACCTCGGATCCAACCTGCTGTTGACTGAGACACCCCTTGGCTGATAGAGAAGTGGAGCACAGATCCCCCAGGACCCTGCCTGGCTCTTGGACACAGCTACTCAGCCCAGGGCTGGGGGCTCTGCTGTCAGCAGCTCATGGGACAGAAACTCGGCCTCAGATTGCTCTGAGCAGATTTTGGGGAGCAAAAAATAGCAAAGAGGCAGGGGAAAATTCAGAAGTTTATCTTGTCCTCCAGTAAATTGGCACGGAGCCATGGAAATCAATGAAACAAAGCTCATTTACAGCCCCACAGGCTCAGACCTACTGTTTGCTGAGTAATATTTGTAAGCTTCTAAGATATCTCAAAGTACAAGAATTCCTCTCCCTCCCAACAGCTGAGAGATAAATCCCTCCATGCACACATCAATTTACAACACAAATAACACCTTCCAACAGGGTACATTTACACTGCTGCTTGGCAAGGAACACCAATGCATGCAAAGGATGATCCACTGCCTGTGCTGGAGGAACCAGAGTTCAATGATATTGACTTCTGGGCAGTAATGATTTTGTCCAAGGTGTTTAAGGTTAGTCACGTGTGTAAGTGCCTTGCTGAACCCAAGCATCCATCATTTGAGTGTCTCAGGCTCTCAGATCAGCTGATCTTTCCCTGCAAGCAAACCAACCCCTGCACAAACCACCTTGTGCTATTTCCTTTTTATCAAAGTGGTAGAAGAAGAAATGGGTTTGTTGGTTTGTTGCCATTTAATTATTAATATGAAGGAGCTATTTTCACCCAGTTCTTCACCAAGTTTAAAATTTTAGCAATGAGGAGCTGCTTTAAGATACTGTGATGTAAAATGCAAACCTAGTAACCCAGACAAAACACAGTCATTAAGTTAAGGGGTTTGACAAATTTCACAGGTTTTTTTTTTTTTTTTTTTTTTCAACTCCTTCTGTTCCAGCTGACACAAGAGAGAGCACAATGGAGGGCAGAGAGAAGAGAAGGAGAAACTGCATCCTTGTGTTTTCATCATCAGAAGAGAATGGAAGGACAGTGGTGGCACAGCCAGACAGGGAAAGGTGAGCTCTGTCCATCTCTCCCAGCAGTTGTGGGATGTGGGAATTGCTACCAAGGCACTGAACACTTCTGTTTTCATCCTAACACCAGAACAGAAATTGCTGCTTCAACATTAGCTAGATTCAAATGACATTAAATGTCACTGTCGAATGTTATTTTTCCCTTGCCAGAAATATGTTCAATTAACATAAAAATCAGACATTTAACATGCAGATGAATTAAATAATTAGCTAGCTAATGCAAAGATCATCTTGACACTTAACCCTGCAGCAACAAGATCCTGGTTTGTACCGCAAACTTCCAACCCACACTCTTTCCCTTCAGTCTGGAACTTTCTGACAATTTATATGTAGAGGTATTTATCACAAGTATCTGGGCTGTTCTGCAAATCCAAACTCTGGCATGATTTGTCTGAAAACCACCTCTTTTTCTCCGAGTCTGTAATCACCACAGAATCCATGACTGAGCATCTCCTGCAGCTCTACAGCCACATAAATCACACCTGCAAATTTGTGACCCCACCGGAATCAGACAATTTGCAAAGAAGAAACCAAGAAATTAAGCTGGAATTGAAGAGCGCAAGGGAGCTACCATGAATAAACTCTTATTGCACTTGAGAAATGGAAAATAGCCCTTATTCGAAGAGCAGCTTTCTTTTTCCAGCCAAGAGAAGTAGCTTCATTGCCGAGGCAGGGGTCCCATCCCATTAAAAGCTGCCCTGGACACCCCTGGACACATCTGTAATTGGGAGTGCTCAGGCCTTGTTTGCTGTGAACAAACCCCAGCAGATATTGGCACCAGAAATTGCTGCCATTCATTTGATAGGTCTTTACTTGGGCTCTTGCTGCTGGCAATGTCTCTCCCAAATAATTAAAAATGAAGAATGGCTTCTCTGTTGGCAATTCCTCTAAAAAAATGAGATATTTGGAAGCATAGTCCTTGAAAGCATGCTGGCCTTATTACTGGAGAAAAGATGACATTGGGCAGAGTCTGAAGCACTGTAAAATGCTCATCCTTGCTCTAATTTCCTTAAAAAGACGCCATCTCAGAATTTTCAAAGTTATTTGGGGGCTGCAAAATGATTAAAATGAAACTTTGTTTAAGGAAAGACAAATGTAGCCACAGAAATGAATACAGGATGGGGAATAAATTTTTAGAAATTGAACAGATCTCTTTGGGGACCGGTTTTGTTTGGTTTTATCCCAAAGTGGAAAACTTGAATACTGTGCATTAAAGAGCATCCATATTTTGGTAGAATCCTGCCTGGATACTTGTGCCAGTAATTATTACTGTCAGGCAGGATAAAGTACTTTATTGAATTTGTCTGCATTTTCTGCTCTCTTCGTTGAGGCCATTTTGGCTGTAAAGTCTCACATGGAGTTTTCCCCAAACCCCAATTAGCTGGAAGTATTTAGGCAAGAGGGAAACAGCTGCTTCCAACAGGAAAGCTCACTGAATATAAGATGCTTCTAAACCTTGTACCAGCTTCCCTCCCAAACTCCACTTTTTCTCCTTATTTCCCTTACATAAATCTTGGGGAACAGAGCAGGCGGCAAAAATGGGGGAAAATATGGACTGGATTTTGCCCGGACATCAGGATGGGGGCATAACCTGGACTGGATTTTACCTAGAAATTGGATTGGAATCTAGACTGGAACAGTTCTACAAGTTTTGCATGGATCATCCATCAGTAGATATCTAGAATGCCATTCCTTTGAAAGCTCTGTCCAAATTTTGGCTTGGATTTTCATTTAATTTTGCAAACAGAATGGAATTTTTCACCTTTATGAGCCTGATCTTGCTTTCACTAATGCCAACAGAAAGAAATTAATTTCCACAGGAGCAGCCTCTCAATTTTCATTGCTAATATCATTGCACATCTGGAAGTCTTTCATCTGCTGCAAGAGCAGAGCCACAGGTATTTCTCACTGAAGCCAATGGGAAACCTTGTCCCTTTTGTTTTAATGGATTTTCCAACACCAGATTGCCCCATTGGTTTTGTAAGATGCAAGGACCAGGAGTTTTAAGAAAACCTTAAGATCAACAATGTGCTTAACATAAGCCAATCCACCCACCCTTTATATTGCTGTCTCCATTCTCATCTGCAAAGAGCCCTGATTCCAAGTCTACACATTCCCAAAAATCCCACAACAAGACACTTCCATTGCTCTCTCATCTGCTGCATTTCCCATTTTATAAAGCCACAGGATTGTTATGGAGATCCATGCTTAGATTTTTAGCAGCTCCAGATGTGAAGGGGTGGTTTATGACTTCTGGGAGATGAACTGTAAAATCCCAATGTGCTGATTTTAACATCCCACCCTTCCTCTCAAGGTTTAGGATGAAAGACAGCCCTTCACCCATGATGTCCCTCCAAGAAGAATGATGGAAATCAGCTCTTTGCTGTCTCAGAGACACAAGGCCAAGTTCTCCTGCTAAAAAAGCATCTCCATGGAAACAAGTAGCTGCTCTACCCCTCCGGCCTAAGGCAAGCAGGGCTAGAGAAAACCACAGGAGTTCTGCTGTTCCTCAATTAGGAATTAAAACGGCCATGGCCAATATTATTACTCCATGCACTGTTCTTCTGCCACAGACAGAAATTTTTTCTCTGCTTTAGAGGAAGAGGCCGTGGAGACAGCCATGCTCTCACAGCCCCCACCCCCCACCAATAAATTCTGGGATTTTGGTTTTTCTTTGTTTTCTAGTGGTTGCCAGGATGAGCTCAGCTACTCCAGCCAGACTCCGTTTTTGTTCCTGATGGTTCTGGCAGCTCAATGGCAGGCAAGGTTGAATATTGAACACAATTAGCTGCTCCACACAGAAATTAATCCCAGCTATCTTCCATTTAGTGGAATCTCCTTGCAATTAAAAAGCACTTCTGAATGAAGTGACTTGCAGCCAGGAATAAAAATTTCCCTGATTGTTGTTATCGAGGGACACATACTCATTCCAGTTCAGAGCTATGTGGACAGAATGCGAACAGCCGGAATGCAAAAACAAATCACAAAGCAGATCAAAGGAATTTTTTACTACCATCACCACCAAAAAACCTCCAAACAAACAAAAAACCCAAACCCAACCAACACCATCCCAAACCTGGCATTTCATTTTAGAACAGATGTTTGAAAAACAGAAGTCAAATACCATTTGATTAGGGGCAAGCAGGTCACTGCTAGATGAGCACAGTCTCCTTCAGTCCATGGAAAACTGCGTTCAACTTTTTCCATAGAAAATTGCATTCAACTTTTCTGTGATTTAAGGAACATTTGACAATATTTCTAACAAGGGAAAACCAACCAACCAGCCCTCAAAAGCTTCAGGTTTCCTTCTCAACAGATTCTGGTGTTGCATTGACAAAGTTTCTCCAGAAGAGCTGAAGGCTTGAGGGGTTTTCCTTTTTGCAGCCTCCCTGCAACAACCCAAATCAAACCCATATTTTTGGCTGTAAACCACTCTCCACTCAAGCACAGATTTACCTCTACCAGCATCTGATAAGATTTGGGGGCTGAATTATGACTTGACTTTGTTCAGACATCCAAGCTGAAGTTGTGGTGAGCTCTTGGCATGAGGTGTTTCTGTATCATTTCCTATAGATGGCTGATTGATCCCCTCATGCTCACATTCATTAACTTCAGCAGAATTATTTTTATGAAGAATACTTGTATGTTGCTCAATCTGCTTCCTGTTTAGAGGAAAACAGCCACTCTTAAAAACATTTTTAATAATTTCATTTTTTTCAGAGGTATTCAGATAGCTGCTGTTAAAAAAAAAAAAAATAAAGCTCCTGCTCTCTGTGGAAAGACAGCAGGGGAGAGAGATTTACAATGAGATTTTGTAAGGAAAAAAGGCAATTAAGACTGGAAGTAGAAGGTTAAAAAAATTAGATACCTCAGCCGGGTATTTGATCAGAAGACATATTTTTGTTTGTCTGACATATAAAACCAGGTATTGGTTTGCAGATATCTGTAGAACCCTGGTGAAATAAATGCAGCTGAATCAAAGATACCAGCTGATGATAAAAATCCATCACATCTGGTGCACTCTGAGGGAATATTAAAGTAGATAATGAGCAATATAGATCACTGTGACGGTGCTGCTTTATGTAATCCAGCAACAGAGATCTTGTCCCTTCACATGCCTGAGAGCTGCTTGCGCTGGTGCTAAGCAGAGCTGTCACCGCTCCCCTGCCTGAGGTTTGTTTAGTGTAGGGGGATAAAGGAAATAAAAACCCCGACCAAACCCAAACACCAAACCCGTTTTGATTTAAGGTTTAAACGTGCCAGCCTATTGGAAAGGCTTGACAGGTGATTAAATGTCTTGCTGTTCTGACTGCAGGCACAGGGGAAATGCTTTTCTTTCAGGACCACGGAGTGTATGTTGTGCTGTGCAGCCCTCAGGGAAACAGCTGAGGGAGGAAGGCATTACACAGAAGAGAACAGGCTTATTCAGTTATGAACCTGGATCTGCCATAGGAAACTAAAAGCTGGAAGCAGTACGGGTTTGGGAGAAAATATGGCATAGTACAGATTATAATGGGTGATATGTAATTCATAATAATTGAAATAAATGCAGGATAAAATACTTCAAGCACTTGAAAAACTCTGTTCTGAGTAACTTTAGAAGGCAAACGTGTGCATTTTGCCCCCAAAGTGGCTTTCTTCCCACCCCACACCCACGAGGTGCACGCACGGGAGGGCACAGGCCCTTCCAGCAAAGATCTAATTGCAGCTTCTGCCGGAGTGAGGGGTCCCCTTCCACGGGAGCGAGGGAAAGGCAAAGCCTGTGGCCCCAAGCTTGGAGGGGATTCATTACCACACCAAATGGCTGAGGAAGAAAGTCTGCAAAATGGCTTTCACTCCCAATAGCACCTCATTAGCAGCACAAACTGTCGTGATAAAGAATTCAAGTGCATTCAAGCCAACCAACCCTCTTTAATGTGCCAGACATAGTTTCTTATGTTAAATAATATATTTCTCCCACACAGCAGCAGGACATCTTACCTACTTTCAAGCTTTTATAAAAATCACAGTATTTGAGTAATTCCCATCATATCAAAGAACATTTTTAATATCAGCTGGAGGAAAGGGGTCACTCTCATTGCTGGCAGTTTCTGCCATCAAAGTGGATATAATTTGATTCACATAAAACATGCAGTGCAACTCTTTGGAGAATATAGATCTCCAAACATGACACTAAACACTCAACAGAATCCACAATAACACTCCAGCACTATTTTGAAGTGAATTATTTGAAGCCATGTACCAACTGCTATCTCTAAACCCACTAGTTTACACACACTTGTACTTTGGACACAATCCTCAGATCAATAGTACTCACCCAAATAATTGTTTTTAAGCTCTTCAACAAGAAATTCCCTCCACTGCAAAGTGTGCTCCCAGATAAAGATGGCAGAGAGGATGTTCCAAGACTGTATCTGCTCTGACTTGATGGGGAATGGCACAAAAGTAAACACCAGAGGCAAACAACCAGCCCAACATGAAGCACACTGAAATGAAGGAATATGATTTATACCACAGAAAGCCATTCTTAGCCCCCTTTATGAAATATTTAACTCCTCTGGTTCAGAGATTTCAGGGATCTGACAGGAGTTTTTTATACAATATATGGAAGTCTGTGTTTGTGCCACATGTAATTGGAAAATGTTGGCAGGGTGCACTCTTGAAACCTGTTGGCTGCAGTCTCAGAGCCCAGGGATGGAAAACAATCCATACAAAGGACTGGCAGCATCAGGTTTGCTCAGCAGGGTTACAGGAAGGTCTTTAGAGAGCCCAAGTCTGTTCTTAGCAACAATGGCATGGCTCTGTGCAAGGCCCAAGACATCTGCTGTGTTTTGGGACATCTATTAAATCCCAGCTCGGCAGGACTCTCTCATTTATAAAGGTATTCGCTCTGCGTGCACAATTCCTGCTCCAGGGGTAAGAGATACTGCCACTCCTGTCAGCAGCACACTGCAGTCTGGGAGCTGGGGATCCTTGAGGATCCTAAAAATGGATTGTTACACATGGAAAAACAAAGACTACATCAATCCACTGGAAAAGGGTAATGCCTGGTAGAAAATAAACCAGCCAAACAGCTGAAAATCTGAGCTAATGAATCTGTACTTGTCTTTCCAAACTGCCACTGCATTTGGATCAACCAGGTTTTGCAGCCAGGCCACAGAAGCAGATATTCCCCAAAACTCCCAAACCAGCTGGCTTCAGCAGCTTTGATGCAAGAATTTCTCTTGTGATTCATTCCTTCCAGCTGATAATAATTCCTGAGGGGAAGCAGAACTATTGGCCTTCCATCAGAGAACGCCAACATGGCAGTAATGGCTTCAGAAAGAAAGATTATGCAGATCACTGTTTTGCAAGTCCATGTCTTGAGTCACTGGTGTGATTGATGCTGAAGGGCCTGGCCTCCTGCATCTCAGCATTTACCACGGGAACAGCAGCTCCAGGGAGCAGAAAGGCTAATTCCAGGGATGCTGACTTTTAATCACTGACTTGTTTTGCGCTGCAGGTAAAGGGTTTCAGTACAACCCTCTCACTGGCTGGGCACAAAGTAGTTGATCACAATTAACAAAATTACAACATCAGGCTGGTTAAGATTTTTCTAACCTGGGAAAAAATGTTAGCCAATGTTTGGATTAGATTGTATTTTAAAGAAAAAAGAAAGGGAAAAGTACCAAAGAGGATAATAGCCCAAAATTATTTTTCAAAGAGCCTGGAGATGGCCAAACTTCAGCTGCCAGATATAGCTAGATCATAGCACTATCAACACCAGCTAAAAGCTGCAATTTTATCCTCCCTTCACATAGCCATATTCCCAGATCAAGTGCCAGAGGCTCTGTAATTGCTGACGTGGGTGCTCAAACCCAAGCCCTGCAGAGCACCATTTTACATTGGGTGAAGCAAATTAAGCCCTCCAGCCTGGGGTGGAGGCAGCAGCAGAAATCAGGGTGAGCTGAGAACCCAGTTTCCCTTTGGGAAATGTTGGGCTCCATTGCCAGCAAAGTCAGGGGTACGGAAGCAAAGCCTCTTATACACCTTAAATCCCTTGTGTAAGAGAAGGGCAACACCAGAGCAGATTCTGAACCAGCACACATTCAAGGACTTCATTAACTCAGTCCCAGAAAGGCACTACTCATAGCTGCACAAAAAGTTCTTTTCTGGGGGGAGGAAAAAATATGTCGATATTAGCATCTCCAAAGTCACAAATAACGTCTCATATTTCTAAGTATATAATTAATGACTGGGATTTATTGTAAAAAGTAAAGGCCACTATTATAATGACTTCACTAAAAGTCATGAAATATTGTGGAAATGAAAAACTGCAGAGTTCTCTGGCACATTTGACTTGGGAATGGGCAATATATTTGCAAGTAAAATCAGTTTAAGGTATTATATAATTGGATGAATAATCAAAAAATGCTCATTAAAGCATCAAAGGATGCTGATATAGCAAAATGCTCTTCTCTGACCTTCAGTGCTTTGCATTGTCCATTTTGACTGTTTCTTGCCGCCTGCCAAACTGAATAAATCCCAACTTTGGAACTACTCCTCAGCAACCCCCGCTTTCAGCCATTTCCGCCATCCTTTAAAAATGTTCTTTTTTCCCTCTAAGAGGTGCCTGTGCAGTGGTGGGTCCTTGTGAGCTCACCCTGGTTCACTGATGTAAGAAGTCATTTCAAAAATGAAACCATTTACTCAACCTACTAGTGATCAGTAGTTAGATATGGGGCAATGGGGCAATTAATATTAAAATATTGTTGTTCTAAATTTTTTTTTTTTCCCCCAGAATATCATGATACTACCATAGAAAGCTGATCTCCAAAGAACTGAATCTCTGTGGTCAGAGTTAAATGCATCTTTTAGACATGATTCTGTGAGATGACAACCTAAGTAAGCACCTGTAACAGCTATTATTCTGTTAGTCATAATTTCAATCAGCAGGCATCAAACATCATTAGCTGTGACAGCTTTGGGATTTTGAGATTTTTTCTAATGAAATACAGTCTTAATGGAATACTGCGAGGTGTATTTGTAATTATGTATCAGCTTGGCATTTGTCTTTTCCTCCAGGGAATACAAAAAGACAGAAGATGTAAAGAAAGATGACAAAAAGGAAGCCCTACAATAACTCTCAACAGAAAGGAAAGGATAGGAAAAAAAGCAGAACTACAGATCTTAAGCTACCAAAAGCTAATAGGACTATATTTTAACACCTCTGACTTTTTTTTTTTTTTTTTTTTGTAGTTTCTTTTTCAAAACAGAAGTAGCTTAGATTTGCAAGTTCTAGGAGGAAAAGGTTCAAGTGGTAATGATGAATAATATGTGGTAAGAGATTGTTTTTTAATAAAGAAATCCAAATTTATTATTAAAAAATACCATTTTATAGGTTTAAAAACTCATATCGTGCCTGACCATGCACCTACCAATTTCCTTTCGTTGTGTATTATTTTTGGTAGATGTCTTAAAATGGGCTTTTAATACAAAACCACTTTAGCACTGGTTCTATACCAAAACTTTAGCTGCTCCAACTTAGGTCCCCACAAACCATTAAACACATGTTCTGTTCATTGAAACAACATCACAAAAGATATTATTAATTTTCCAACTAGCGAAAAGATTTTCATATTAAAAATGAATGCAAGCAGATACCAGTAATGATCCATTTCATAAGCAAGTCATACCGAGGAAGAAAACATTAACTCTTGCATATTTTTCCTTGCTGTTTACATTTAAACTTGGTAAGTGTTTTAGGAATATTTAATACACATGGTGAAAATGCCATTAACACAACTCAAACCCTTCCTCTAAGGGCCCAACTGCACCATCATTCCCAACTGAGCCCGTTAACTGCAGCTGCCACCACCCAGTACTTTTGCAGAGCAGAAGATAAAAGCCATGCCTCATAAAAAGAGGCAAATGGTTCATTATTAATTTTTATAGCAAGATAAACCACTGCAAATTGCGTTTTTGGTTACTATGCTGGAAAAATCTCTTCACATATGATCCAAGAACAGTAAGAACTGCTTTGTTTTGAGCTGCAGCATTTCCACCCTCACTCAATCAGGCAAGAGAGACCTTTTCTGTCTTATAGCTAACACTTCTTCCCTTCAGTCCTCCATTACCAACATTTGGGGGGGAAAAAACCCAAAACCTACAAACAAACAGTTCCCCCTTGCTTAAGGACCTTCTGTTGGAGTCCAGGGCATTCCTTTGGAGGGTCAGGGACATGGGCAGGGGGGTCTGGGACACCAGCCCAGAGCTCAGAGAGACACTGGCTTTGATTTCAGTCCATGGGAAAAACTTCCTACACTGAGAGAAGGTTTACATGCCACAAGAATGTGAGAAATAGTAGTTTAGCTTATCACAGAATGAGAAAATAATAGTTTTAGGTTCCTAGCATTGAAGTGAATGGGGACAAGATGGAGAATCTGGGGCGTTGTCTCCTTCTCCTTCTTCTTCCCTCACTCCATTGCTGCATTGACGTGGCACAAAGTAGTTAGTGAGGATTGGGTCAAAGTAAAGATGACCTTTTTAGTAATAGTGATAGACATTGGTAAGAAATAGTAAATAAGAAATACGTAGTAATTAGTATAAAAGATAAGGACAGCCCAGCTCGGGGGGAGACGTGAGGAATCCATGCAGCTGCGAACATCTTGTCGGACTCCGAGAAAATTGTAAGATAAGAAACAATAAACGAAGTATGCAACCTTGAAAAATCTAAACCTGAGAACTCCGTCTCTTCCTTCGGCTCGGCTCGGAGCTGTGCAGGGAAGCAAGGACCCTGAAACCACCTCAATGTTGGGGTAAGCCCCCAACACCTTCTTTTTCAACGGTATGGCACAAGAAAGCAAGTTTTTCTTAATTTAAATATTTTAACAGATCAAACCTGCTAACAGGCAACAACAACAACAAAAAAGGGAAAAACACAAGCACAAAACCCCCACCACCAAAATCCAGCACTTTCAAACACCCAGAATATGAAATTAAACTTCATAAACCTCATGAAGCATGAACATACACAGCCCTCAAATTCAGAAAAAACCACAAATGCCTCCAATCCAAACAAGAGCTCCCTTTTCCTGCCCAACCCAGATCCCCACAAGAAGCTGCCTCAGGCGCTTACCTGGCTCCCGCCCTCACCGAGAAGCGGCAGCTGTCCTCGGCCATGAGGGACCCAGGGACAGGAACATCCCACAGCCACAAGGCAATCCAACACCAGGGATACCCTCCAAAGGGAGCAGAACTGCCCTGTTTGGCTGCCAGAGCCGGGATGTCGCCGGGCCGGGGAGCAGCCCCAGCTGCAGGTGGTGCATCCTCAGCGCTCCTGGGGCTCCACCACAGCTGAGGGGTTACCTGATTGCATATGTGGCAATCAGACCCTTGATTTTTTTTTCACCTGTTCTTACTCTGCAGTTTTGGGTTGGTTTGTTTGTTTGTTTTTTGTTTTTGTAGTCTTTGCACCATCTCCATAAACTGTGTTTAATCCGGAGTATGTAATTTGTTTCCTTTGACAATGAGGGAGATAATACTCTGTTTTCTATAGTAAATCCTTGTACCAAACGTCAGACGAGTTGCTTGCTTTACTCACACAGTTTTCATTCTGAATAAAATTAGCTCTAGAAACCTATCCAGGGCTACATCCCTTTGACACAACAGAGGTTTTTCAAGTGTTACTTGTCTTTCACCTCAGTCCAAACAGATTTACTGAGCTCAGCAAATGCAGGACAAACCCCCTTGTCTGTAGGTGAACCACAGGCTGATAGAGGGACCTGTGAAATCAGTGAATCCTTGTCCTGGGTTGACTTTGTGACTTTGTGATACTTCTGTCTCGAATCATCTGTTCTGTTTATATTGGAAATTATGTTCTGTACCTTTACAACTGGCTCCGAGAGTGAAGGGGTGGAAGGAAGAAGCACACAGTTTGTTTTCAGAAATTGCTCTCACTCCTCCACATTCTGCTGCTGGACTGTGTTCTTTGCAGCACGGACAGACAGTGGGACAGAGATCTCCTTTGCTTTCAGTAGGTTTAGCTAGCTGAGGCAGAGAAGTTCCCTGGACTATATTTTTTTTTTTTTCTTTTTTCTCTTTTTCTTGGGACTGTTTAAACCTGTCCTGGACTGAAAAACCCAGGGAGACACCCGGATCTCCCACCTGTGGCCCACCAGGGCCCAGGATGGCATTTTCCAACGCTGGAGGGACTGATAAGAGACTGGGTGAGCTGAGCTGCAACTCATGGCAAGGACATTCCAAGTTTGCCATCCCACTTCAGAAAGAGAGATTTTGTTGTCTCATATTATTCATTTCTTATGCTTGTGGGCACTTTGTTTGTTGAATAAATAGTTTTTTCCACTTTTATCTAAGGAGACTTTTTCCTGGACCAATTGGGGTAGGGGTGCTTGGGGTTTATTTTTCCAGAGGGACCCCATTTGGAAGTGTTCTCCCAAATTTGCCCTAAGCCAGGACAGTCCTGAAAGAAGAGATGCCCCAAAGGCCCCTCTGTCCGCTTGGCCATACAGTCAGGGATGATCCAGCCATTTAAATACTCCTGCAATGAATAAAAGGCAGCAATGGTCATGTCTGAGAACTGCCATCATGTAAGCTGACAGAAATGATTCAATAGAAATGGGGAAAAGATCAAGGAAGTGCTGCGAAGGTTTTGTTTGCCTTTTTTTTTTTTTTTTTTTTTTTTTTTTTTTTTTTTTTTTTTTTTTTTTTTACTTTGTACATATATCCCAGATGGATTGGGTAGGACTGTGGCCACATGAGACAACTAAGTGTAGGTTTATTAAATCCACATGTAACCAATGCCACATGTGCCATGAGTTAGCCAGGTGTATGTATGTGTGAGGGCTGTGTTCACTGCATTCTATGTTATTTCTTGTAGAATGTCACAAAAAATAAAGTCTACAGGCTTTGGTGGTTTCTCCTGTAGCAAACCCATTGTCTGCATGGCTGTTTCCCTTTTATCCTCTAATGCAGCAGGCCCTTTCAGGGTACAGATAATATTTCCCATCCTTACTTTGAAAATGCTTCACTGACCATCCTTAGACCTTGATCTACTCTCCTTAAGTCAGTAAGAGTGTTTTTGGTCCTTCAGTAGGGCTCAGAAGAATGAAGCTTCACTTTAAAGTCTTCACTGAGCCAACTTGGAATGGTTTTCTCTTCCCTCACTTGTGTGAAGTCTTGTGGTTGCTGCATTCACAGTGATTTAGGGGAAAACCCACATGAAAAAATCTCCCAGTGGAATCAAGAATGGTAAGGGTTCTAGAAATGTGATACCAAGTGTCGTTACTGGAGGCTGCAGCATTTATAATTTTGTCTTGGGGAAAAGTCCACTCAGTGACTTACCTGTAATGGGGGATGGTATAGGGAACAAGAGAAGCTTCCGTACAAAGGTCTGGAAATATGCATTTACCCAGACCAAAAGAAAAATGAAAAATAGGCCTTAAAAGACAAATGAGTTTAAAAAATCATTTTCCTGGCCCAGAATTTACTATGAATAGATCTTTTCAGACTTAAGCAGCGCTAAGAAAGTACATGCTTCTCTGAAGCCAGGTTTCAGCTAAAAAAAGGCATTTCTTTATTTCTCCTTCTCTTGTAAGCTCTGACTCCTTTCTGTTGGATCTGCCCCTTCCTACCCTAAGTAAAAATTTAAGAAAAAGGAGTGGAGCTGGACAAGTCTGGTAGTTGGGTTCAATTCTAACATTTGTAAAGACAGGTTTTTTTTATCAGAATGGCATCCACAAACTGAGAAAACAAACTAGAAATCTAACAACAACAACCACCTTTGTGGTTTTATCTGACAGATTGAAAGAGGCGTGAAAATAGCCTGCCTCTCTAACATCCCTTTCCTATGTCAACTCACTTGGAAAACAAAAAATCTTTACACTAAATAAAGCTCATGGAATGTATTCTGAAGTCATCTCCCTATATTTAAAACAGATTTCCTTCTCATGTCATGCTGAAATGATGTCAAACATGATTTTGACTTGAACCAGATTAGAGAGCTGGCAGCAGTTTCAGTGCTTGCTCTGCCAAACTGGATTTACCTGGAATCAGAAAGTCTTGATGGTGCAAACTGAGAAAATCAATTTTGTAGCTGTGATGGTTATGGGCTACAAAATACATTCAACAGTTAATAATAATACTACTACTAATAGTAGTAATAATAATAATAACAACAACAACAACAGAGTGAAAATACATTATTCCTTACCTAAAAGCCTAGGATCAGTTTCTGCAAGGTAATCAAGGCTGAGCTGGAGAATTCTGCTCCATCATTTCTATCATTATTGACTGTGTCGGATGTGTCACTTCTCCAAACATGTTCCCATACTTTGTATAACTTTTGTAACCTATCAATCACTGTGTTGTTTCTTGTTAACAGAGACCAATTTTTGTCAATATACTGCTAATCAATATGTTACAAGAGTTGACTGCAGCTGCAACAATCCCGAACATTTATTAATTGCATCAGAAGAAAGGCTGAGTATAAAAGCTGTAAACTCACCCCAAACACCCACAGGCTTCTAGATTTCATCCAGTTTAAATTTGCATGCAAGGGCTTTACCACAGAACTAAGGATTTATGTACTGCTTACTTGCTTTGAATGAATTACCAGCAAAAGTCCAATTTGGCTTAAAATGTCAATGAAACTCAGCCACGAAACTGATGCCGTGTTTTTAAACACTCCAAGTATTACATTTGTTTATCAGGCTTTATTGAAAGGAACTCTGCACTCAAGCCCAGGGCAGAGATAATTGCTTAGGGTCTATGACAGGATGTTAATTCACTTCTGCAGGGGAGAGGGATCTGTGAGGGTCCCTCGTTTTACAAGTGCAACTACAGTGTACATGTCAGCAGAACTCCTAAGGGCCATAGCTTTGGAGTGCCACAGGGCTGGATGCACTCTCCATGCTGCTTCCTCTTAGCTCTTTCTGATATTCTCTAGAGAGCTACTGAAAGAAAAAAATAACATTTCAAACACTTTATTGGACAACCCCAGAAGCCACAGACAGATGTCTGTGAGCATGTGTGAGTGAAAGCCCACCTGCAGAGCTGTAAAGCACCTTCTTTTAAAATTAAGGTGATTTTTCTCCATCCTTGGAGCTGCTTAACATAGCCAGTATTTCTAAAGAGAGAGAATTCTGTCCCTGAAGAGCTGTTCTTCCAGCTACAAGTTGGAAATCCAGCCCTGGAGCAAAACATGGATTCTTAAGTGCAAAGATGCCTGAGTTCCTCCTGTCTTTCAGGGGATTCTGCTAGGCAATATGTTCATGTGGGATTAAGAGGCTTTAGTGCACAGCTCCTTGAACTTACAAATACAGCCACAAAAATCACACAAGGCACTGGTTTTTGTGTCATCAGAGTGCTACCGTTCCCTACACCAAATCATGGCAATGATTTTGGCCTCATAAAAACAGTGCACGGACACTGCTCATTTCATGGATTCATTTAGAGTAATTTAGGTTGAAAAAGACACTTAGGATCATCAAATCCAACCAGTGCTTCCATCCCATGCTGGAACTCACTGACAGGATTTCTTTATGTTAGCTGCCAATATTTCAGTCTGGAGACAGAATGAGTGGGTCATTCTAATGCCAGGCATTCACTGACAGAATGACAATTACTGGGGCTAGGATTTGGGATTCATTCAGAACGCTTTGCCTCCCTGCCTGATCGACAGCTCTTTACACTATTAACAGGATGAAATATTAAATGGAAAGCAGTAGACTGGAGTTAGCTGCTTACCATGATTCTGGTTGAGAAACACAAGGTGACCTCACAATTTTAAACATGACAAAATGTTAAAATTTTGAATTCCCAACTGTTATTTAACTTCCCTTCAATGCTAGCTCTGTCCCCTTAATCTTCCTTGATTAGAGGCATGGACTGTGATCAGATTGTCTTTCCATGGGAATGGAGAGAGCATCTGATACACTCTTGGCTCTGAACCCCACTGGATTTCCCTGAAATGCCCTTCACTAGAGACCATTTCCTGGATATCTCTTCTTCATTGCAGTGTTTCCAGTCGTACATCCTTATATATGGATGACTTGTTATTTTCATATGGGAATCTTTGCCAGGCTGCTGTGTTATCAACAAGGAAAGGTGACAAACCACACCAATGCTCTGCAGAAAGGGTCAGTGTGCCTGTGACTCACAGATTTTGTTTAGAGAAATGGTTTAAAACTGAGTTAAGGTAATTGGGCTGAGCACAGGGAAGGGGTGAAAGGGCTCCTCACACATGAGACTCAACTCTGATTTTAATGCAAAACCCCAGAACGGTACCGCCACTTAAAAAAGGTAACCTGTATTTGGAATGATAAAAAGCCATTTAAAAGAAGCTGGGTAGACTGAACAGGAAGAAATAGATTAATAGATCTCTGTGTGAGCATAATTGATTTTGGGCATGTACTCCACAAACCCTTCACCAATGATTTATCTTCATTTGGGGGGTATAACACTGAGTTCAATCAGGTCCTCAGAGAGACATTCATCAAATGCATCATCAGCAAAAAGAAGGACTGCCTTCTCTTTCTATTTTATCTTTCCTTTTGCTTTCATATGACTGAAACAAAACAGGAGATCATTTTTCTTCTAAAAATAAATAAATCACTGCTAGTTATTGAAGTAATTCTGGGACAAGTAACCCACCAATATATATAACAATAGAATTTTTCCTGAACCATGAATTTTCCCTTTCTCTGGGTGGCAAAACAGCAACCAAGAAAGTTTGGAAAGACATGAGGCAAAGGCTGCAGTAAGAGGCGTCAACAGGCTTTGGAAAAGGTGGGGATAAAAAAGAACTAGAGGGAATTCATCAGGAAGCTGCAGGCAGGATTAAAATTACCTTAAACATTCAAATATGACAAAAGAGGATGGAATAAAAACATAACAGTCAGGCATGAAATGTAAAAATAAATGTCACGCTATGTCCCAATCACTGCCTTTTTGATTTATCTACTTTTTCTGCACTTACTTAACTGTAAATTCTGAGGAAGAGCAATACAATTCTTTGAAATCACATTTAAGAAACGCATGGACAGCATCTGTTTCTGGGTGTGTAAGCTCATTGAAATAGGCACCTCATTTATCACATTCCACCCATTGAGGTTTTTTGTGACATTAAAATAATACTGAACTCCATCAGGGCAGAAAGAAAATGGCAGTTTTGGAAACATTTCCCCCACTGCTTCCCTTGCTTTGCATAATTTTTTGGCTAATCGGGTGGTTGCAGGGGATACCTGTGATTAACACAGGGTTCAGACATTTGCAGTTCTGTACCTTCTTCCTGATGGTGATTCAGACACACGGAAAAGCTGAGGTAGGAAGGCATCTTTGGTGATCCCACAGTCCAAGCACCCCTCAGAGCACAGTCAGAACAGGTTACTTAGGACTGTGTCCAGTTGGACCAAAAAACCCCACAAACAAACAAACAAACAAACAAACAAACAAACAAAAAAAACCAACAAAAAAAGCCCTTAGAAATCAACAATTGGAATTCCCTGAAAATCAAATTATAGGCACTGCCTCCTGCCGTGACAAGATTTTGCATTCAAAGCAGCACAGGGCTGCAAAAAACAAACAAACAAACAAACCAGAAAGAAAAACAAAACTCAGAAAAACCCCACCAAAAAAAAAACCCCAATCACTCTTTCTCTCAAGTTCAGAAACCCAGAGCTGCAGGTAGAATTGCCAGTAAGCACTGAAATCACACTGCCAGTCCCTATACTTAATCTACAAAAAATAATGAAATGTGATTAGTTACAATGAAATGCAATCCCCATGTAATTGAGACAGATTCAGATTTAATTCATCTTTGCAAAAGAGTTGGAAAACTTGATGGTGAAAAAGGTATTTTTTCTTTCATAAAACAGCTCCCAGAATAAGAAAGTCTTTTTTTTTCTGTTTCTTTTTTTTTTCTGTTTAAAAAAAACAAAACAAAACAAACCCCCTAAGCTGAAAAGAAATATCCCTCAACAATGGGAAACCTGATCCTGCATGAAAATGTAAGCAGTATAGGAATTGAATCAGTAAAATATCTTCAGCTTCTAAAAGACTGAAAATTTGGAATCATTCTCTGGTATTTTCCTGGAAAGCTTAACAGCACAGTGAAGGGCAAGATTTTCTTGAAGTTCTGTTAAAGCATCCTAGACAAAATAACAGGGTTTAGGCAACTATTCCTGTGTTATCTCTTAGATCTGAGAGGGTAAAGTGCTTATTGCTTCTGGCTCAAATGTGTGTGGAATAACAAAACAATGTGTCTGTGAGTGGCACAGGGAAACAGCTGGGGATGGGAATTCCTCCTCCAGCCACTGGCTGGTTTTCTTTCTGGTTCTGGGGCAGATCTCTTGACAGCTGGGATCCATACTCCACTTCCCTACGTGTTACATACAAGGGACGTGGGTTTTGGTGCCACTGGGGCACTGCTCCCCGACATGTTTGGGGGACCTAAAAGCAAAGGTCTTTTTAATAACTAAGGTGAATTTTATTGCAACAAAGCAGAAATCAATCTGATTTTAAAACCAGAAATACTCCCATTTGTGATCATCCAAGGAGTTTGTGACAGAAACCACATTCTATGACATCGATGGCCAAATGTTTTGCTCTGAGATTATCTATGCAGAATAATCGCATTCAACCTTTAGTCTGCAATTTTTTGCAGACCAATACATTTCAAATCGACAATTTCAAAAGGCCAAACACATTGTCAAAACCTGCAAGTAATTAAAATTAAAAACAATACAGATCAACTATTTCTCCAAGGCAGTTGCCATGAACTGATCACTGAACTGTCTTTTGTGTGTGCAGAAACCTCAGCTACACAATACCCTGTTAGTACTCTGCAAAGAAGTAGGAAAATGTAGTTTTTTTCACTATTAAAAAATCTATCAAGAATTATGGTCCTTGCCTTCTATTTTATGAATATTTAAAATCTGTAAGTGCACTTTTTATGTTCTCCATCACTTAATACCACAATTCCCTTTGCGTTGAATGTGCTGATTTATTCCCGCTGACACCAATAATAGGTAATAGAAAAGACACCACAGCATTATTAATTACCGCGGGTGTTAATTAGATGTTACACATGGGAACAAGACAGATGGCAAGACAAACAGGAGTCAGACAGACAGGTATGGCTGAGTACCTCACACTGTCCTGGAAAGATGGATGATGCCTCTCTTGGTGTGCGAGCTGATAGGGAATGACCTTC
Organism: Hirundo rustica; assembly: GCF_015227805.2. Classification (NCBI taxonomy): domain Eukaryota; kingdom Metazoa; phylum Chordata; class Aves; order Passeriformes; family Hirundinidae; genus Hirundo; species Hirundo rustica. The sequence goes on along the minus strand of NC_053452.1, from coordinate 10,548,440 downwards.
GCTGATGGAGAAGACACACTGCGGTAAGAAATATTAATGATGAGACAAGTACCAGAAACTTCAGGTACAGGAGAGATGTAAAACCAAGAGAAACAAGAAAATATTTCCTCAGCTCCAGTAACTGAAATGAATGGAACATCCCAGCTGAGGAAGGGGATGGCATCTGCAGTGAGTGACAATGATCCCATGCTGAAGGATGGCTGGTGGCTCCCCACAGCTGCTGCTTGCTTTGCTTAATCGTCTCCTGGCAGGAAGAGTGATAACATGCCAAAGGCTTCTCATCCTTCTTTTTTTCTCCTATCTAATTGCTATTTTACTTTTCAAATAATTGACAGACCTTAGTTATGCATTTTGTATTAGCCCAGAAGAGCTGCGGGAAGGGGGAACACAACCTAAGCCTTTCCATCCCAACTGCTGTAGGATCAAAAGATGGACTCTGTGCTCCTCCCTCCTGGCCATCCCATTACCATGAACCCATGAATCCCTGGCAGTGAAAAGGGGCAGACAAGAAAGAGAAAAGAAAATATTTCCTTTGAACCCCTTGCAGGAAAATACATCTCCTCAATCCAGAACTTTTAAATGTCATATCTACACAATTTGGTAGATGAAAGTCAAGTCAAAGGGGTTGCCCCTTTCTAACAGGAAGGGATGCGCAGTAATGATATCCATGTGCTGTCCAAGAGATCGGAACAAACCGATCCCCAGTTTGTTTCACAGGTGCTCTGACCCCTGTCCATGCTCTTTCCCACCCCAAATAAGCAGCATCACACCCCACTGTGTTTGGTAAAGGTGTTTACAAGAAATGGGAGTCCTTGGCTTTCTGAGCCTCCCCTCATCTATTGCCTGAACTGCCACGTGCCATCCTGCATTTAAAATTGATACAAACAAATCGTGTCAGGCAGCAGAGAGCTCTGCCAGCTGCAAGAGCTTGTGATTTATTGGTTTTGTCCAGTGATCCACTGGGTGGGGAAAGCCCAAGCATAGCCCAGGGATACTGGGCCCCAGCCTTAGCTCCCACTGCGCTCTGCAGCCACCAAGGGGCTGGGATAGGCATTGGTGTGACAGCAGTTTTAGGGTTCCTGACCTGGGACAAAATAATCTTGTGGCAGACTGTTACCTCCCAGCCAAGGCTGATGGGAGCCTGTCCCTGTCTGTCTGTCCCTCTGTGCGACATGATAATTGATGTAACTCAGAATAAATGCTCAGTTCGTGCCCAGCTGGAGATGACAGTCAGCACATCCTTGCCCCAGGGGGTTCTCTTATCCCTCTTTAGCGTTTGCAGACAGACAAAAGTGATCACAGCTTTTCCTTCACCCCAGGGGTATTTCACCAAGCACATCTTTATGCCAAGCCTGGCATGTTGCTTCTGTGATTGTTTGGATGAGGCAGCATCTATCTGATAGAAGCCCAAAGCAGAGCCAGGCTCCCACTTAGAGCACAGTTCACTCACATCTTTATCCTTAAAATCATCGAGGCCTGGCAGGGCCAACACGTAATTAAACAGCCAGCCTTGGCAGTTATCAGTAAATAAATGCTACTGTTCTCCAAAAACTTTCTCTGTATCCTAAAAAAGATCAGGTTTTCCATGTTTCATCCAATGATTTGCTCTCAAGGTTTTCTGTGCAATTGATTTCCACTGGGCCAGAAAGCAGCTAATCAGCTGAAGGCCCTGCGGTGGGTAACTTGACAGACAGTTAATAGCTTTAAAAATATTTTTTCTATGACCTGCCAAAGTTATTTAAGTTTTCTTCAAGGTTTGTAATACAGCTCTATGCACCAATTTATTTAGATTATTTTCCAGTATACCTTGAAAATCATGGAAAATAGAAATAAATGTATAAAGCACGGAGTGCAAGGATGTGTTGCTCCGGACTGTCTCCTTGGCTTCACATAAGCATAGAAACAATGAAAAACATCACCTTAAGCATAATGAATTACTCTATTACTGAACAACAGGAAGAACAAACAATACATGTGCAGTTCAGAGAGGAATCTGGATTTTTCATGAATCTTATAGAAATATGTGATCACTATCAATTCCACAATATTTTAAGATGACTGTTAACATGTCAGATTTTACAAAAATCTCACATTCATCCCTGTGATTTAATTCTCTCAGTTTTGAGGGAAACCCCACCTCCCACCCAGCACGGAGAGCTGAATAAACTTCAGATGGAAATCTCCAGCTGATATATTCTGGCTATCAAACTTAGCACATAAATTGTTGCACGGACCCTTATACATTTAGTGCAGCAATCCTAGGATCTCTATGACAACAATCCAAACAGATGCTCTCTGAATCCTGCTGCTGCACAAGGCACTTACTGCGCTTCTAATGGGAAAACCATTATGCTGATTCCCACAGATTATTTTTGGAGTGAGAAATTACTTGTTACGGTATTTTACTAAGAATATGGAGAGGGAATATACTGCACTGAAGCACGGAAAATGATCTAAAATTTGAGATATCTGAGTACAGAAACAAATGCAGGAGTTCATGGTGATGTCAGTTCTCTCCTGCCCCTTCTTTCTCTCCTATGGAAGATCATTATTGATCTTCCATAGGAGAGAAAGAATTGACTGGTTTGGACCCAGATTAGCTCCAGGAAGCTCAACCTGCAGTTCAAGCTGCATCATGGTCCAAACTAGAATTAGAAAAGGAATCCCTTCCCCTTCCACTCTGGCTGGGCTGCTCACCAGCCATATCCCTATTTGCCCATTGATTTATGACAAGGGATCAGTGGAGAGCTGTTCCAGTTTTGTTCCATGAGACTGGAAGCTGTCAGAGGTGTCTGTCAGTCCTTTGGTCCCTCTGCTGGGGCAGTGGCCACATGCACTGCTGAAGACACACAGGCAGAGTCCTTTAAATGGCTCAGCCCACAGAACCCCATTTTCTTTCTTTTATTTTTTCTGAAATAGGAACGGATTGAAAGCAGCCTCCCCTGTTTGCAGCAATGCCTGTTTCCATGGCACCCAGAGCAGCACGATGGCCTTGTTATAACAAAAACTCTAATAAATTTCAACAGATTGTTGGGAATTGTTTGTTTTTTTTTTTCCCCCAAACCCAGAGAGCCCTCCATTCCTGCTACCGCCTCCTATATCATCCAAAACTCTATGGTGAAGCCAAACTCTTCAGAGTAATGATAGTTTTTAAACAAGAAATAAAATAGAACAGGATCCCTCAGAGAGAAAGAGAGAAGAGGAAAAAAATCAAACCTTATCAATTTTTCTTAGTTATCATGGACTTGACAGAGCTCTAAATATATTTGTCTGATGAGTCCTACCTGTGCAGCATCTGTTCACAGCCACTGAAAAGCAGCCATGGACAGGCTCAGAAGCAGAACATCTCCCTCGAACTGTGCTCCCAAAAAACTGATAAGCTGCTGTGCTGCCCTGGGAATTTTTGAAAAGAGATTAATGAACATGGGTGTTTTACACTCAAATACACTTTTCATTACTCTGATACTCATTTCTGTAAAACCTCATGAATATGTAGCACTATCTTTTACTTCTTTTTAGGGTCTTCTATCCCAGGTTGAATGATTTTTAGATTTCTTTGGTTTCTAAGGTGTTGATCCTGAGGATTCTTTGATTTTATGTACAATTATAAGTGATTGAACATTGAGGAGCATTTATGATATTGGGAAAAGCAGTGGAAGAGAATTGGCTTCTCACAATTGCAAAGGTAACTGAAAAAAATCTGTACATTTTCCCTCATGCTTTTTTAATTATCCTGGTGACAGCCAGCCTGTATTACTCTGGTCTGGAAAGAAAATCAGATTTCAATACTGAGGAGAAAGCCAAAAGCAGTATTCGAATGACTGTAAGAAAAAAAAAAAAAAAAAAAAAAAAAAAAAAAAAAAAAAAAAAAAAAAAAAAAAAAAGTTAGAGGAAGCAGTACTAACACTACATTTGAGAATTCAGTATTACAGAAGATTCTGTGCTAAATTCAGAGCAGCTATCTGCCAGAGATGTCCTCAATGTTGAGCATTACCAAGTTCTTATGTTAAAAGGCATGAATAAATGTTTAACCTGAGCATTTCTCCATGTTTAACCTGAGCATTTCTCCATGTCCTGTTCTCAGTTCAGTGCCTGTTACTGCATCTGCTCTAATCTCTGAACCCCAGCACCCCACAGATGGTGACCCACGATTCAAAATACCTCTTTCCCCAAAGAACCTGCAATTCAGTTAGTGAAGGATACAAATGATAGATCCTGCAGAACCACAGAACTGCATATTCCTAAACGTCTTCTTGGCACACTGTGAAAAATACGAAGTTGGAAAGCCTCTGAATTTCAAAGAGAAACCACAATTAGATGTTAACATTTCTTTATGTACAAACCTTGTTAAAAGTAACTGTCCTACAGGTAATTACAGAGAAAAATATCCAGAAATAAAATCACACGAGCTTAACCAAACATCACCTCAAAGGAAGTGACCTTTGGGAACCACGGGAAGGAAAATATGGATAGGATATAACGTGAGACCACTGTTCTTTAGGAACAATAACAACCACTACAGTTACTAACAGATGATTCCACTATGAGAAATAACATACATTAAAACCATAGAAGAGTACCCCAGTGTTTTGGGAGACACTGCTGTAACACATCTAAATTGCCACTAAGAGGTTAGAGCTGCACCTTGGCACCCCAGGCTCTACCGTATGGTTTGCATCCTCTCTTCTTGAGGAGCTGCACATGCTCTGCACAGGCACAGGGTGTGTGTTCAAAGAAAACACCGCCCCAGCAAGTCTCCATTTCGCCCACAAAGGACTTAATAAAATGACTGAAATTACTCCAGTTTAGCACATCAATACAAATCATTTTGCAGCCCTAATAGTCGCAGGTTCAGACATTAAAAGGACAATAAAACTGCTTAGGAAGTGTTCTCTCCACTTAAACACGATGGAATTCACCAAACTTACTTCAGCTTCTGCAGAATTGCCAAGAATGTTAATAAACTGAAGTGGTTGAGGAGTCTATTAATTTTGGAACAGTGTGATTTATATTCTGATACTCTTTAGAAAGTTGCCCAGACAAAACTCCTCATTGACTGATTTTGTGCACTGTTCCCAGCAGTCCGGCAGCTTTCCTTCTGCTCCCTACCCTGGACTGGACTTTTCCCCTGGAGATCAGAAGGCCTCTGCAGACCCTTACTCATCTGTGTCCTGCCTGCTGGAGGGATCCAAGCGAACATGCCAGTGATGCATGCCAGTGATTTTCCTCCAAATGAATGGAAAACATGACCAAGCAGCTTCCTCCAAGGCCTTTTTGCTTGGATAACCCTAGACAGACTCCTTGCTTCCAGGTGTGGGCATCCACACGCTGCCTTCAAGCCATGTAAAAACTGCCACCCTGCTGACTGAACTCCACCTAATGGATTTCTATTTTTCATCTTTCCTGTTTGTTTGACAGACTGAAGGATTGAAACAAGCAAGGAATCAGTGTTTGGTTTGTTTTAAAATGCTGCAAAAGACTTATTTTCTGGCATGGCACATGACTCACCCTCCAGGGAGGGACACTGTGTTGCTGTCACCATTTTTGCCACGACACCTTTACCACTGGCTAAGCAGGACAATATCCAATATCACATCTTCCTCTCAGCACAGCCTTTCCTCGCCTCACTGAAAGTATCCCAGCCATCCTGTTGATCTGTGTTGGCTAAATGACAAAAAGATGCACTGTCTGTCCCCTCCATCAGGTTCCTCTGGTGCCATGGGGCCTTTAGATCAAACCAAAGCCATATAGTTAGTCCTGAAATTATATACATTGGATTTTCAAAATACATCCCTGCAGCAAAGTGTATTAAATATCACTGAGGGAATATTAAGCAACTCCAGAAAGAACTGGCATTTTACCTAATTTCTTTGTGTCTCAGGCAGGTAAATTATTAGGAATTTGCTATCAGAGAGTAAAACATTTCAATCTTCCACAAGATAACAGTTATAAGATGTGACAACAACCATAATTTGTGCATTAGGATAGCTCAAAAGAGCTGTTTAAGGGTGTGACAGTGGCTCATTTGCCATGACATTTTGTAAACCTGTGACATGGCCCAGGCTGCGCTGAGCTGCGATTGCTACACGTGCTCCTTTCCTCCGTTAGCCCATCTTGCCGGGGAAAGCAATTCCTACACCTTCGACTAAAAACCAAAATAAACGAGAGGGAGAGATTATTTGTGTCTGATCTGCTCTGCTTCTCACCACTCTCTAATTTAATCCAATGGTGCTGCTCCGCACAACTGATGTGATTTATTGGACTCTCTTGCAGCTAATGTTTTTATTTTGAAATTGTTATCTTATTGATTAGGTTTTTCATATACTTCACATTTACTTGCTTCTATCTCCTCCAAAACACTTTCCACACTTCATTTTGTCCACAGTGCAGTTCTACCTACCTAAATATGTAACGCGTCATTTTATGCAACATAGAATGAATGCAAGGTTCATGGTCAATTTGAAAGATTAAAAGTGAGATTTAAATTCTCCTGGCTGCAGTGGCTTCTGAAAAACTTAATTATTCCTCTTTATCTCAGATTTACCCCTTAAAGCTGTCTGCTAAATCACAAGAGATCTGAAAGGATTTCAGTCTTCACTCCTGGCCACAGAATGGCACAGCAGAATTTTAAAAGCTTAAATAATGTGTGAAATGTGAAGAGTTATTGCTACTATTTACAAAGTAGCAGGAACAAGTTCTGCTTTCAATTATTCCTGAAGATACTCCACTGACTCTGATCCCCTATTGCCCTGCATAATATATACATTTAAATCTATTCAAAGTGGGTTAGAAAGCACTCCTGGTCTGCTCTGCAAACATTTCAGCTTGAAGCGACACCGATAAAGAGCCACAAGAGAGACACTTGTTTCTAAAAAAGATGCTTTAGGCTAACAGAAAATATTATCAATAAACCTTCTGTGAATTTGAGGAGGGGAAAAATAAGCTGTATTTCTAACATGCCCTGTCAAGGCAGCTGGCTGCAGTTCTCATTGGGTTTAACGGGATGTATTTGGTTTCTGCTGAAAACAGAGTGGAAATGGAACATCAGTTTCACAGAATATGTTTTTAACATCTCTTATCTCAGAGATTATTATCTCATATAATATGATTTCTGGAGCAGTATTAGCCCTGGAGTATCCCAGAGACATGCAGCCTGTGGCTGGGAGAGGTTAAGCACGGTTGCATTGCCTGTATTCACAGAGAGAGAGCAGAGGAGAAGGAAAAACACCTGCTCAGGTCCTCAGGGGGCTGCTGCGCCCAGCCCTTACTCTCCCTGCAGAGCAGGTTCAGGCTCTGGGTGGGCATGAGGAGAAGGACTGATCCTGAGAGCCACGTCCTGGCTGGATAAGCTGCAGCGGGGTGGCCATCAGCCTGCTGGGGGGTCAGGATGGAGGGAAGGGTCGGTGCTGGAATAAGGATCACCCACGGGACTGCGGAGGGTGCCAGCACTGGGCATCGGCTGCAGGGTGCTCTGAGCACAGTCCAGTGCCCACAGCTGGTTCCAGCGGGCCTGTCCAGCTCTGCAGGCTGTGAGAGCCAGCAGAACTGAGCCCTTTGGGTGCTTGACCTTTGGGAACCCTGCTACAGCACAGGTTGTCGTGTCCTCACGAACAGCATCAACTCCAACAAACAGGGAAGACCCCGCATTCTGTACAGGAGTGAGAGGAAAGTTCTGTGGGATGTGCTGTGAGAATATCTGCTGCTCATACACGTGGTAAAAAAATACAGGGTTGAATTGAGGTTTGACAGCATTCTCACAAGAGAACTTTGGAGGAGGAGGTTTGTGACATGACCTTTGCAGCAGCCGATGGGCTGATTATCTCAGCAGCCTTTCAGAGCCCTACCACCACCACTGCCTCCCCCACATCCTTCCCCAGGGCTTTGCTGCCTGTGAGTTCTGCAGTAACACGTGGCTTTCCACAAGCCACTTGGGGTGACAACCCAGAATCCTTTCTCTTGTCTCTGCTTGCGCCCGATGGAGCCCGCAGAGCCTCGCACGCCTTCCCCAGGCACCTCTCTGCCCCCATGGGGCTGCAGGTGAGGCCACCCAGCACTGCCTGGGCACTGGGAGGGACAGCCGGACACCTTCTGGAGCCACAAAACTGCCTGGCAGGAGGGAAAGGGGAGGGCATGGCTGCAGAGGGCTCACATCAATCATCTCCATGACCCAACTCCCATATCCGTGGCAGAACAAGGATTCTGGCACCTTGCACAGCATTAGGCAATATGGGGACATCACCAGGAGGAAATGTTTCCATGTTATCTAATTAGGTGTGACTTAATAAATAAGTTAGAGCAGTATAGTTGTAATGCAATCATGCTGTAACTAATGATTTTTGTCAATCCTACAGGAAAGGAGGCAGCGTTGAAAGCAAGTTGCATTCCCAGTGCTGCCTGTTCTGCCCTCCTCCTGCACAGAAAATCAGGAGCCTTCTGCCAAGAGAAATGGAATCAAATAGCTCCAGACATCTGTGAGCCTTGTAGTGGAGAGTATTTTCCCAGAAATAAGACCATGGATTCCACAAAAAAGTATTATGGCTTTTCACACAATAGGATAACCAACAACACAGCAGTGAAATCATGAATACAGAGATGGGGGGATTGCTTGCAGTAGGGTGTTAAATGGATTCACTTGGCCTCTTGGCTTTTCTTTGTTAATTCTTCATGAGCTGATTTGAACAAATACTGCTTCTTTGACCACTAATTCATGCAAAGCTGTTTCTATCTATAGACCACTTGCAAATGATGCACTGCTGCTGCTGCCTCACAGCATAAACAGTCACATAAATTTTACATTATGAACTCTATTTCCTGATCAGAAACTCGCTGAAAACAAAGATGAAGCACACAAGAACTGTCACATCTCTCATGACCAAACTCCTGACCATGGGGCTCAGTGATAATTCTCAGTGCAGTTGTGCTCATGTACTCCCAGATTCTTGGTGCAAACACACCTCTGTATCAGTACAACTGGCTGGAATGATTCCCATTAACTTCCCACATGATGAGTTTTTGGAGCATCACTTTCAAATAATATTACAATTGCAAATATAATGTGAAGTTTGTGACTGCAGAATAAATCTCGTTCTATTAAAATAATAAACAAAACTGACAGGATATTAAAGTGAGTTTTCATGAAAACAATTCTCTGTTGTTGCCCGTGCAGGTTCCTCAGCTCAGAGCTTGATTTGACACTGCCATCGAGAGCAACCAAGAGCTAAGAGCTCACCCAGGGAGGAGAGCAAGGAGGCCAATCCAATTCCACCCCAAATGATTTTTTGTTTTCTCTTTGTTTATTTGTGTTGTTTTTTCCCAACACTGCCAAACTCATGTGGCTTTGACACAAAGCTTCCAGAAGGTTTTTAATCGATGAGACAGAAGCAGGAAAACTTAAACCAGTAAAAAGCCACAAAACCAAACACCAAAGGTTAAGTACAACCCAAAAAGGACTGGAACAGTCAACAAGCTGATACTGTGCAGGTGATAAACTATTAGTAGATATAATAATTTAAAAGCTAGTCTTCATAATTCTTCGTGATTTGTCCCACAGAGCTTTTGCAATTGCAAAGAATCCTTGTGAAATACATTATCCATGGGAATATTCCATGTCTGTCTCTGCGTGGGGCTGTAATGCTTTTGTCTCCTGCTGTATACAAACAAACACTTTAGTACAAAAGAGATGAGAGCTGTGAAAGAACAAGGAACAATCTCAGGCTTTACACTGACACATTGTTCAGACCTGTTATAAAACAGACTCCAAGAATGAGGGGGGACTTTGTAGCTGCACCTCCCTAAGCCCTGAACCCAGCCTTTGAAGATAAGGCAGAACCTGGCAAACTGGGATGGCATAATTGTACTGCTGGGTGTAATTCATCCATCCTAATAATACACTTAGACAGATGCCAGTCCCTGAGCAATAACCTCCTGACTCCACAGTCTCGTATGCGTAATTCAAGCATATGATTAAGATGACTGGATATTTCCTGGGGGGAATACTTAGATTTAGGTTCAGTGCTGTTCAACTTTCCAACAGACAGAACTAGTTCCTACACGTATCAAAACACACAGCCAATAACAAATTTTGGATTTTGGGGCGGGGGGGAGCACATTCATAACAGTATGACAGCAAAGCATTTATACTGCAGCTGATTAGGCTCTTGACCCACCAGTGAATGAATCAAATTTCAAATCTGATATAAAGCAGATTTGAAATTTGATTCATTCTATCTTTTAATAAGTGTAGAAGTTTTCCACTCCTGCTACAGTTTTGATTATCTATCTCTGTATTGCAAGGAAAATCTGTAACTTTCACATTTTAATATTTTAGTAAGTTTTTCATCTTTTGAGTAAAGTTATTGCCTATTTTCAACCGTATTAATTCTTCATGTAAGTGCAGCCAGAATTTATTTTAAAATGTCCAATAATTAAATCAATTACTGGTCTGGCCCACTAGGAAATTCTTTCAGGATCTGATACAGAGAGCATAGCAAACACTCCAACAAACTTGAAAAGTTCTTTAAGGGGGTATAAACAACAAAATAAAAACTTGCTGGTTTGGGCAACAGAGGATAGAGACACTGATGGAGAATTTCACCAACATGGAATGGTAAAAGTTATCAGCAACCCTACTGAGGGAAGCACAGAGTTAGGAGGATTTCCTTTGCAAGAATGAACAAGTGAAAATACCTATTCTATCTGTGTTTAGAGTTTTACCTCCCACTCTGTTGCACAGGGACATTTCCCTCTCACAGAGTCTGTAAACCATAGAAAATGCAATTTCATCATAATAAGAATTTTTAAACTATGGCAGATTCAGGCAAGAGCAGCAAATTTTCTGAAGGATTTACTTATGGAAGTCAAAGTTATTTATTTGGAGGATGGTAAATGTCTGCTCAGACTTCTGGCTGAACCTTGAGGCATTCTTTGATCTCCAGGGAAAGACAGAAGAGGCCGGGGCCCTGCATGGGCTGGGGGCTGAAGAAGTGCTGGAGCCCGGGGATGTCACCCACGCCCTGCACTCCTGGCAGAGCCCCACCGAGGTGGAATACAAACCTCTGCCTTACGAACTCCACCTGGGATTGCTGACTCTCCACCTGTCCCCTTGGACTGGGGTTTTTGGGTTCAGCTGTTTTACTTACACGTTGAACTAAATCCCCACAGCACAGTGGCAGAGGTTTGTTTGTCCCTCTGCTCCGAGCTGTGCTTCGCAGCACTGCGTCATTCTGAGTCACTAAAAGCAACAATTCACTTGAGACTTTCACAGGCGTCACACTGACCCAAAGCAATCCCTTCAAAATTCTGTGAGCATTTGCAGCATCCTTATTATTCAGCATTTTTGAGCTGCTCAATGTGGGAACAGCTGTGGATAGATGCTTGGAGGATTAGGCTGTACTTTGTTAATAAGACCTGACTGCAGCATCTCAGGAAACAGTGAAAGTCATTCTATAAATAGTGAAGGTTTCTATTACAAAATGCTTTTACATATATTAAATCAAGATGCCATAATTAAAGTAACCATTTCAGAGGAGCAGATAATAAGGAAAAAGTCATTAATAATCTCTTACCTCGTGTGGCTGTGGGAAAAGAATCTGATTGAGTCAAGCTAAAAATGCTCTGCAATTGAAACAAAATAGTTATATTTTCATTGGCTTAAAACAAATTACTTGTAGAGAAAATGATAAGGAAAACATACAAGTCTATTAGTAATACACACTGCTACAGGTCTTCCAAGGTTTTTTTAAACACATCACAGTGTTTTCATAATCACAATCAAAATAGCTGGTTAAGTGAGTGATGCAATTTAAATTACAGAATTAAAATGTTGTGACCATTTTCCTGCAGATTTGGAATGGTTACTTAAAGCATCTGAAGTGCCAGTGGAGTGCCAGGATTCTCTGCAGTCAGTGATTGTCTGCTGTTTTCAATCAATCTCCATTTTGTCACTCTGCTTCCAATAAAATATTAATGTAATCAGATGAAATTATCCCCCTTCCAGCCCCCCGTGTGCTTTGGAGTCAGTGTTGTGTATGCTATGGCTTAAAGGGCGTTCACAGGACTCCAAGGAAGCAGGAGATGCTGAGAGATCAGAAGGTGACAATGTAAAAATGATGCTTGAAGCAGCATTTTTAAATACATCATGGCATTATAAAGTACAGAGTCACTCTGTCCTAAGACACAATTCCTGAGATCCCAGAGGCTTCCTGGTGACGAGGAATATTTGAGATCCCCACCACACTGTTGTTTTTGTCCAAGCAGGGCTTCAATTGACAGCGATAAAGCTAGAAACCATGAACATTAGAAATCTGTAAAGAAATTAAGTTACCTTAACAGCACGGGGGTGTAATTAGTCACAATTAGTGGAGCTATAAATTGTAAGTGATTAAAAATGAGTCTTAGATAAAGACGGTGAATTTGACTAAAAATATTTCCATTAGAAAGATTTGACCTTCTTACCCATTAAACCCGAACATTAATCTACAGATGAAAATCAAGTTACAATTGAACAGAGACAATTACATTTCAATTCTGGTTGACAGTAAGCTCAGGTTTCAAATCTAATACAGTTATTTTTTGACCTCGGGCACCTCATCTAAAGTCCTTTCCATCTCTAATGAAGATAATACTTCCCTGCCTCTGTGAAGAGCTTTGAAACCTTGGCTGAACTGTTATTATTTATGCGTACAGCCCTGAAAGCATAACTCAACAGGATGGCTGTGTTTGCACATCTGAGCCTGGACGGTATTGTGAGCAAAATATTTACTCTCTCTGCACCTAAATAAATTTTGCCGGAAATATTGCAGCAGATGAGTACTAACACTTTGCTTGCCTGCTTGTTTTTCCAACAGAAACCTAAATTAAGCTCTGGATCCTTCCAAAATGTAAGTACTTGACTTTCACCACGGAAATCAATTCACTGAAATCCATGGGACTGATCACGTGCTCCTGTTCAGGCTTAAGTGCGGCACAACCACAACTTAAAGGAGCATCAAATATCAAATCCATTTTTAATCCATGCAAAGTCATCCTACACAAACCCCACCCCGATGCCTTTGTCCTCACGGGTCCCAGTTTGTCACACTCCCACTGAAGTATTTGGATCAATGTCTGATTAAACTTCATTGACAGATGAAATACACAAGTTTTTCATTCACTACAGATTCTGGCTGTCTTCTAAAGAATTGCTTGATCTCATCCTCTGGGGTTTTAAAGAGTTCAATAATAAGAAAACAAATTAGGTGTTGTGTATTGACAGGGTTTGACAGATACAAATTAATAGTGATGACATCAGTGAATATGTTGTCTAATTAAAAACAGAAAAAAAGAAAGATTGGTAAATAAGGACTGGAAATGTATAAGCATGAAAGAAAGAGCTCTCTTTCAACCTCTAGCCTAAGAAGTTATAAAGTTACCTCCCCTCAAGCCTGGGAGCGCTGCCCTGTTTCCAAGGGACAGCTCTACTCAGATTACCCTCCATGAGTGAGGGAAGGTGATGGTAGCTCAGCAGAGGAGCACAGGGCAGGACAGCGCAGCCAGGCTGTCACTGGGCAGTGTGACAGCACAGCCGTGGGATCAGCACATCATGGAGCTGCACAAACACCCGGAGAGGCCTCTTGGTGAGGCACATTCCAGTGATGGAAGGAACTCCCTCAGCACTTTTTCTCCTGCTGTAGATGGTGTTGAGCAACAGCTCCAAAAATCTCAGGGGCAAGCTGTGGTGACATGAAACATGAAGGTTCTTTTCCTTTTGGATTTTCTGCTTGCAGTCCAGGCACTGCTTCCCACTTCAGCTGCAGACATAGCTCACACAAAATCACAATTCTAAGAGCCTTGCCTTGCCCCAAACTGACTCAGCAGGTACTGGAGAGCCAGCCTTGTAAAATGTGCTAATTCTCAAGCCCCCGACTCCCAGAGAAGCCAGGGAGCACAGCCCTAGTGCTGAAGTGCAGAAACACTTCTCTGGGTCGTTGTTCGCCAATACCTGCCTGAAGCTGGTGCGGGCTGACTTGTGTCAGAGACTTGTGCATTATCAGTTTTCACATTTCAGAAAGATTTTCCTGTCTCCTGAACTGCCTGTGCCATTCTGCAGACAAGGATGAGAAGGTGTGCCTGCAATATATACTGCATCACCACTGTTTGCTTGCTGTGGCAATAAGGGTTGGCACACAAATGTCAGCCATCTCTGGGAGTGAGGCATTTTTCTGCCTCCTGAGAAGAGGATGGAATATTACCTCCTCTCATGAAAGTGATTGTTGTTTCATATTCTTAAGCCTTCTAGGTTCTGTTCTGTAGCCAGCAGCCAAAAAAGTTCCAAGAGGAGTTTTCAGAAGTCAAATAAAAGCCGATGTGTACGTGAAGGTCGCAGGCACACTCACTAGGAGCAGCTGTATTTCTGCATTGCAGCTGAAATCAAGATTATGCTTCAGGTTTCCTCTGCAAGCCCCCAGGGAGAACATTGCTCACAGAGATGCAAAATTAAAAGTACAGCTACAATGGATTTCTTGCTCATTGGGTACGAAGGCCACAAACAACATGACTACACTTGCATGCAATAAATAGAAATGTTTTCATTTAACGATTACTCTGCTGTTACCAAGAACACCTTTAAAGCTTTCAAAATACATTTGCAAGATTTTCTCTTTTGCACTGCTATAAGCAAAGAGCAATGCAGAGCAAGTCAGTAACTCGCTGGAGCTCAGAATGGAGCCAACATCATCTCTGGCAGAACCTTCTATCACTTATAAGGAGTGAATGACACACGGTCAAAATTAAAAGTATTACCTCGGAGGAAAAGACCTAAAAGGTAGCCCAGGGCTACAGAAAAAGCTTTAACTGTGTCAAAACAACAAGTCTGAAGGGAAATAAAAACATGCAATAGAAGCCCAACTCTAAAAATTGAATTTTTCAGTTTTTTCAGTTTCTTAAACTTCTCTGAAAGCCAGAGGAAAGCTGAGAGTCAAAGAGGGATGTGACTCACCTCCAGCTTTCAGTCTGAATTGCCTGCAATGGATCTCCTGCTGAATTGGCCACTTTTATCTAAAACTGGGGTTCTAAGCTCATGACAAAGATCATTTGCACTATTATGAGTCACATGGAAAATCATCAATCACATTCCAGAGGGCTATATTAAAGCATAAATATGCTTAAAAATGAATATAGGTCAATATTGGAGGTTTTTTTGGTTGAGTTTTTTCCGTGTGTGTGTGTGTGTGCCAATATGTGAGGAAATATATGGTCTTACTTCAGAAGTATTCCATTTTTTTCAGAGCCACGGCAAAATGTCCTATATGGCTTCTAACTTTGTTTATTTGGAAGTTATAGCAACACATATAAGACAACATTCAAAGCTGTGGCCAGATTCCAGTTTTTCATCAGTTAAATGAAGGAAAGCAAACTTTGCTTTTTTTTTTTTTTTCCTGGTGCTGTTTGTTCAACAGGAAATAAGATGAGAAAAGGTAGGGAAAATGGGTATAGGACCACACTCTTTCTTTTCCACAGGAAAAAATTATTACCAAATATGCAAGCTGAATTGCCTGACTCCAATTATTTGGTACCTAAATCTCATCCATCTTCTTCTGTAGGGTGATTTGATTGAAGAACAACTCCCCTGGGATCATTCCCAGGCTGTCCAAATGTGTCCCTGGGTCACACCAAAGAGCACCTAAGCAGGGTGCTTAAGTTACAGGGGCTGTCATCAGGCAGAGCTTTGAGAGCCTCATTCTGGCAGCCTGTTGAGATGCCCAGATCTCAAAATTAAGCCTGTGGCATTAAGTACATTCCAGTCCAGGACAAGCAATGCTGTGCAGCCTGATGCAGCTAGGGGGAAACAACCCAATATTCTCTTTCTATGAACTGTAAGCACTGGTACTTCCCTGCTAGGTCTGTGCACTGTGGACTGTGAGAAGCAGAAATATTTGACTTTTGGGTATTTAGCAGTGCGCTGGATGGAATACTTCTGCTCTGGGTAAGGCAGACATTTGCTCACAGTTGCTGAGTGCATGACTGCACTTTCCACCTCTGCAGCAGGTGAATTGCCTGTGAAACCAACTCAGACCAGCTCCCTGCAGCCACACAAGAATGTCAAAGTGATGTGCAGATGTTGTTTTCTCACCCAAATACCCACTGCACTCCATACTCTGTCTCCCTTCTCACACACAGCTTTTTTACTGTGTTTGCCTCAAAATCTTTTACCCCAATCATCCCTGCCTCTACCCTTTATTCTTCACAAGCTATTTGAAAACCTATTTCTATTTTAAACAAGATAAGTTACCCAAGGTGTACCTTACCCGAGTATAATCCATGTGCTCCCATTCACTAATAGATTGCAGCTACTCTCCTGCAGGAAGTAAAGGAAATACCCCATGCATCCCATAAAAATGAGGAGCTCCTTTGACTGTTTCAGTTTTATACTGTTGTCTATAATATTACTGGTAGTATTTATTTATAACTAACCTCTAATAATATTAAATTATACCACTAGAGAGACAACTTCTTAAATAATAGCTATACAAAAGGTCCCACTCCATCCCTAAAATGCAGGGAGTTAGGAACATTTAAGAACCAGAATGAGGATAAAACAAAAACAGAAATCTGCAAATTGTCAGGAAAAAAGAAGAAAAAAGACTGGCAGGTGGCACGTGTAAAAACTTTCTAAGGTTTACAATATAGTGAGAGATTTCTGGCATACTTCAAAACATAGCAATGTTATTTGAGATGAATGAAAGCGAAAGATTGTGCTGCTTTCTCTGAAGTTGCACCGTTTATCTAAGGAGTGGTTCAAAGACCTCTGTAATCCCCTCCCTCCTCATGCCAGCAGAGGCAGGGTGGTTTGTGCAGGTCAGTTGTAAAGTCTCTGACAGGAAGAGAACTCTGGAGTTGAGGTGAAGCTGTGCAGTTGTGCTTTAGACCCTCTCACCCACGTTTGGGTGAAACTGGTGTCAGGGCAAGCCCCCTCGGTGGAGCTGCACAGGAGAAAGCAAACTTAGACTTAGGAAATAATTTCTCCAGAAGACTGCTTTATGTTCCAGCAGCATCAGGATTCCCAGGGGATAGCACAGTGGGGCCGTATATGTTCAGCTATAGAGGCATATGTCGGATACTTTATGGACATGAAGTCAGAATCCCTCATGTGATATAAGTCCTAAAGTTAATTCGTGTTAAATGTTATAATATGTAATTCATTCTCTGTAAATGTAAGTTTTATTTCTAATCGAGTATACAACGGGTTAACTAGGACTGAAACAGCACGGAGGGGGGGCAAAAGGAATTCTTTTGCTAGAGATTGCACGGGAGGGACATGAGAAAACTATGCCAAGAATTACACGAAAAGGGACATGAGAAAACTTCTACCGGGAATCGTTAGAGGAGAACAAAAACGACGGAAAAGGGAGATGGAGAACCCGGAGAACCGAATGATTACATCGGATCGATATCTTATCTGTCCCCGCCCGACATTAACATCTCTACACCGTACCCAGACACAGAAATTACGACATTGTTTTCCAGCGCAAATCCATTCAACTGCACCAGAACCCAAACATGAATATCTAATGAAGCTGACTCGGAAGGGGGAGTCTTGGGGTCCCGGGGGAGTCTTGGGGTCCCGATTTTCTCTCAGCGAACCAGTGTATAAAAATCGGCAGCCCCAGACCAAAATGTGAACTTAGGGGGTGACATACTGACAGAGTGTGTTACCGTGTTCACCCAGTGCCGAAGCCCCGGGGTTCGATGCTGTCCTTTTAATTGTGGCTATCGGAGACTGTTATTTTGTCTCAAAATAAAATTCTAAATTTTGATTTACTGAATTTGGTCTATCGTATTTATTACATCTCAACTGTGCCTCAGGAGAAGGGTTGCAATGGCCCAGGAAATGTCCTGAAGCGCACTGAAGTTACTCATTTATCACATCTTTCTCCTGCACCAAAATCACTCAGAAAGAAGCAGCAGACAGCAGTAAATGAAAAGAAACCCCGTTTCTAGAATGCTGGGGGTTAGGTTTGCTTTTTTTTTTTTTTTTTTTTTCTCTACAGAATTTTTCCCCATAAGTTGCTAAGAGTCTAAGTACTAATGCTTAGATGGTGCTTGACTCACACAAAAGACAAGGCCGGGGAAGGAGAAGATCACATGAGTTTTGAGGGAGGGAAAAGGACAGGACTGGGGGAGCTGGGGGCTGTGTTTTCCTGCTCTCGGCATCAGAGAGGATGGCCAGGTTGCTGTTTCCTGCAGGAGGAGTCCACTGTCAACAGAAGGTCTGGTGCTGGGAATTCTACCATCATCTGCTCGTGTGCCAGGGAATTCTGAACTCCTTTGCCTGCCCGGCTGGAGCTGGGCCAGCCCTGTCCGGCCATCGCGGCTTCTTCAGCGCTGCTCCCTTTTTGCTACGCTGTAGCCCCGCACCCACCTGCCTGCCGGGGACATCCCACCCTGCCTGCCGGGGACATCCCACCCTGCCTGCCGGGGACATCCCACCCTGCCTGCCGGGGACATCCTGCCTTTCCAGCCACCAGCCCGGAGCTTCCACCGTTCCAGCTTGGTGCTCTCAGAGTCCCAAGGGAGCAGATTGCCCCGGGCTTTGTGAAGCAAAGCCCCTCGAGGTTCCTGGTTCTGTTTATTATTAATGCTGTAGTTGTTTGTTTGCCTTGCTATACTTACTAGTAAAGAACTGTTATTCCTTTCCCCATAGTCCTGCCTGACAAGCCCCTTTAATTTTCTAAATTATAATAACTTGGAGGGAGGGGATTGGAATTCCCCATTCCTAGAGAGGCCCCGCCCCTCCCTAGCAGATACCTATCTTCCAAACCAAAACATAGAAACTGATTTTAGGCCATGAATTCATTGCCTTTGCAGGTAAGGAGATGCTGTGTTCAGGCTGTGGATGGAGTCTCCAGGGAGATTTCACAAATTATTAACAGGGGGAAGGAAGACAGAGACTGCAGTCAGACTCTGAAATGCTTGGACTGCACCAGGTATTTGTCTGGCCAAAAATAAAACAAAATGAAGCTAAACAAAGCACTAAAATATAACCAAGAGGGCAACTCCCCCTCTCCAACAGAGTGTCAGTGTTTTACCATCACAGTGAACCTGACCCTGTTTTCCCAGCCCTGCTGTCCCCAGCTATTCCATTACACACAAATAACAATCCACCCAGAGTGCTGAGAATGGCTGCACACAGCTGGAGAATCACTTTTTCAAGCATATTCTTTGTCAATTTTTGCCCCTAATACATATTTGACCTGCTGGTCAGACTCCCCACTGGGCTGGCCTCATCAGGATGAGAGAAAGGAGAGCACTGTCAATCAAGGGCTTCTCTGGCTGTCTCCCTCTGAGTGTTTATTGAAGGAATCACTAAATCTGTCTACAAGTACCTTCTCCCAAGAAATAACTGCCTGCTTGTGGTGCTCAAATAAATATTTTTTATTGGCCGTGTGCAAGTCCTGGTTTAATGGAGAATCAGGGAGATCAGGGATTAGTTACAGCACCCATGGCATGTGCTTTGGAAAAATGAAACCTCCCAAAATAAAACCATGCCAAGCAGAGCTGCTGTGCTCAAGACTTTGCAGTTTCCATCACAGAAATCCACCAGCCCAGCTGCCTGCACAGTGTACAGAAGCACAAAATATGGGAATCCCATGGATTGGCTGCTGATAATTCCTAGTCTGGATTTGTAGGCACCAGAGATCAGTTTAGCAAAACCATCAGCACATTACACTGTGCAGTAGTAAGGGCTAAGATTTGAATGGCCCTGTCCAAGCAGACTTGAACAGGATGGATATTGCAAACCAATAATTTCTCCCTGCATACACACAAATCTAGTTTATCTGTGTTGGATTTAATTGAAAAATGTTGTCATATCATCTTTATAACAAGGCTTTATGGAATGGCATGTTTACCAACACTGCCACGCTGTTAAACTCTGCTCCCCTGAATGCAAAGTGAATTTTACCATTAAATTCAGAGTGACCATGATTTCACAATTGGTTCATTTTTGATTCTTAGATAATCTGGGGCTCACCAAAAAAGTTCTGATTTTACTCCTCTCCATTCACTGCCAGTTCATTTTATGGCTATAGAAAACTGATCAAAGTCAGGTCATTAATTGCTCTTTTACAAAGCAATGAAAAGCCCATTAATTTTGACATGAAGCCCACACTATGAATGTTCTTGTGGTTTACACTAAAGATTGATCTGGTATCTATTTATTAGTACAGTTCTGTGTACTTTAACTAATGGCTCTTTAGGTCTTCAGGCTAATGGTTTCTTCATATGTTTCTGTGCAGAAGCATTTGCCACTAACTTCAGAGAAAATTGGGTTCATGAAACAAATGTTTATCACACTGTAAGAGAAAAGTCAATGAGGAAAAAACCCTGCATAATTTAAAGGGTTCCACTAACATGAAAATACATGCTTTATCCAAATAGGTAAATAGATATTATTTCATTAAAAAAAGAGCTGGATTTCTAACATTTTTGGCTGTGATATAGATATTTTAAATATTTTGTGTCAGGCCTCATTTATCTTTTATTTTTATTTCCAAATAATCTGATACTAATAAGAGCCCCTGGCAGTTGTTTCACCCTCATCCTCCCTGGCTGCCCAAGTGGGCAGATGGGAAAAGCGGCAATATTTGCTACATGAAAAAATGTGGCCCTGAAAATATCAACTAAAATACCTCGGATAACTTAACCAGAATGGTGGGAGTTGATTTCTGATTAATTACATTCAAGGGAATCATATCCAAGTGATGATGGATCACTGTGAATGTGGTGTGGGAATTGAGTGTTGTCACCTCCAGAGCCAGTTACTAATTTATAGTATTTTAATGACTCATGTTTAGGCATTTCAACTAAAAGCAGTCAGTACATTAAACTTTTAAATGTAGCTGTATTTAGGATATGAACACTCTTCAATTTCCACTTGGTGTGCACAACAACTTAACAACATCATTACACATAAATACATTGCTGTACATGAGGAGTAAGCTGCGGTGCAGCAGAAATTGGATTGCACATTTACCCTAATTATTTGATGAGATAACGTTACAGCAATTAACTACATATTTCTTTTTATTTCTCTTTCCACTAAACTGTTCTTGGAATTGAAACTAGTTTGTACTGTTATAGTCTAAGCCCAACTTTCAACCAAAACAAAAAAAAGAGTTCCAATATGACTTGGAAAAAGACCCCTTAACCACAAATCTAGGGGCTGGGATGACATGAAATTTTTCAGTATCTGTGTAAAACAGCCAAGGAAAGCCATTCAGATGCTGAATGGAATTCCATTTCTTGCCTTCATGCCACCCTTAAATCCATTGATTATCCTTTCATGAGTTCTGTGAGGCAGAGGCCCATTCAGTTTTTCCTCTGTTCTAAGGCCAGAGTCCAAAATGGACATGTTAAAGGACAGGTAACATTTCCATTAATCCTCTAACTCAGCCAGGTTATACTTCCTTGCCATAAAACTTTGTTCTGGTTCTCTGTGGATACTAAAACAATTTGCTTGGAAGCTCATAGAAGGGTTGGTGTAATTCCAGCTCTAAAAGGAAGGCAACTGGACAAGTTACATGGCTGTGGGAGGCAGGAAAATGGGACAAAATCTGTATTTCTGAGCAACTTGGGACAGGGCAGACCTGAACACTGCCTGTTTTCATGGGGACAAAGAGAATTCAAAGCTGTTCTGTAGTTTGGCACTGTCCAGATCATCACTAACCAACCTTTTTTTTTTTAATAAGCAAACTAAATTTACATGAAAATTGTAGAAACTTCCCAATACTATCTTTGAAAACCAAGACAGGCTCAAATCCTTTCTATAAGCACAAGCAGAATCAGTGAAGACTCTGTAGTCATTTAGTGGCTGCCTGTTATGACCAGTCAAAAACCACAGAAGACAGAAAAGAATAATTTGAATCTTAGAGGCATCCTTATACATTTTTTAACAGATTTGAATATATTCCCCTTTTTCACTGTAACTTCATTTCTTTGCTTTCCTGATTTTTCCTTTTCATCCCTCCACTGCTGAGTGAAATCCTCACCTGCCTCAGCGAAATTCCCAACCATAATGCCTTAAACTCAATCAATAAAAGTGAGTTTTACAGAACATTTGGAGTAATGAGGTGCTGATAAAAATTCAGTGGTTTGAGTTTCCATGCAAATGGGCTCTAATATGCTATACTCCAGGTACAATCCTTCTGGCACTAAGGAGGAGAGCTGCCCTGAATGCTAAATGGTCACACTGTGCTTTGGGGAGATTCCTGCCACATCCCACAGCTGACTGCCACAGTTATCCCATGCAGCCAAGCACATCTGCTGGAAGTTATGAAAATAGAGATGTTCCCAGCAAAACTGACCTCTGAGCCCTGGTTACTACAGGGACATGGAGCTGTTGGAGTGAACCCAGAAGAGATCACCAAGTTGATCAGAGGAATGGAGCACCTCTTCTGTGAGGATAGGCTGGGAAAACTGGGATCATTTGGCCTGGAGAACAGAAGGTTTGGGATGATCTAATTTCCCCTTTAATTACCTGAAAGGAACTTACAGGAAAGATGGGGCAAGATATTTACAACATCTTGAGTGACAGGAAAAGGGAGAATGGGTTCAAATTGAAAGACAGTAGGTTTAGACCAGATTTTAGGAAAATGTTTTTCCCTGTGAGGGTGGTGAGGCCCTGGCACAGGTTGCTGAGAGAAGGTGGGGCTGCCCCAACCTGGAAGTGTCCAAGGCCAGTCTGGAACTGGATTACTTTCAAGGTCTCTTCCAACTCTTCTGGGATTCTATGACTCTGCTACTTACTGTTCAATGAGCTTTGGCAGCGGTAGCAACAAATACAGCCAAGAAATGTCCTTTGGTCCTTACTGCTGTAAGTTGTATAGCTCTGCAAACAACAGAGGACAGAGTTTTCTCCCCAGACTGCACTATCCTTTACTCATCATACCTTGGAAACATAACTTCTCTACTTGACTAGACTACAACAGCCCTGCAGAGGAAAATGTCCTGCCCACAGAAACCAGCACCTAGTGGTTACTCTCTCCTCTACAAGGGATTGTGGAGAGGTTTTCACAGCCCATGTCAATCCCCAGACTAATGCACAACACCAGCTTTTGCTTTGCTGCTTCATTTATCATTCCAGGATAGCCTTTTCCCTGGATGCACTGAGGCTGGTGCTCATACAGCAGTCAGACTTCCCCAAACATCTTTAAATATCTAAAGCCCGAACCCAAACATAGTTCTCTGCCTGCCTTTTGACACAAGAGCAGTGAGAGGCATTAATATTCATTGACAAGAAAAATAATTTAACTGGAATAATTATTTTAAAAATACCTTTTAGCAGAGCAGAATCATCTGTGGATCCTGATTATCATGATCGCTTACCTTGCAGGTAACTTCTTATTAATAAAAAATAGATCCAATTGATATTTAATGGGAATTCTGGCAACGTTATTTGAAAGATACTTTTACCTGTTGTTTTGCTTTCAGAAACACCCTGCTGTCAAACTCTTCAGTTTGATAGTCACTGATGGAATAAATATTTTGAAATTCCCTTTTTGTCCCCAGGTTAGACAGGAATAGACACAGGATGGTGGCTGTGCACAGCATGGCTGTACTTCAGGCTTTTGATGTTGCACTTTGGCTTAGATTTTTGATCTTTGATTCCCACTCCGGTTTTTTGCCTGACTGCTTGTTAACAGCAGTGCATGGGACAGTTCTTCTCACTGGGGGAATCCACCATGATGGAATGCTGCCTCCCCATTTGTGCTTTCCCTCCCTCAATCCAACCCTTTCCCATCTCATGCTACTCAGAGCATGTTGCCAGGACTTGCCTTCCAAAACCTGAAGTGATTTAATGTAGCATACAAAATGTCATCTCTACAATTACATGTAAAATGGGGAAAATATGCAAGCACAGAGAACTGGCCTTGGAAGAGTTCCACAGAAAGAATTTTCTTTTAAAAACTCTGCTTTTATTGCACCCAGGGGAAGCACAGGGGAGGTCCTGCTTCCCATTTCTTATGACGTGTGAGTTCTTCAGACTTCGCTGCTGAGTTTCTGCAAGGCACTTGGCAAAGCAACAGATGGAGAAAGGAAAAAAAAGGTCTGAGACTCTGAGACTGCTGGGGTGAATTTTACACCAAAGACCATCACAGGAGTGGATTTTGCCAGGGTGGGTTTTAGACTGAATTTATAATGCCCTGAGAAACAACAGCCTGTTAAGAAGAAACTGGATATATCACATATTCACATTTCTTGGGAAAAGGAAAACATTAAGGTAGTTGTTTCCTTCACAGTAAATTCCTATTTGGGATTTGGTCAACAGGCAGTATTAGAGATGGCAAAACAAGAAAACAAACAAACAAACAAAACCCCACAGAATTCACTGCCCGATTTTCCAAAACATCTACAAGGACCCAAGTCATCTGTTTTCCTGTTGACTACGAATTTGAATGATATCATGAAGTTGACTCTCTCCAGAGAAATAAAAGGATGAAGGCTCAGCAGAATATCTGATGGTCTGAGCAAGGTTCAGGCCAGCCAGACCCAAAGAGTAAGAACCATCTCAATCTATCAACATCTGCAACTGCTGCTGTAAAAGGTAAAGTAATCCCTTTGCCAAACAGGTGAGAAAAGGAAGGCAACCATCAGATGAAAATTTTGTGTGGCACTGCTTCTCTTCAGAGAAAAGCACAAAAAGGGGTGTTAGAGAAGTTTCAACTCCACCAAGATAAGGAGACATCAATGAGTTGCTTCTTCAAGTGTGGTCAAATGAACTAAAACTTTTAAAGGAATCAAAATTGACCCCTAAGCCATTAAGGAGAAAAATTTTCAATACTTTTGTTCTTTTAATGTCCCTCAGTGAAAACTCCCCTTTTTCTGTTGTTACTGAGGAAAGACATTCTGGCCTGCTTTCAGGGCTTTCAGAGACTGAAGGAGCAGGAAAATAAGTGGAATGGGAAGGATCACAAAAAGCAGGAATCTTGGACTTGGCACCTCAGCCCTTGCCATGAAGGCAGCACCTGCCAGCACAGTGCTAATCCGTGTGTCAGGACATGTCCTGCCTGCTGCTCTTTTCCCAGGTGACAAATAGCTTTACCCAGACAATTTCACAGCCATCTGTTACTTGGGCCAACACCACCACACCACATTCCCAGGGAAGCCTCCACCTGGGTGTTTCAGGCCAAAGGATAATTGAGATGCCTTTCCAAAGACATACCCAAAACAAGCGGGGTTTGAGGAGGGTGAGCCCTTCCGAGGTCAGTTCTCCCCAAGCAGCCCTAATCATCTTCTGAATAATGAATCAGGGCAGAGCAGCAGCTGGTGCAGAACCAGGAGTGAGTGGGAATAGTCAGTCTGGCTGCCAAATTAAAACCAACACAAACAAATCAACCAGCACCTTCAAAGGGTATGTTCTACTTACCTGGCCACGCTGATAGAGCTCCATTGCAAATGCCTGTTT
Source organism: Hirundo rustica (assembly GCF_015227805.2). Classification (NCBI taxonomy): domain Eukaryota; kingdom Metazoa; phylum Chordata; class Aves; order Passeriformes; family Hirundinidae; genus Hirundo; species Hirundo rustica. Next base: position 10,522,999 of record NC_053452.1, on the reverse strand, counting down.
TGGTTGTATCTAATAATTGCCTTGTGCAAGATAAATATTTCTCTCTTATTTCACCTTTTAATGGCTGAATTGTTATTATAAAAGTCCCAAAAAATCTGGAAAAGCAATTACTGTTAGCTTTTGTTAGGTTTTTGTTAATTCTGTAAAAACCCTATTGTATCACATTAAGAAAATGATGAAACATCCAGTCCAGTTTCTCCTGGGTCTCGTAGCATGAGGTGAGGCAAATATAGACTTGGATAAATCCATCAAGAGAAGGGCTGGGGCACAATCCTTTCCATTAAATGTCATTAGCCCAGACCTGCTGCTTAGCATGTCCTCTCTGGAACAACGCAAGAGCATTTCCACAATTCATTTGCCCAGGGAAATTATCCTGAGAGTTAAGCACTGGGGGTGGAGTAGGAGATATTTGGTGTTTTTCTTACAGCTTCAGTTAGGGAAGACATCTCCAGCCAAGCTTAAACACATTGCAATAACTCCCCAGCCTAAATGGGATTCTGTGTGCTCTCAGTAACACTGGGACTTTAGGCCAGAAAACACAGAAAAGAGCGATGAGCTCAGTGCTGCAGGAGCTCCCAGATCTCTGGTGCTTTGCAGCCGTACGCTCTTTGTTCTGCTGTCTGGGCAGAAGAATCACAGGAATTACATGAAAGAGATTCACCTCTGGAATTCAAGGAGATGCTTTTAAAAGCCAGCAGAAGGTGTCCCTGTGAGCCCAGTGCCTCTCTCAAGTTCTGAGCAGTCAGGAAAGGTGAGCAAGGAAATCCCTGGTTGTCCTGTGCTGGGTTCAGCCAGAAGCCCACAGCAGTTCTCAGGCAAATACTGACCCACAGACCTCACCAAAGGTATTCACACCTTCGCAAACTGAACTTCACAAGAATATGCAAGTAAAAGTGCAATTTCTGACTACAGCCTGAGAGAAAAAAGACAAAATAAATAAAGATATGATTTTCCTCTCCTTGGGCAGAAGTTTGAAAAACTCAAAACTTTAGATGTGCATTTTCTATTTCCAAATGAAAAAAATGTATCTGCATGGTGCAAGGCCAACTGTGTGAGCTGAATAAGAAGTTTCTTTATCTAAGGCAAGGTAAACAGAGCTTCTGTTGTCCATTCATTTATTCAGCTCTTATTCCCTGGGGCTAAACTACACCCTCTCTCTTCTGCGCACAGTCCTGCTTCTCATTTTAGCAATTTGCTTATTGTTAGGCCCCGTACTGAGTTTACTGCTGGGAATCTGGAATTTTAGACCTCAGAAGATGCCATCATTCATTATCCTTGATATCATCCACTAATCCCAACCCTGTCTTTCATCTGACTACAGGTGAGCCCAATACCACTCCACCCCACCTTATTTACCTGAGTCCTATTTCCACACTCACTGCAATCAGAGGAGCTGAATCTGTGCTGCAGATAATACCCTGTTTTCATTTAGAAGAATGAAAAATAGGATGAGGTAGAGGATGGAGTTGCAGAGAAGATAACCCCAAGGAGTTTGTGCTCTCCTTCAGCATACCCTGGAGATTACAGTTGAGTTTTGAAGCTTAGGGAAATACACATGGAAGTGTCAAACATTTGACACTCTTCCCTTTTGGAAGCAAGGTATGAAGCACATTTGTCATGTGCCATTAAGAAAAGCACCTAATTCAACTGCAGTGATGGAATGCAAATTGTTTAATCGGCCAGGCCTCCCTGGGGTGGAAAAATAGCCCTGCAAGGAGCTGATTGCTGAGGCCTCTTGCACCAAGTGCTGAGGAGGGCTCTGCCAAGGGGGCTTACCTCCCTATCTGATTCTGTGTTGAGCTGACTTTTGAGTTAATATAAATTATTCATGGCCCTTTAATCAGTTGTTTCTCCTGCTTTGTCCTCTGCTTGATTTTGGTTCCAGCTGACAGATTGCCTGGTGTCTCTCCAGTATAAATGATAAACTGATATTCCAGACATATTTGCCGTTATTTGACTTCTGCAAATGAATTCATACATTTCAGCATTTTAGAATTAATATATCCCAGGGTTAAATTACAGGAATTACAATGGTTTTTTCTTTTATCATCACAAAGAATACTTTGTGCTCCATCGGAGTTGTGAAATTATTTTGACATTTTTAAATCCCAGGAGTTAGTTCCAAGATACAATGGAATTGTTTGGTGGCTTCCTTTTGCCTTTTCTTTAGCTTTGCAGTTAGTAATAATTTTCTTTACTAAGTAATGCCCATTAACTACATGCATAAACTCCTGAAAAGCATCCAAAAGAGAGTACAATCCACTGTTATAATCCTATCACAGCAAGAGTATTTGGGAGTTCCTTTGCAAAATGCCTTTAAAAATTGTGTGCACAAGAATTTTCTATCAACGGCTGAGAGGCTTTAGGCAAAACAGCCCCTCAAAATATTCATCTGTTTTTAAAATAAACAAACCAATACAATAATGTGAATTTATCCTATTTAATTAGATTTATTAGGCAGAGTCTAAGCAAAAAGGAAGCATTTCCCAAGCAACTACAGAGAGCAGACCCCACTCCTCTTTGGAGTTTCCCTATCACAAAGGAGTTCAGTGAACACGGATGGAGCTGTGACGCCTGTACTACCCAGGGATCTGTCCCCAAAACATTACAAATAATCCCTGACCCACATAGTTCTGCCGTTTAACATCCCACATTAACAGCCTCTGCTGCTTCCAAAGATTAGAAATGCCCAGAGAAAATACCTGTGGTATCCATCCATTCATCCATCCATCCCTGTGCTGCTCTCTAATCCCATTACAACTGCACTGCAATGTTGGAGTGGTTAATTGAGCAGTTACAAGCGTGGAGTTCAGTTAAATGAATAGGAGATGAAGAGATGAGAGAGTCCAGGAGTGCCACAGGGAAACAAAATATATTGAGAGAGACACTGGGACCTACTGTAGTTAAGATTCATAAATCTTCAAATTAAGGCTGAGATGTCTGTTCTGAGGAAAAGGTAAAATCCCAAAATTACGGGGTTTTTATCCTGATTTAGCACCACTGTGACGTCCAGTTTAAAATGTCCATCAGCCTAAGATAGCCAAAGAGAAGGTGAGAGGGAAAAGCACCAAGACGCAGAAAAATCAATTCTGCAGCGCCTCCTTCCTTAGGACACCAAGCTTGGAACTGCAACATGCAGTAAAGCTGAATTTCTGTCCCCTGTTATCCTGGGTTTGCCCAAAGCTCCTGACTGACAGAGAAGCACAGATTTCAAAGCAGAAGTTGGTAACTGGAAGTGTCAGGAGAAAAGAGCAGAAGAAAGAAGACGAGTGCCCAAGTCAGCAAAACACTCTCAAGAGAGAAGACTTTGAAGAAATGAGTCATGGTTGGTTTTGGCAATGAAGATGAATAACATGGTAAAACCAAGCTGGAAATTGCTCCTTTCAGAGGGGCACCTAACCCTGTCAGTTTGCACATGCTCTCACCACATCCCACCAACTGTCCTGCTGCAGAACTAATTCTGGGGAGCAACAGAAAGCTGGAAGAAAAAGCAAATAAAACCTGGGAACTGCAGCAACAACAATGAACAGCTTCTAAAGCAAATGTTTACTTCTGTAAGTAAACCTAAGAGATTAAATGCTCTTGTTTCTTCCTCTGTCAGCCTCCTTTATACACCTCTCATGTAACACCCAACACAGGAGCAACAGTGAATTTAGTAACTAGTTCTCTTTGTTGATAGCCGTATCAGTCTGGATATAAAAATCATGCATGATAATATTGAAATAATCCCAGCATTTATTACACCACCAAATGCAATGCAATACTCTCCTGTGCAGTCAGTCAAGCACAGCAGGGAAGTGTTCAGCAGCAGCCTGAGATGAGAATATGACCACAGGCAGCACAGCCTCAGGAGCTGAACCAGAGTCAGGTACCAGCGCCTCAGCGCCTGTGGCTGACACAGGGCAGCCTCTGGTCAAGCACTTCCCCCTCTGAGTTTGAGCTCTTCCAGAAGTGCCTGGAAGAAGCTGCAGTCACAGCTGCTTTCAGGAAGGGCATGCCAGGATCAAGAAACTGGGCCTTCCTTCACCTTGGCCTCCCAGCCAGCCTAGTGTGAGACACAGGCTTCTCACACAGGTCAGGACTCTCACAAACCCCAGCATCTCCTTTTGAAATGAACGTGTCAGAGCAAGGCTTAGAAAAACTGTGCACTTTGATGCTCTTTGGTCCTATGGAGAGTTGTATTGAGACCTGCCCCAACCCTCTTCAGGAAGCTCGGCCAACATGCAAGAAGGAATATGAGCTTTATTTCTCCATTTATAACACATTCCTTCCCTAGAAGCTCAAGGAATGAAAGCAAAGTGGAAAAATGTCTCCTGAGCACACCTCAAAGTATTTCTATCTGAACAGATGTCCTCCCTTTTCTATCACCAAGCAAACACACTGTGGCATGACTCAACTAATGCACAAACATGATAAAATCTACTGGAAGCAAAACAATTGTGCTTTTCCTTTCTGATATTATTACATCTGCCAGATAGATGATAATGTTGAATGCAATGCTTTATTAATCAAAGCTGAGGTGGTTGCCTTTCTCAGTCATTAAAATTTCATGTTTGCAGCTGTTGATCACCTAACACTATCTTTCATGTTTTGCATTTTCCTTTTTTTTTTTTGACAATTCATTAGGCATTTGCCCAGGCTATTTCCCCAGAATGTTATGCATTAATTTTTGAAGTAATGTAGATACATAACTGTATACAGATAAAGTTTCTTGCCTATGAGTGATCTTGCTTCAATGGATATTTTTAATCAAGACATTTTTACATCCACAGAACTGTGCAGTCTCACAGAATTTCTCACATCACAGGTATACTTTTATCGCTCAGGTAAGCATCCCCGACACGATACAGCACAGACTTCAAACTCCACTCAACACAAAGACACAAAGTTGTCACCAGCATGCTCTTCTCAACTGATTGAACCACCCCCAAACATTCAAAGCTGTTATCCAGGCTGCAGGCCAGAAATTTTCCTCATGGGGAAATACTCTAGTTTCTTTCACAAAATGAGGTGTATTTTATGTATTGCATTTATAAAAGGGCAGGTTTGAAAGGCATCTCAGGAATCCAAGTACAAGTGCTCCAGCACCAAATACAGCTCTCAATATATACTGCAGTATTTGCAATTCTACACATTCACTCTTTAGTGGAAATTCCAATCACTTCCACATCATAAATACCCTAAAACTTGCCTACAAAACTAATCTGAATTCTAAGACAAAAACTAAATTCTTTTTGCCTTTTATTACTTATTCTAAATTGATGGGGTTGGGGGACAAGTTTTGCAAAGCTGCCACATCTAAATAATGGTCACTGGAATCCCATTCATGATAAATTGTACAAGCAAAGGTGATTAGAATGTATGAAAACAAAGACTTTTGGAATCTGCCTCTTGTGCAGGTCACCGGTAGCTTGGTATCAGCACAGATTCATTGTGAAGTAAGAGCAGTGATTACCTCCACAACACACAAAGTTTCTTTCCCAAAATTGCACTGTCTCACTCAGTCCCTACCTTAAAACTCAAGCAACTGTACATGTAAGACCAGAGCTGGGTTTGCTCAAAGAATTAGGGCATCCTCCAGAGTGATGACTTAACTCTGACCTCTAGGAAAAAATATCCAAGAAAAGCCACAAAACCTGAACACCATGAAATTTACCAAGCACAGCCAATGAACCCGTGAGGAAGAACCAGTGCACTGGATAAAACTATCAAACATTAACCAGATGACAGTCCTTGTTTTCCTCTTGTGCCCTAGAAGATATTTCACAAAATACTATTACTCCTCCTGAAAGTCGACTGAAGGTACGGTTAGAAGCCATCAGGGCTATTCTCAAATGATGTCCAAGAGTAATCCTATTTGTTTTCAGCACCTGAACGTGAGCAGACCTTCAATAAATCCACTGTCCATCCAGCCAAGCGAGGGGGTTTCAGCCCCTGTGTTTTAGGGGGCAAATGTGCTTCTGGGTCACCTACGGAGGATTCCACATCCCATCCAACATGGAGCACAACCTGCCAGGCATTCCAGAGATTGCTCACTGCTGACCTTTGTTTTTGAGAGAATTAACAATTTCTTCTGTGCTCAAACACTGCAGTGCAGAATTTGAAGGAATGTCCTGGGTTCAGTATGCTGCTGCTGTCTTAATGATCTCACCACATCATATTTCTCCTCGAGGAATCACATTAAAAATCAGAAGGAACAACTTTAAATGCTGAAACATTTTCTGAATATTAAATATTTTTAACATAATTTAAATTGTTTCTGAGATCCCTATAAATACATTTTTCCTTTTTAAAAAAATCCACCCGTTAATATCTGAGTGTTAAAGGCCAGAACTTCACAAGCAATTTAAGCTCTTGAACAACTTGAAAGATTTCTCTATTAAATATTGAAAATTCCTTCCAAAGTATAAAATTACAGACATTGTGAATTAGGATGGTAGAAGTAATACCCTCTCTTCCAAATTATCCTATTTTCCTTGTTCCGATGGTACAATTTATTATGGAGTGAATAATTCATGAGTACTGTGAGACCTTGGCCAACCCTGCACAAAATCATCTGTGAACAACACACTGTTTGAACTTTTGGCCCCTTTGCTGTGGTTGCCTTCACTTCTCAGCATCCCTGGTTTATTGGCTGGCATGTTCTTCTCAAACCCTAAATCACTAAAATTTGCACAAGAACCTGCCTCCACACTGATCCAGCAAAATAAGAACATATAATGCAAGCTAAAATCTATGAATGTCACCCCATGCTCTGAACTTTCAAAAGGAATTATAGCTACAATTTCAAACATCTTGAAGGCACAAGAGTAATTTTATCACTGGAAATTAGTGAGATATAGGTGTTCACTCTGAGGTTTTGTGCTTCCCCCCGCCCTCCCCCAAAAAATTCCTTACTTTACAGAAAAATATTAAATACTTAAAAACAGCCCACAAACCCTAATCCTCCTACTCTGGTTTTTGGAATTCAGAGTATCTTTTTATCTCCTTAGAAAATAACAGCTCAAAGATACTGAATTCCCTGTACCTTAATCTTCCTTTTAGTCCCGAAGAGAGACAGGGAAAGGGCAAAAAGGTGTGGAAGAGCTCGAGACATTAATCACAGTGGCAGCAACAGCCTGAGTTCTACTCCAAGTCAAGAGAAATCTCATGTACACCTCACATTTCTGACTCCTGACTGTGAGAAGCAAGCTAGATATTGATGGAGGAATGGAAAGCATGTGACTAAGGGAATACAGATGCATTTCAGACAGTGGTCTGAGACATGTGAAGGAGCTAATCCATTGCTGCCTCCTTTTCCTAATATTAACATTAATTCCTAAATTTAATAGTGACTTTGGGAGTAATTTTTCTCTTTTCCACATGCTAGACCTCAACGATGAAAAGCTGTAGCCATAGTAACCCTGATGGTATTATTAGGGAGAACTGTACATCCACTCAGGGGAAAAAAAAAAATAAAAAAAAGGGTTTAAAATGAAACATCAGCACTGAAATGGCAAGGGCAGGGAAAAGGTATTTGCGATGTGTTGCAAAAGCAAATACATCCAAGGACCAATTCAGCATCGGTGCCAACAAAAGAAGCACGTTGTGATATTCTGTGCTGCTGCCTTTTTATTTTTTCTATTTTTTAACAACTCAGGCAGTTATGACAAAGAGGCTAAAAGGCCAAGAACATCACCTGTGCTATTTTACCCCTGCTGACATCAATGGTCCATCTCTGGGTGACTTTGTAGAGAGAGGATTTGTCCACAGTTTACATCTGGGGAGAGTTTCTGAACAGAATCAAGTTGGCAGGACAGTAAAAAAGCATCTACAGCAGTGCAAACTTCCTGTACCTCCATCCTGAGTGTATCCTGGATGCAGGAGACACAGCCATGCCAGAGCTATGATCCTAAATCCTACCACCCTAAATTTGTTGTAGGAGAACCTTTCAAAATCACCTGGTAATAACAGCATGGGTGAAGACCACAGCAACACTTGTCTCCCTCCATGGGATCCCTTTAGAAAGCAATGTCTGTGCATTTGGCATTTCAGTGAATTGACTGTGTTTTCTCATCTCATCGCTGAAGTTTAACAGCACCAAACTCCAGTTACAGAGTAACAGCAGCATTAGGCATTTATTGGACAAGGCCTCCTCCATCCACGTTCCACACCATCGTGCCCTACAGAGGAGAGGCAGAAGAGAGGCCCCAAATACGTGAGGATTTCCACTATCTGCACAATTTCCCACAGCACCCCTAAACTCAGGTACTTCCTGTGGAAAGCTCTGGTTTGGAAGCAAGAGCAACATCAGTGTCTGGGCGTTCCCATAGGGAAGGAAGCACAAGCTGGTGGTGAGGGACACAGGCACAGAGCCACTTTACAGCTTCTCCAGTGGCACCACAGACCTGACAAGAGCGGCTTTGGGAGATCATCCGTGCACAAAGAGCCACATCTGAACCCGATTTGTCAATACAAATGGAACTGCTCATGGCTGCCAACAAAATTCAGCATGGCTTTTTAACCAGCAACCCCAAAATCAAATAGCAAAGCTCAGGGACACCTGCAGTGATGCCCAGCACGGCACTGGCTTCTCCCTGCCTTTATGTTAGAGTTCCTGAGAATGTATGCTGATTTCTTTTACAGCATTTCTTTTGCATATTCCCTGCTGGAGCAAATGATAGCACTATAAATGCCGCAAAAAGCATTTAATTTAGATTTAATAGGGCAGTAAAAAAATCTATGGGTTCTAAAAGAACACTTAGATCAGTTTAATGAGTACATGGGATAAATCTGGGCAAGAAATATCCCATCAAGACAACACAGTGCCAGGTTTGGAGTTCATTACCTGGGAGATTTACCTGGGAGATATACTTGCTTACTTTACATTTGTAATTACATTTGCAATAAAAGTTGTAGCCCAACTGAATCTCAACCCCCTGTTTTTCGATGTGATTTAGCAAATGGAAATGCAGAAAACCCAGGGGCACTTCATCAGCTTGTAGTCATTGTGGACATTTAGTGAAAATCAGTCTCTGAAGCTCCTGCGCTTGGCACAGCCGGAATGCTCTCGCTCACCAGAGTCATTTCCAGGAGCTGCCCCGCTGAGGATGAGCTTTAATCAGCAATCCAACCATGCAAACCCTACCTTGGCTCTGTCTCCCCATCCGCCTCCCTTTTACTTTTGTTTTTTTATAGCACTCTTCCTTTTTAACCCATCTGCAGTAATCACAGCTCTGGATCAACTCCTGGCTTTTATTCTGCTTGGGGCTGTCTTCAATCCCCCTCGTTTGATCCTCAGGGCTGCTCCTGGGCCTCATCCTGCAGCTCCCTTTGTGCAGGGGTGCAGCCAGACCTTCTCTCTAATTGCAACAGAGCTGAGCAAACAAGGGCAGTGTCAAAAAATATTCTAAAGCCCCACAGCCTCAATCCTTCCAGGAAAGAGAGAATGGATGGAGCAGCACAGAATGATGAGAGCAGCGTCAGACAAGCCTTGCCTTTCCTCAAGTGAGGCAGCAATGGGCCCTGTCTCCAGACTGCAGTTGAAAATTCCTCTTTTAAACTGTGCTTGCTGACACAGCTAATAAATGCATTAAGGGCTTTATTAGGGAAGATGGATTTTCAAATGTATACCTTTGCCATGTGGTTACTTTACCTATGAAGTTCAATTAGCAGTACCTACTTCAGGCAGACCATGGAAGGTGCATTTATAATTAATTTATGTCCTGCATTTTAAAGTACTCAGAGGAAAGGCATCCTAGGGGCACAGTATTACTATTACTAGCATGTTTCTGCGCTGACTTGTAAATATCTGTCCTACTTCTCTTTACTTTTCCTTCATTTTCAATGAAATTACTATATTTGGAGGGGAAAAAAAATGCTAATAGTGCAAAACCTTTGGAAAGAAAATGCTCAAATAAGCTTGGAAATTAGATTTTTCTTTCATAATTGAGCATGTTTATTTCAGGAAATAGTACATGTAAGCCATAAGAAAATGGGAATATAAAAATATATAGGATGTCTGCCACATAATAGTTCCTTGCAAGAAGAGGAACAATAAATATTTAATAGAAATGCAAATATAAAGCCATCTGAGGAGCAACTTTTGCCATAATTTCCCTGGGAAAGACTAAGTGGAGCTGGATTAACACCCCAAACCTCCTCCAGGGAGCTGGGCCTTCAGCAATTCACCCCCCTCACCTAGAAAGGATTGAGCTGAATTATTTATATTTTGGAAACCTTTGGCAGTGTGCATCCATCAGTCCAGCACAGGAGATGCAGTTACTGCCTGTTGCTTGAGCCAGTGCTGCCTGTAAAGCTCTCCATGGGAAATCCTACAGAGTGGCTCCTGCTTCCAGCTCCAGGGATTCTCTCCTTGGCCATCTGGGTGCTGGCAGGGGGTGGCACCTGCAGGAAGCAGAGCCTGGCACAGTGGCACCAGCAGGGATGGAAAGCTCCGTTGTTACTTCAGACTAGCAGCAGCCCTGGAGGAGCTGTGTCCAACAGCAGATGAAAGGACCTCAAGACTATGGTATATTTTTTTCTTATCTCTTGGATGTCTTTTGATACATGTGATCCAAATGAATGGGTCCTCTGCAACAATTAGATATTGCAAACTACTAAACTGATCCTATCACTGAGTACCTAACAGGAAGCATAAATCATTTTACACCCTGCTTTCTTAGTAAAACAAACTCTCTTTTTCTTGTTTAGAGCCATAGAGAATCTTCAGTTAGAGGAATCTGCATGGAGCACCAATTAGGATTTGTTCTGGGATGCCCCATCTTCCTGTGCTGCAGGAGCACCTTTCTTTTAGAAATGGAGATTAATAGAGTGTAATTTGGTAGGCAACGCCTGAGCCTTCAGCCTGTGGTCCTTTGCTCAGAATGCAGGATTAAAGTAGAAAAAATGACTTAAACACACCTGGCTGGGAGCATTGGATTGTCAGGGTTCCAACTGCTTGGCTGAACCACTGTTGTGAGGAGCAAAGGGGGACAGGGCTCATCCTCATCCACAAAGTAACTGCAGGGTGAACTCAGCAGGTTTCTTTGTTTTCTCCCAGGAAAAACAAACAAACAAACAAACAACCAACAAAAACCAAAAAACAACAACACAAAAAAACCCAAACACCCAATCCCCCCCCCAAAAAAACACCCCCCCCAACCAAACAAAAAACACATAAAAAACAAACAGCAACAACAAAAAACCACAGAAATGGAGTTAAAACTCAAATATATGTGGCACCATATCTCTGCCAAAGCACTGCACATCGGAGTAGGTGTTGAAGTTCAAGACATTTATATTTCTGAAACATCTACCCAAACTCCTTCATTATTTGAAATAAGGTAGCCATGAGGAATAAGAAATTTGTATTTGGACCTGATGTTGCTTCCTCTATTTGTCCTCAGTTCTCCCATATGCCAAGGAGAGAGGAAGTGCCCAAGGTTGTAAATGGGGTGATCTCACCAGACAGAGGTGCTTGAGAGTGACACCCAAACTGGTGTCACCTTGTGACATTTCACAGAAGGCACAGAATTTACCCCAGTTTCCATCACGGACAGAGGGGTTTTGCCAGACAACTTTTTGGGGTTTTTTTCTTTTTTCCTCTCTCTCTCTGAAAAGTATCACAACTGACAAAAGTATTTTTGTGCATGGCCTTGAAAAGGAAAGGTGATTTCTCCCACCGTCAGCTCTGCAAACTCACTCTGACACCCAAAAGCAGAGCTGGGATATTTCTGGCTCTTGTATCTCTGATAGCAACAAAAACACAGCTTCTTAAACTCTGCTGGAGAGCCACGGAGAGCTTCGGCCTGAAGAGACTGATGCCCTTGGACATCCTCTGCTAGGAGAGCATGCCTGGCCATCTGCAGAGAGAGCAGGGGCTTTTCCAAAGAGGAATTCAGGCTCTGTGAAATCAGTGGGATAAGGCCTTGAGCAGCCTGGATTACTGGGAGGTGTCCCTGCCCATGGCACGGGCAGCTGGGACTGGATGATCTTTAAGGGCTATGCCTGCTCTTTCACACTTTCTGATTCTCTGTCCCTTATTTTTGGTACTATCTCCTGTGCTCTAGTTGAGCCCTGTCCCGCAGGCAGCTCCACATGGGCGTTCCTGGGGAATTCACTGCTGTTTTCCTCATGTTCAGGACTCATTGAAGGGTTTAATACACACAACATTGCCTCCTTCACTTTATCATATTTTAAAGAATCCTGGTTCAGTTTTGCTCCCGAGCTGTCTTGTGGTGCAGGACCACAGCATGGCCCCATTTTCCTGTGTATGATTTTCCCTTTGAGCACATTCCTGGTGGAAGCCAGGGTAGAAATTCCCATCTGTTTATAAAGGCTCTGAACAGCAGCAAAGGACCAACCTCTCTACATTAGGGACAAAACAGATTTGAGCCCTACTGGAACTTGTGAGATTCTGCTTTGTCTGACACTAAAAGAGTTGGTGAAATTCAGGATACAAGGCAAAAATAACATCCTGCCACTTTTCTCCTCTGTTCTACTTCTGTAGAGTAGCCCCAGGGAATGTCTCCACTCTCTTTAAAAGCTGGAAGAAAGCTGAGGCACCAGCCAACAATTTCTGCAGTGCAAAGGTTCTTCAAGCCCCCTCTTCCTTCCTGGGCATGCCACAGCCTGGACACAGTGGTGGGACAGCAGCCATTAGATCAATGCCAGGCATTCCTGCCAGCAGCAGTGTCTTTATACCTCTGGAACAGTGCAAAGAAATAATAGTGCCACCAGAGTTACATCTGCATTCAGCTTCCCCTGTTAACACCCTGCTTTGACAGCACAACCATGCATCTTAATGGCCTCTCACCAAAGGGTTGTATTTGGATCTTTTTCTTGTTGACTGCTCATTAAATAATAATATTTTTCTTCATGGACTTAAATGCAAATACTCTATGCAAGGTGCATACCTATAAATAGTTTCCCTGTAGGCCAGCTTCTCTTTTGAGAAGGATTTGGTAACAAGTTGAAGGGGCCGACTGATTCCCAGCCAATTATTTATTCAGAGAAACTTCTCCTGCTTGTGAGCAGACTGCAAAGTCCTAGGTCTGCTTCTCACCCAGAATTATTCATGGCTTTTCTCAGTGACAGATAGTTGGTCTGCAAAAATGTGCATTTGCAAAATTTTTCGCACAAAGAAAGCTCAGTCACTCAGGGATCTGGGAACGTGACAATCCATACAAGAAATACGATGGTGTGCTGCATTTTGGACACTGACAATGCAACAGTGTCCTGGAAAAAGAGCTAAAGATGCTCAGATTCTAGGAAAATGTTGGGTTTTTTACTCTTTACCTGGATAGCTTTGTCCTGTATTTCTGTAAGGGGAATGTCAGCAGGATTGTTCTTTAGAGCCAGAGTTTTTAGATGTCGATAGCTAGTCCCAGTACCCCAAATAGCACGTCTGACACATTTTTGGCTGTGGAGGGTGATGAACTGTCAAGAAAAAAGCTGAATTTCTTCTCCAAAGACAACCTCTGACCCAAGACCTGTTGCTTGTTTCAGATATGTCATCTCATTAACCATAAACATGCATTACATTGTTCTTTTTCTTAAAAAGATACTGCAAGATCCCTATCCCAGTGAAGTCTACTGGAAATCTGTCATATAGTCCCTCCAGGTAATTATATTTTTCTTACTCAAAAGTGGACCATAAACACTATCATCTTTGATATGGTACCTCTTACACAAATTTATCCTGCATATTTTTATTTCTCAGTAATAAACATTTGGAGTTTGTCTTTATAAACTGCTATTTTATCAAGCAAATTATGTATATTTACCCAGACATAATTTGCCAGCCCCTTTGTTCACTGACAGCATCCAATTATCCTCTGAACTCCTCCACAGAGCACTTAATTTCTCACTTTGGCAATTCCTACTGTAAGTCAGTGAACCTTTGTGCCTGAGCTGTCTAGGATCTGTTAATAGCTCTGCCTTTAAGAGGTGCAGACCCACTGACAATTGCCACCACCTGTGTCCCTTCCCTGTGGCACCAGGGCCTTTCTGCCTAGCTGGGCACTTGTCTTCCTCACCTGGCTTCTGCTGCATCCCCACCTTTCCTAACTCAAGATTTTTTCTTGCTCTCTAACTGTTATTCTGCCCCTCACGTAGGATTTGATTCAGTCGTGTTTATTGGTGCCTGGTGCCCTCTGCAAACCTTTGAATTTTCCTTCCTACAAATGCTGGGCTAGTGTAACACATTCCCTGTAACCATGGGTTAACATTCAGTCTATTTTTATTTTGCAGGATGCTATCACTGACTAGGAATTGCTCTTGCTTCCACACCAGGAGAGAAAGGAGAGAGAGGATGATTTTGCAATTAGTGATGCCCAGTTCTGCTCCTCCTCAGTTGACCAGCTGCTGCAGCAGCAGGCCAATGCTCAACATTTGGAAAACGTCCCTGGATTTTCTTCACTATCCTTACAACAAGTATAACTTGACACAGAACGATTTACAAACAACTTCCTTGTGTAAACCTTGAGTAAACAAGAAATATTTCAGATAGCAATTAATATTTTGAGGGGGAAAAAAATCCTAACCCTCCCCTCCAAAAAAATCAACAGAAACCCCCTACCAACTACTCGGATTAAGACAGGGAAGATTTCATTTATGTGAGGCCCTAATGTGTTGTGAAGTTGTCCTTAATAAATGGCTTCGGCTTTAAGTATGAATCCACTTTTTAAACCGCTCCTCGAGGTTTTTGAGTCCGTTCTGAACACGCCTCTCTCTCACCTCCCCAAAGAGCACCTGCTTCACTCTGGCTGGGATGATGTAAGGCAAGATCCATATGAAAATGCGAGGGTGTCCTCTAGTGGCGGCAGCGCTGGATCTTTTCCATGGGACACAGGCATGACAACGAGGAATCCAGGAACGCTGATCCCTGTACATTCAGTGGCACCCCAAACGTAGGCATTTGCTCTTTATGCAATGGTTTTGCTTTCTTCTTTTGCTTTCTTCTTTTATTTTCTTTTCTTTCCTACTTTCCTCATTACCTCCTGCGGGGTTTCTTTTTCGCTCCATAACATCCGTATTGAAACAACAACTACGACTTTCCCAAAAGACAGTGGTGGTTAGGAGCTGGTGAAGTGATTCGAAAACATCAACAGCCGAAGTGGAATAATTTAATTTTGAAATCTGATGCTACTTTTACCAGAAATCTGCACTTTAATTTTCACCAGCGCAGAGTAAGTAATTAATTCACAGTGTTCAGCACCAAGCGGCAAAACCTGCAGCTTTCTGTCCTTACCTCCAATTCAGCTACGCGTCAGCAGTGCAACACTGTGGGCTCGGGACACAGAAAATTCCACTCTCAATCTCCTGAACAGCATTTTTCGGAATGCCTGAGCCCTCCCAAAACTAATTTCACGTGGCAGGTGGCACTAGGTTGTTCCACTCATTAATTTTTGTTGATGATTAAATTATTATTTTTAATATAATTAGTTAAGCTTCGGTAGCATGGGTTTGGTTCTGTTCTCAAATGATTTACCTTGTGAAAACCTTGCAGCCATTCTCACGAAGATTGATGGCCCTGTTTGTGTGTCTGTGTAATAGGAATATAAAAGGATTGTCAGTTGCTCTTTTTGTGCTCTGCCATCCTGTGGATTTGTTGGCATTTAATCAAAAGGAAAATATTTCTTTCTGCATGTTTCTACAAAATAGCAAGAGGTGGTACACAGTAATTACAGACAAGAGACTGAGGAAGGCAAAAGGAAGGAAAAATCCATCTCTGTTCTTTGCCCTGTTCTGCTTTTTCCTTCCAGGGAGAGAGTTAAAGGAAAATTTGATGTGGTTTCTTTGGGGCAATAAATCCCAGAAATCCTGCCCACAAATCAAGATGCAAATATGTTCGTCAATGTTGCTGTGCTGCCAGGAAGGAAAGGAAAGCACTGGAGTTCCTGGGAGAACAAGGACATCCCCAAGGGTACCATGGCAGATGATGCCAGAGGTCACATTCAGGTTGCCCACACACAATCAAGCAAATACATTAAACCACAGCACCTGGAAATTTTTGTTTTGTGAACTTGGTCTGAAAATGTTCTGGGAACCACAAGAGTTTGGGGAATTTTCCATCCTGCCAGTTCTTTCCCTGCAGTATAACGCTCTTGCTGCCAATCTACAGTCTACAGAAAGCACATTTGTTTTAACCTAAGGCTGTTTTTCAAACCCCTGGATGACTTCAGGTCACCTGAATGAACTGTGAGGTTTTGTGTGAAGTTTCATTTTTCTTGCTCCAAACTGATGGAAAATACAAAGATGGGTAGAGCAGGCACAGAAATTGATGGACGCAGCCATTGTGTGATGAAAGCTCACTGATGTGGGAACAAGACCGCGAGGAAACAAGTTTGAGTTATGTGTTTAGGTGTCAGCCTCCAGCAGGTTACAAAGTCCCGCAGTAAAGGTGATTCCTTTCACTTCTGACAGACTGGGGAAAACGAAGGTCAGAAGTTACCCGCTGTTTTGGATACTAGAATAGCTGCAAGTGGAACATCAGATACGAATGATATTGGTGTTTTCACCTGATTCTAGTCTTCTGCCTCTGCTAAGGAAGCATCTGCTGGTGTCACAAAGTGTAACTGACGTTATTGGTCCATGACTCTGTTGCGAACAGTGGGAGCTTCCTCGCGCTTCTCAGGCTTGGAGGATATGGGGAGCTAATGGCTCCAGCCCCACACTTTTCTCCCAAAGGATCTGCCAGGGCTGACACAAGCAGGGAACTGCCCAACTGCACTGCCTGATTCGAGCTGACTTTCCAATACAGGCACATTTCCATCTCTGACTTATACCCTCTAGGCACAATAATGTCCCCACGCCAGCACATCTCACTCGCTCCATCTACGTGTTCATCCTCCCCTTCTGATTATTTCCAGCTTCTCTGGGACTATTTCCAATGGAGATAATCGTTAGTATTACACCCTAATCCTGAAAGTATATTGTTCTTCCTAATAGTCTTAGTCCTTACAACACAGGGTACTTAAAAGAGAAGAAACAGTTTGATGTCTATATTCTTCTACTTCAGGACTTTTGTAGAAAGCATCTTATTTCCAGTCTCTCATGACAATATGCCGTGGGTAAAATGTAGAATACTTTTTTAATATAACAGTAATAAATATTTTAGTGGTAACTCCTTATCGTAGGACTAAGTTATGCTAAAAAAAAATAAGTTACCTCAGTTATATGACTTCAGGTAGAGTCATAACATAAATACTTTTGATAGCCAGGTTTTAAAGTGCAAGCCAAGAAAATGTTCTATATAAACAAAGATACAAAAATTATTTATTACTGTCACTGGTCAAAGTTCCATGAACCTTCCTGCATTCTTCGTACCACTTAAGAACAAGCACAACTCTCCTTTGCCTCATACCAAGTGATCTCACATGGTAGTCATGCTGAATTATGAGTCTAAACAGGCATCAATCACTGTGGAATTCCACAACTCATTAGCTTAAAGGTGAGTAAAATGCTTAAGGAAAAAAAAAAAAAAAAAAAAAGTGAGGGGGGAGAACAAGTGAGAAATGTGATGTTATATAATTAACAACAAAATTGCTCATACATATCTTGTTATAGCTCAACATCAGCAAGATTGGTGGAACCATCCTCTTAAAAAAAAAATTTTAAATGTTTATACTTAGTAATTCCCATTCATTAATCTTGAAACAGTTCCCAGTATCCAGCACAGAGTTGTTGGCAAAGCAGCTTTCAGTGCTGTGAAAATGTTCTATTTCTGTAATGCAATTTAATCGGTAATAATTCACTTCTTATTCAATGAAAGGCCATAATCACCAGAAATACTTTTGGTATTCAGAGAGGAGCAGCGAATGTAATTCCATCAGAAATGCACTGCACTCCAGGACTCAGGATGGTATAGCTAAAGGCTTCCAAAAATCTGTCCCATTACACTCCAATGTCTGTCTTCCAGAGCCTTCTGACTCATCTATACTTATCTAGTTTAAGGCAAAGCTTGAGGAGATATTTTTATTATTAAATGACTAGAAGTTCTATTTTTCAGCATAACACCATCCACCAATATAGTTATTTCTCTCTTGTTAAGTCAAATGTTCAATTTAATTAAGGCAATTCTCTGAGAAAATCTGATTTCTGTCAGGCAGGCACACAGGCTCAGAGAAAGCAGCTGCTCTTTAACAAAAATCAAGGCATTTTGCAAGCATTCAACTGTGGCTTTATGCTTAATTTTGCTCTAGCAATCCAGTTTCATTAAAAAATGCAAGGGGAGATGTGTTGAGGTGCAAAATAAACTTGGGCCAAAACAGAAAAAAAAAAAAAAAAAACAGAAAGAGAAATTAACACCTTGTTGTCTCAAAGGGCTCCTTCCATGTGCTATTTGCTTTCTTTCTGCTAAATCCCCTGGCCTCTGCTCACTTGAAAGCTGCTGAAGTTTTCAGCTAAAAAGCTATCGAGCTTCACTCTTAAACAAGGCCTTCACCAATCACCTATGAAAAATTCATATTTCTGACAAACATTACTTTGGTCTCACTTCACCAACAAAAGAGAATGTCCCTACAGGAAGAGCAATATTAACAACAAATCTTCATTAATGCTCTTCATTGAGAAACACAATGGAAAACTTGCATCTGAACCTGCAATTGGTCACTGCCAATTATTTTTTCCCAAAAAAACTTTCTCATTTCATTAAGTGTAGAGCTGCCCTGACTTTTATGTCATCTCCTGTTTTCGGGTGGCGGGGGCAGCACAGCAAAGGTCACAGCTCTCACCTCACACGCCCAATAAAGCCCAAGGAGAATTTAGCACAGAGCCAGGATGGCCCTGAGATGATCACTGGCATGCACAGCAGAGAAGGGGCCCTGGGAACTCATCCACAGGAAAACTCAAGGACATGCAGGAACTTCTGTTGCCATTCAGAGTTTGCACATTCCTTGTGGCTGGGCAGAGCTGTCTCCCCTCGCACACTGTTACAGTTGGGTCTGTCAGAGCCTCCCTCGCACCTTTTTTCTCCCCATTTTTGGAACTAAAGCACTACTTTCAAACACAGCCACCAGCACCACCCTTGTTGTGTGACAGCTCTGTGAGAAATCTGCCATGACGCTGACACGAAGGCATGAAAGATTTTGCAACTCCCTAACCCATCTAAGAGGATTCAGCTCCATTTTTTCACCTCTAAGGAAAGTGCCTGAATGGCAGCTGCGTGAGTGAAGGGGAAAGGGGAGACTCAGAGCTGAGAATTCCATTCCACCCCATAAAAACCAAACACACCATCCTCGGAATCTATGAAGAGTATATGAAGAGAATATGTGTATAAAACTTGCTAAACCAGTGATTAGGACATTCTCCTGGGAGGAGGATTTTTGTGTCTTTTACAGAAAGCCATGGCTGGATAAAATAAACTAGTTCCTGGAGATGGCACTGAAAAGTCAGTGTTTCCTGCCAGATGGTAGAGCACACACACAGGGCCTGTGGGAGGTCCCCCAGCAGAGCTCTGTGCCCCCAGGATACCCGGGATACCAGGGAAGGGCGCAGCAGGGGCTTCTGTCCTGGCAGCACTTGGGCTGATCACCAAAGAGCCTCTGCCTCCATCACAAACACTTCTTGATGTAAAACCAATTGCTACATGTACCCCTCAACCTTCAGAGAGACCAAGATACAGATCTGACTCTGTTTTTATTTTTATAGGCCAGCACAAAATGAAGTGTGAGGAGGCTGATAAATGCACTGGTGCCATGGTTACCAGTGACATTAGATCCCTGGCTGAGCAAACTGCTGCAGGAATGATTTCTGTATAAACAGAATTACTCAATTATGTCAGCTGTGTGTCTATAAAACGTGATGCAATTGGATTTCACAGATGCAGGGGGTGGTTGGTGTTTGCTCTGCCTGCGTGGAGACACTTCAATGAATTCTCTTGCTCTGCTCAGTGGTGACACTGCTTCCACTCTGACCACACCAGCTCTGCCCTGACTCCCAAGAAATGGACTGGTGTTGAGCTGGCTGAAATTGTGGCTCTGCCATATTGCCCCAAGCAAAATATAATGTGCCAAAAGGAGTTTAATTTTCCTCTCTCTCGTGGAAAATACACAATTTACCTTGCATGACATGGTAGATGCAAAACAAAGCTCTGAAATTCTGGAAACCTGAGTCATTCCTGTCTCTGGAATTGCAAGTGTAGCATGATACTGGTTGTAGTTAGCCCGGTCTAACCATGAGCCAAAGGCAGAGCAGGTTGCTGGGGCTTCTCCAGCTGAGCTGTGACTACATCCAAGGATGGAGATTTCACAGCTGCTCTGGGCCCCATGTCCATGTTTTCCCAAGTTCACTGAAGCATGATTCCACAGAGAACATTTGTAATATGAAGTAAAGCCTCATCATCTTGTTTCGCATCTGTTTTTACTACTGCAAAGTGGAAATAGTATTATAATCGTCTTTTTTAAAGTAGTCAGAGACCTGTTGTTGATGAGAAGCATGACAATTGTCATTTCCACTTAAAAATTCAAACTGAAGTCTGAGAACAGCAACAAGTTTAAATGCAAGCATGCAAAAGCTGTTTTTTTCCCAAAAATATAAGGAAAAGTAATTTATTATGCTCCCAGATCTGATGCTCAGACCTGTCTGTGCTGCACGTAATTTCTGCTCCAAGAGAAGAGACATCAGTTTGGACTTTAGCGGTTTGGCACCAGTGACATGATCCCAGGAATGAGAATTCCAGAGACTGAAATAGAAAGATATCCCTCTAATGGAATAGAGGTTTCATTCACCAAACCGAGAAATGATCACTGGGGTAACAGCTGAGAGAGAAAAATTATTGATGATATTTGATAATGCAGCAACAAAATTGATCCTCTAGTATTCCAAGGTGGAGGCAAGACGCTGCTGTGAGTCAAGCACTTATTCTTGTCTCAGATGACATGAAGTGAGACTGCAAACTAGTCACAGGTACTTGAACACTAAACTGCTCCATAAAGCTTTGACTTCAGGCATGAATAAAACAGAGCAGCTCAGCTTCCTACAGCAGCACAAAGTGCTGAGACCTGACTCTGGCTCTCAGCAAAGGTCGACAGGACAAGCTGTGCCCTTGGAAAATGCTGTCCTGAAAGGAAAAACTGATCTTCTCTGTGCTGGTGTTAAAGATACACAACTCTCACACACCTGGGAATGTCTGGGGTTCCCCCTCCTTGGTGCCCACAGGAAATGTGGGATGAGCAGGAGTGCATTTGACAGGTTTACTCAGTTCGTATCACACCCAAACAGCAGCACTGCTGTGAGCAGCTATTGGCAGTACCAGCATTGCAGTGGCACGGATTTTACAATCATAGATTACTCAATTGGCTTTAAGCCCTCCTTCATGCCAACACAGTATCATAAATTACGGGAGACACATCCACCAACAGCTTGCCATTAGCACAATCAAGTGGAGTGTTACCATGAGATGATAGAAATTGTGTTTGAACACAAGAGTGAGAAACCAAAGGTGTTTTTTTCTGAGATTCTGCCTTAGAAAAGTAACTCTTGATGGTCTCAGGCTAATCCAAATACAGCTGATAAGTACCATTTGGTGGGTTTTTACAACTAGTATACTTCCATATTTCGGTTCACATCTCTTTATGATCCTTATCCCTTAAAAGCCTTTGACTGATGCTGTGAGAGAAAATCTCTGGAATCCTCATCTACTCCTGGCTACCTTCAGCCACCTACTGTCAGATTATCCACTGCCAGTGACACACTCAAGCTTCAGATGCTGGTCACAAATTCTGGAAACAGACAAGTTCCAGTCTCCCTGGCCCTGGAGCCAACACACAGAATTTACCATTACTTCCCTGTTCCCTTGGCACAAAAACACAACTTTCTTCTTAGTCCTCCCTTGTCCAGTAGTCACAGCAAGCAGCTTCTGCATTTCTTTGTACTGGGACTGCTGGATACAGACAATGACAGATTTATGGGATGATTTCTTTGAGAAAACAACTATGTGTCACATATTTGAAATTGTCTCATGGTGTTTTCATCACTGAACTAAATGTGGTGGTGTAAGAAAGAGGGCAAGTTCAGCTCCTGAGGCATTATAAGGAAAGTTATGAAGGGGAACTGATATTCTTTCAGTGAATTCTATCTATTTAAAGACAATTTCAGGTCTGTGAGTGGATGTCAGAGAAACAGAACAGAGCACAAAAGGGGTCACAGGAGAGCAGGGCTGACCTGCACAATCTCACAGACCACTGCCAAACTGACAAATCACCGAGGCACTCAGGTCTTAAACAAAATGGTTCACAGCCCTTCTGCAACACTGAGGTGAGACTTGGAAACCAAAACACACGATTATTCCATTCATGCTTTCATCATCCTTTTATGAGCTATTCCCGCTGCCTTGAAGAATGAATTAAGGAGGGGAGGATTAAAGATAGAAGAATAATAAAGGAGGAAAAAAAGACAAAACATAAAAGGATAACAATGACACAAATACTCTAATTTCACCTCTCAGTAACAACTTTCATTTTTAATCCTTCACTGGCTGGGAAAGGACTATGTGTATTGAAGAAAGTGCTCATTTCCAATTTTTGACTATTCTAATTAAATTTTTATAAACCAAACAATGGGAAATTTCTACCAAGTTATACTGAATGTTCAAATTAAACCGAGAAAAATCAGTCTTACTGTGTCTGCATCATTATCTGGGTTTTTATCTGAATGGCAAAAAAGCTGCAATTAATCCCTGATTTATTTTTCTTTTCCATTCTGTATGGACCAATGAGATTTAACAGCTCAGTTTTACTTCCATGCACATCATCTCTTCTATAAAAGTGCTCCTACCTGCAAGTCCCTCAGTGAGCACAGTGCTTATTCCAACTGGTGCTACCCCAAAATCTGTAACTCCCTGTAATGATGAGATCATTCTGCTCTTGCAGAATACTGTAACAGCAAAATCGGAGTGTTGAGCTTTCATCGGTGTCCTTGATAACCCCCACAAGTGATTTCTGAAGTACACAGTAATGGACAAAGCTGACAGGCATCTGGCACATTCCTGGTAAGTCAGAAAAGGGCAAGGAAAAGGCTCAGCACAAAACTCCAAAAGGATGACTCTTGACAAATTCTCCTGCGAGGGAGGAGGCAGCCCATCACTGGGATTAGCTCCTGACCACACAGATTTGGAACATCTCAAGCAAGATAAAACAACTTCTTTCCCTCATTTCTAGCATCCTCTGATTTATGTGAGCCAACCACCTATTAACTTGGACATGTACAATGACATGCACATGGAAAAGGATTTAGAAAAGCACACTCAATGTTTTACCTCTGAAGAATAAAACAGAATGTGTGGGTAAACAAATTCATCTGCATTAACATCTTTCCTGCTTTACACCTGCCCATCATGGAAGAGGGAGAGCCACAAATGTTGCTTTGTCTTTCATTCCATATGGGAAGCAGTTCATGAATGTTTATAAATACTTTTTATTTTAGACAAACATACCCTATACTAGTACCAGTCCTCTAAAACAGCCATTTCAGCAACCACGAGTAAGATGTTCTGTTCTAATGATAAGAGAGTAACAACAGGATTTGAGGTGTCAGGATTCAAGATAATCTCTTGGCAGAACACCAGGAGGGAGTTGTAGGAAACCACACTGTAAAAATGGCTGAGGTGCTAAGACATTTTAAACAGTGAATCTACTTTATCAAAGCAGCAATTGTGTCATCTCTCTTTTTCCCTTTGCTTATTTTGGGTATTTTTAATGTGCTCACATAGTTGCACTTGAGTGCTAGACAGTAATTGTGTATGGGACTCAGTGTGAAAAGGGATGATTTCACAACTACTTCTAATGTGGCTAAAAGCTGCGTATTAAAGAAAGTGGCAAAATAAATGCTTAAATATCCTACAAGTCAAGAAAGAAAATTAAAAAATAAAGAGAAAAAAACCCCATATGCTGTGAGACGAAGAAGTAGAAATGAAAACAGCCAGGTAGATGTTGGTTTGAAGGCACGGTGGAGGCACCAAAACATCACCCAGCATAGAGTGAACATGGCAGGGACATGAAAAAGAAGATGCAGAAGATCCATTTCCTCATTCATGTTTTATCACTGTGACAAAATAATGGGCCTTATTTGCACAACCTACATAAAATACAAACATGCTTTTCATAGACGAACAGAGAATTAAGGAGGAAGGGACATTTTTCTCGGCTGATAAAGATCAGGTTTTGAAACCAGACGCTTATTGACACAGCAAATCCTCAGTTCAGAAGAAATGGGTAAGCGGTGCTGCCTTTAGTCCTCCTCTCTCATATCCCATGGGTAACACTCCAGAGCTCTGAAGTGTGAGAAGAAGGTATTTCCATCACTACCCCCACTGTTCTACAGACAGGATGGAGAATGTTCCAGTAACAGGGAAAAATAGGATTTCCTATAAACATTTCTCTGAGAGAAGCATTTACAATGCCACCTCTGGCTGGGTGAAAAAGTGCATGTGTTTCTTTAGTGCATGCTGCATTTCTTTGTGGAAGCTGTTCACTGTTCCACTTCACCGCACACCTGGCACATCCCCTTTGGATTTTTCTCCGGAACTGGATCCTGGCAGCTCAACAAGGGCTAAAAGCCATGATCTACTGTAGTGCTTGGTAACTGGAAACACCCAAACTCCATCTCCATTTTCCATCCAAAAAGTCACAGTTCTTCACAAACCCCCCATAGAAACAGAGCGCTGAGTTTTAAGCACGGAAAGCCAAGATTTACTCCAATAAAACCCAGGCACTGAGCAGAAACAGAGCCCATGGGGAAGCAAAAGGTCTCACTTTAAATACACCAGTATTGCTCAGCTGGTGCAGATATGCAAGAGCAGCTCTGGATTTCGGGGTGCAGCTGTTGTGTGACAGTGGCAGCACAGTGAAATCCAGCCCACTTCCACAGCCGGATAACCTCAAACATGAAACTGTTGGAAGTGTTGGGCACAAAGCAAACACCCTTCCAGAGAATGGGAGACAACACAGGAAATCTCCCCGCTGGTGTTTCTAATATTCTAAGGAAGCTATCCAAGAAAATCATTAGGGCTTTTATAGTTGCTCTGCTGTGCCCCAGGAGGAGCAGCACCACCTGTACCACCCAGACAAGAATTTGCAGAGCTGATGCTCAGTGAGATTTTCTCTTTTTGAAAGAAAAAGAAGGTTAATTTTCATCAAGAAGAACCAGAAACCTCATGGAAAACATAATAAAAGTTTGTTGTTTTTAAAACTTCTATTTATTTTTTCCCATTCAAAAACAAACCTATGCTCTGTAACGTTTTGGACTTCAGAAGTTTTCACTGGGATAAAAGCCAAACTAATTACTCGATGATCTCCAAGCCTCAAGATCACATTTCCTTGCACATGCACAGTGAAAACTATTGAGTAAAGCTTCCAAGAAACCTTTCATTGCTGGGTACTTAGCAAAATTGATTGAAATTCGGATTTTTTTTGCCCACTGGCAATTTCTAATAACTCAGTATCTATTTGCATTCCAAATCAACATGAAAAATTGAAATATTCATAGATTCTGTAAAACAAAATGCACTTAACAATTTTGCCATAGAGAAAGTTGGCTTTTCAAAGCAATTTAAGTGCTATTTTTCCTTTCTTGGATACACTTTCTCCTGGAAGTCAGTGTGAGGACTTGTAGCCCTGATTTTTCCCAATGAGATATCATATGCATTAGGTTTTTTTTTTTCCCACCACCAATTCCTGTGCTATTTTTGTCAAAAGAAAAAAAAAGAAAAAAAAGAAAAAAAAGAAAAAAAAAAAAGCAGGAGTTACTTAAATCTGGAGCTTTTCCTGACAGCATAATGCTACGTTTTTTTTTAAATCAAGCCCTTAGGTATCAAATAAAATTTGAAGATGAAAAGAAAAATATTTACACCCCAAAGTAGCCAAGTGACCATTAATCATTAAAGTGAAAATCATCTCAAACCCAGATTTAAGTTATTACGTTAGAGACTTGAAGCTAAATCTTTCCTCTCTCTCACCACAACACTATTACTTAGTGCAGACTCTTTCCTTAGTTTTTTCCTAGGAAAAAATCCAAAGTAAATGTAATTTTTTACCTAAAGCAAAACAGGAACTAACCAGAGTCTTATGTGGTTTGTGGAATGGGAAAAACCTGCTCTTTTTTATCTTTTAAATAGATTTTTAAGGCAAGTCCATTGGGACAAGCTCCAAGTTCCGATAAATCTCCAAGTGCCTCCCCAGTCCTGTATTTCACACTACGGCTTACGCACCCCCGTTGTACAAAAGCCTGCGCTGCGTCAGACTCTGGATTATCCTCAGGTAACTGGAATAATGAGAGAAAAGAAGGATCTGACCCACACATGAGCCTATGAACTAAGCAGAAGGTGTAATTTAAATACTAAACTTAATTGCAACACTTGGCTGTGTTTGACAAAGGCAGACGACCCTGGCATCTCCCTTGGGGTGATCGGCAGTCCAACAGCCGAAGTCACTCAGAAACGTGTCAGCACCACCAATCTAACGGGGATTGCTGCTGGAGTCACCCCAGTGCCATCTTTCCCTCTGCGATGTTTTGAATATGCACACGGACATCAATTACCAGCGACGCACTAATTGCCAGTGACTCACCACCCCAGGTGACCCCGCTCTCATGGCTACACAGAGCAGTCCACACGTGTCCCCACAGCAACAGTCTTCCCACGGCACACGCTAATCTGTGTTTGGAGTGCCACTTCTAACATGCAAAAATGAGGAAATAGGATTTGAGCCTTTTTAAGGATTTTTCTTTTTTTTTTTTCCTTTTCCTAAGGGGCCATCAGAGAAGTGGGTGTAGCATGATCTTCAGAGCCTACAGTGCAGTGCTAGCCTTAGCCAAGCAGAATTAATGACTCTAATTAGCACTGCTGGGGGCAGCAGTATGAGGCAGGTATTTGTGCACATGGGAAAGTTCAGCCGCGCTAGAGGTTCTCCCTGGCACAAAACAGGAGATTACCTGTGATAAGCACACAGCAGAGGCAAACTGCTTTTAGAGATGCTTTATATTAACAGCAAATTGTGATTCTCACAGCAGGGCCATTTTTAAACTATCTGAAAGTGTATTATGATTAAAAGCATTTTGAGGCACTTAGAAGAGGCTGTTAGGCTGTGCCTAGGACAGACAAAATGGAAAGCAGACACTCCAGGCTGACTGCCATCGTATCTGGTCTCCTTCAAAAGCCAGAAATTACCTGTGTTTATCCCATTTGCATCATACACGTCAGTTGATGTATAAATAGAGATGAGTATATGGGATTTTGTGCTGAACTACACCGGTAAGTCACCAGAGACGGGGAAGGATAATCTTTTCTCTTGCCTCTATGGGCAAGATGGTATCTATCTGCAAGTTAAAGGCAAGGTTGGGGTACAGGAAATTCTGATGAGAGAGACACAAGGCTGGTGAAGCACAGACAGGGGCCCAGATAAGCCATGGGATCTCCTTAAATTCTGCTGGACAAGGCTCTGAGCAAACTGACTGAAATGAAAGCTGGCACTGATTTAAGCACAGACTTGGACTAAAGGCCTCTAGAAATCTTTAAAAGTGAAAGCATTCTGTGATTCTAAGAGGCAACATGGCCCAAAATAGAGAGGCATAGAGAGGCAGCTCTGGGAATCCACAGCATCTGAGCATCTACTTGGAACTATGCTCAGAGTGTTTGTTTTTCTTTGAGACACAGCAATCTTTGTTTTCTTGCTGGGGACACAGTTTTTATGATGCCCTGAGTGACAGAAGTAACATAACTATAAATCTCTCTCAGACTTGAGGAAAGTTGTGTTGTACAGGGACTGCAGAATATTACAGTAGAAGCCTTACAGGGGGTTTGGGGAATAGAGGGGTTAGGGAAAGGGAAAATGCATCTCACTTGTAGCAACACCATTTAAATCCAGTTCTGGTGCTTGCATTTATCTCCACAGTGCTTTCTATCATAAATCAGGCATTATTTTCCTTCTGCACAACAATATACAATACAATCAGCAGCAACATCTGGGCTCTGCTTTTCTTAATAGCACCTTCATGAAGTTATAATGTAAAATACAAGAACTGGAATTGGAAATAAAACAGAAATGCTAATTTGACACTTGGAACTTTATTGCTGCTGCACAGTTTAAAGTAATTTTAAATGTAGACTTTTGCTGTTAGGTTATATTTTTCAGTAATACCTTTTTCATCCAGAGGTGTTTTCTTAATCATCATCACTTGTGTTTTGGATGGTTTAGACTTATTTTTCCTGCTCTTTTTTTACAGAAGGCCATGGCTCACTTTGAGCCACCATTTCCCTTTATGCAGTGAGTGTTCTCTGCCGTATTTCAGGGTGAACAGAGCTTCCTCTCAGTAAGGTACAGCCTGACCTGCAGGGTCCCTGCTGTTTTTGCTTGATCTTTGACAATCAGGCACTTGTAATGAGGCAGGCCAGAAATTTAGGCATGGGACATAAATTTTAACTGTATTACCTTCTACTTACCTGACCACGTTTAGAAAGGGCACATTTTATCATTTTATCATCCCTCCTAGGGCTCCTGTGTCATTGGTGCTGGCCTCTCAATGTGTGTGCAGTACTTCAAGTAACATTTCAGTAAACTGCCCATCAGTGATAAAAATGCAACAGCATCCAAAACACTAAGGGGGAAAGTATAAACCTGTCCTGATGTCAGCTTTGTCTCCCAGACCTTTGGAAAACCAGAGCGCAAAAGATACTTGACCTGATCTGTAACTTAACTGCAAAATGCAGCTGTGAATGCGTGGTAGAGCTTAAAGTGTTCCTTGCAGAGTAAATTCTTTCTTTACACATGAGTTTATAACATTTGTACCTCTGGGAACATAACTAACCTCTAATTTCCTTTAGCTCAGCATTAAATTGACCCACAAAGACCTTTGGGAATGCTCCCCCTTTTCATTATATTTTTATTTTCCTGGGGAGACAGAAGGGTTTATGGTCATAGATAAACAGTGCATTGAGTTTTCCTTCCAACCCCACCTTAGCAGTCCATGAAAACACCTTCCAAAGGTCCTGCAGCCGGTGCTGCTGAGTGCAAACGCCTCCAGCACCACGGAGCTGATGGAAAGGCTGGAGAGGGGCCAGCACTGCTCACTGACTCATCCCCTCTGTCACTGCTGCTCTCCAGTCAGGCTGGAAAAAGCCTGGGGCTTTTGTTCTTGTCGATTTGCCAGCCTCCCCCAAGAAACCTTCTTGTGTGTTCCCTGGGAGCACCTTGAAACCCTGGTGTTACAGTGGCTACAATAACACAATTTACAGTAATTCAGAAGCAAGTAAATCAGCTAAAAATATATGCAAAATTCACTTACCACATCACTGAGATTTGTGAAATGTTTGCATCCAGGCTCCTGTTTTCCTATTCCTTGTTCTGCCTGATTAACACATGATGCATTTTCTCCTGTCTTGAGGTTAGATGTCTGAAACTTTTCCACAGGACATTACAAACAATTCGCATTTCTTGAGTTAACATTCATTGTTTCACTAGAAAGAAAAGAAACAACAAATGTTTCATAAGTCTCAGGTCTTTTGTTTCCTATGAAATCAAAAAATCACCAGTGCAGGCTGATTCAAAAATCCTATTTACCTCCATGGGCTTGAAGAAATTATTTCATAATTTTGGGTCAAATTCTGCCTTAAGATTAATAAGTGATTTTCTGTTGACCTTGGGTAGCCAGAACTCTATTTTGTACCTCTACCAGGTTAGCAAATCTGAAAAAATTCTCATCTGCCATACACCAGCTAATTATGCTTCTTTTTGCTATCATTAGTTAGTAATAACTATAAATTGGAAAGATGCCATTTATCTTTTTTAATGTAATTTGGAAAAAATATTTGTAGCAGGGAAATAAAACCAGAAAAGGATCAAAGGAACAAGGAGGGAAGAAGAGGAATTCACTGAGTGTCACCAATTTCAGGGCACCACTGGGCATCTTCCCAGCACCAGGAACTAAGTGCAGCTAATGCTGCTTATGGATAAAGATGGACAACACTCAGCACTTTATCAGGGGTGAAAAAATAGGTTGTGATGTCCTCATATGCACTATACAGACATGGATTTCTGAATGGGAATTCTGAGAGGAAATCAGGCAGCGATGCTCAAACCCAAGCTCAGTATCACACTCGGATCTAAACTCTGAATGGAAGCTGTACCCAAAGTGTTGCCCATATGTTACTTATTTACCAAGGGGTTTGAGGGAAAGGAGGTTCAGTAGCACATTCAGACAAGCTCTGATAATTCATGCATGGAACAGACACAAAATAAGGAGCTACAGTTGTATTGCTGGAGGCAAAGGGGAGACAGAGAAATAGAAAGAGGGAAGCAAGAAGTCTACAGCTAAATCATGCCCAGTCTCTCCATCCTTTTTTTTTTTTCTTTTTTTTTTTTTTTTTTTTTTCTTTTTTTTTTTTTTTTAAGAGAATCCTTGGATGTGGAAAAACAGTTTAATTTGCCAGTTTGTCATTAAATGCCAGCCCGTTCCAATAACTACTACACAGAGCAGGTAACTTTCAACAGTTCTTACAAAAGAAAGCAAAAATGTTACTGATGGTATCTCACACATCTCCCTCAACTGATTTTATGATACTTTCTCTTCCCATGTTCACTCCCCAAAATGAAATATATTAGGAAAAAAAAAAAAAAAAATCTAGCTATATTCAAAAAGTCGAATAAATCATCCTATTTTTCTGACTGTCCCTAACCCTCCAGCTGCTCATGTTCTGTTCCATCCACACAGGTGGGAAGCCACAGCGACACTTCATTCAGGGTGGAATCACACCAGTTTAGAACCACTGAGGATCATAAATATGATGCTAATTAAATGGGTGGGGAGCGGGGCTGACACCACACAAAAACACCACAAAACCCCGATGATTTCTGTGAATAAACGCCCAAAATTCAAATTCCACAGCTGGCAACTGCAGAGAAGTTCCTCTAACTCCCTGCAGATTTCTTTTCAGCAGGAAGATTAATTAAGGTGGGTTGTTTTTCTTTTCTTTGCACACAGGAAATTCCCTCTGCATCTGCCACACAGAGTGATTCTTTCATTTTCAGGAACAGGAATTCAAAGGAATCCCTGAAGCATATCAGAGTGGGGCTTGTGCTAAGTATCAACCGTACTTATCTTTGAAAGATATTATTTGTCTTATTTGAAACATGAACACTAATTCAAGGCTTGCTGTCATTTTGCCTCAGCATTGCTACGACAACTAAAGAAGTTAATGGAATACATAAAATACCACAATAAACCCAAATTTGCCCCACAGCATTTCAAGTTCCCTTTCTAAATTAGTTCAGGGAAGCAGCAATTGGGTCACTCATTTTAGATCTCCCAACAGCAAAAAGGCAGATTTCCCTGATTTTCGTAAAGAAGCCTAAATTGTTAGTTAATTAACAAAGCCATTTAACTTCAGAAATCAATCAAGTCCCAGAGGTGAATGTCAAGGTTACCTTGAGTCAAGAGTGCTGTAAAAGAATAAAACAAGGTTTTATCAATATCACTATGACACAAACATGTAGAAGAATGCAGGGCTTTACCCAGAACATGAAAGAAAGAATTTCAGAGGGTAAGAGTTGAAAGCGCTATACCTTCCGATCTGTCATGATCAGGGCCACAGTGATTACTTTTTCTCTCCCAGTCACAGAGGGGAAGATAAAACACACCTCTGATTTTTTTTAATTTTTGTTCTTAGACAAAAGAAGGATCATTCCGGTTGAAAGCTGGTCAGCTGGTTAGAAGCAGCACTAACATTAACCACAAAGGAGGACAAGCTTAAACAGAGTCACAGGGTCTCACACATGGATGTCGATGAAGCCTCGCTGCTTTGTAGGAGCCAGGAGAGCAAAAGCAGCCAGATACCTGAGGGATGCAGAAATCCCAGGAGCAGACTGGAGTGTGCAAGGAAGGGACACAAAACCTTCACAGACAACTCTGCTGGGGCTGCTGAAGGGCTGAATGCCTCACCAAAGTGCTGCTTTTCCCTGGACAATCTTACCAAAAAAGTTAACAGTGAAAGTGTTCACCAGCACAACCCACGCAGCTATGCCAAAGGATTCCACAAATGTGGTGATCTGGGGGATAATAAATAAGAATTTTAGGACACAGAGAAACGCACGGCCCTTTCTGTACAATACTTATAGATCTGCTAAAGACGATTTTGTCGAAAATCCCTCCATATCTACCAGTGCTCTTCTGAGTGTACACGTCACACCTATATTGTTTTGGGGGTTTATTGTTATTTTTACACAAACCTCCTAAGTGGGCTCAGGAGGTTAAAATAAAGATTGAAATTTTAAGTCCTATGACAACAGAAAGTAACATGTCCTCACACACCGTGACAGGGGAAGGGTATGAACAACCACAACTCACTTGACATACCTGGCAGACATTGATTCCCCCTCACGGGAACATTCCTGCCCTGCTTTCCCTGCAGCTCTGAGGGGAAAAATTGCAGCCCAGATGCCAGGGTCTCTGGTGGTCCAAGGATCAAGCTCAAGTCCCAAAATATTTGCAGTACAAGCAGCCAAAAGTGTTCTGGAAAGCATCTGGGGCTGTGGGCGCTGTGAGGGGAGCCAGAGCTGGGTGTAGCTCCGGCTCCCTCAGCCTCAGCACGGGAATAAAATGGCACCCTGCCCTGAGGGAAACCTTCAAAGAAATAAACTTAAGTGTCTTGTACACACTGTTTTATAGTGAAAACACGGTTCCCTGGGATTTGGCAGCAAAACCTAACTGGCTGATGTGGGTGGGCTAGTGAGACCGTTCATGTGGCCCTGTCACCCTCACAGCAGTGAGGACGGCAGCTCCCTCACCACAAGGCCCATCCTTTCCACAACTAAACAACAACTGTGGGCACTGGCTAGAAGAGTGAAAAATACAAAAGTCAGTACACAACAAATGCAGGTACACAAGGAATTTTAAACAAATAACCTGTGGGTGCACATACTAAGAAAAACCTCAGAGGAAGATCTCTTTAAGTCCCATATCGATAAGCTCTCCCTGGCTTCCATTCCGCAAATCCTTCTGCTGAGGGAGACACATCCTGAGCAATATCAGGAAATCATTTAAAATGTGCATTGTTTATCCTTTCTAATACATTATACATACAGCTCAGCCGCCTCTAATGCAGGAGCAATCCAAGCACAGCATTTTCAATACAAAAATTCATTAGAAAACACTCCTGGCCTCCAAGCAAAACGGCATTTTTCCTTCCTTTTGGATTTCAGAAATAACTTTATGCTCAAAAAAAAAAAAAAAAAAAAAAGTGATTACAGTTGTAATGTCAAAAAATGAGGGGAATATGGCAGTAAATAATGTAGTGTCTTTTCCGAGCACATCAAGGGTTTTGGAGCTTCAATACATGAAGGGTCTTTTTTACCTCAGTGAGCTGGGTAATATAAGGTGTCTAAATGTAGAGAAAAAGAAAATATCATCTGTCACTGCCGTAACAGAAAGAAGGTAAAATTATTTCTATAGGCTGAAAACAGAAGTGCTCCTGAAAGAAATCATTGCTGGAGAACTATTTTTGGAATAGTATTCATCAAAAGTTTAAGGGGGGAAAGAAAAAAATGTGCACTGGGGGAAAGAAACATATCAAGAGAAATTAAATATTTTAAATGCCTACTGAAATATAATTTCTAAATGGAATTAAAAATTTAGGCAGTTTTACATAATTAACCTGTCACATTTTTCCTTTTCCCCATTGTGTGGGTGACATAAAACACACAAACAATGTACTAAGATAGAGATCTTATACCGACTGATATTTACTCCTTTTTTTTTATTTTAATGCCATGTAAACCAAAACTAGAGACCAACTTAGGGCCAAAAGACATGATACAAGCTGTAACAGTTCTGATCAAGCCACGCCAGCAGACTGGTTTGATTTTCCCTGTTTTCTGAACAGAATCAAGGCTGCTTCTTTCCCCTTTTGCACCACTGTGGCTGCACCTTCTTTCCCATCCAGCGCGGGACTGTGATTTTGGGCAATTTGATCAAAGCATTCAGCAAAGCTGTAAGATGTCTATATGAAATCTGAAAGTGCCTTAGAAACTGCATGGACAATTCCATTCAGCTTTCTGAATGCAATCAAGGGCTCTGTCTGTCCTCTGACCTTGCTTCTTTTTTCAGGTTTAAAAAGTAATGCTGTGTTTTCCAAATAAGCTTCAAATGTGTTTGCTACAAATTGTGATGTATATCATAAAGAACAATTAGGGAGAGAAATTATTATTTAAATTATTATTTAAAAGTTAGTTTTCTTTAACTTGAGGTTTGATAATTTTGCCTTTTACACCCCCAGCCTACCCTGCTAAAACACTGTTCGTCTAAAGAAACCTGATCAAAGATAGGTGGTCTCCATTATTCTGCAGCTGGGAAATCTTTCTTCCTTTAAATTCTTTCACTGGAAAAAAAGGGTTGAAGTAATTTTGCCTAATGTTCCTGAGAACATTCCATCAGGTTGAAGTCAAATAGGAGAGATTTCAGCTCCAACAATGAATGCTAAATGTGCAAATCATACATTAATCATTAATGGTTTTTAATCAGTTCTGCCTTGACAAAAATGTTCATGTATGCACCAGGCACTCAGAGCAGCCTTTTCTCTTCCAGCGCTCCATACTGGGATGTAGGAAATGGCACCCCATGTTTCCAAAGAAAATGAGAAATACTGAATATATTGAATGTCAGTGTGATCAAAGGGATCAGCTAAAACACTCATTGCATGATCTTTCCACTTAAATACTTTTTTGTCCGTATAACTCTCAGACAGGATTTCATCTCAATTTGCAGAGAGTATCTATATTTATCTAGCCAATTCAAACTGCAGATATCATTAATAGAAATGCACTAATACTTTGTCATCGTCCTGACAAATCCTGAGGGAATGTAAATGCCTCACAAAATCCTCTTAGATTAAACTCAAGGTAGGTCACTAAAGAAATGTGTCTGAAGACTCAAGCTCCTGACATCACCCAAACTCGTAGCAGCCATGTGATGAAAGGCAGCACAACACTCTGTGGTAAATGTGCAGACCTTCCAGGACAGGTTTAATAACTGCTTACCTAGACAGCCTTCTGGAAGATGGACATGAGTGTGCAAAGGCAAGTCAAATGGCAGAACACCCTCCAAAAAAACCCCAGGAAATCCAACCATGAAGCATCAAAACACTTGAGCTTCATATTGAGTTTGCTTTGTATCAGTTCTATTTTAAACCAGGCTGTGTGCTTGCATTAACAGACAGGGTGCCAAACACAAATAGAGTTGGAAAGAAGGTCCAAGACAGCAGTGACACTCCAGAACTACAAGACTGCTTAAGAAAATGCACCAGTCTCCAAGAAAAGCTTTGTGACTGGTACCATCTCCTTCCGTCCTGCAACACGAGGCAGAGAGACGAATAATAAAAAGGTTTTCTCACTGGTTTCTGTTTTCTGCAGGAACTCATTTTGTCTTTCTTTGCTTTTGAGTATGGAACAGAACCAAGACTGAGCCTGCTTCAGAGTCCAAGGATGCAGAGGATCACTGCCACCTGCAACCAAACTGTTCTGTGCTTTCTCATCTACAGAAGGCTTGGAGGAATTTAAAAATAACCCCGTTTTTATCTTATCAATACTGTTTTTTCTTTCAGAAAAAAGCATTTTTATCAGCAGCAGCTAATCCCTGAGACTGCTACATTTAGCATCAGCAGAGATGGAAATTGGCAGCAGCAGGATTGTACAGCCCCTCCTTAAAGAAGATTGACACTAGAGACCAAAAAGGCTCTCAGTTACTAAACCTACACAGATTACTTCATTCATGCCAAGACTCCTTTTCAGCACGGGATCACTCAAAGATTTCTATCTTGATAACATTTACTGATGAGAGCAACCTGCACTCTCCCATGCTGCCCTGATCTCACACAGTAGGCTGGGCTTTAGGACATGTACAAGATAAGTTGGTATTTGTAGGCACTGTTTCGCCTTATCTGCCCTTTATTCTGCCTGCTCCCTTCCAAATAGATCTCTTCTTTTTAAAAATCAACCCCAGACACTTCAGATTTCTCTCTTGTTTCTAAATCTGGAGCCAAACTTGGAATTGCCATCTGCAAGTTGAAACATTACTTCAAGCAAGGAATTGCCATTCATTTTTACCTGGGTTCCCAGATACTCCCTGATAATCCCGAGTTTTAAAAGAATTAGTAATATACTCATAAATCAACCCAAACTGCAAAGCAGGAAAACAAGTGAAGTTGTGTTTTATCCTGCTGTCTTTTAAAGGATGAATTTATTCTATAAAATGCTATTTCCAATGGGTATGCTGCCATTGTGCTATTTCCTTGGATTTGAGATCTGGGCTGTCCACATCCTTGATGTGTTTGGGAGTATTTGGGAAAGGGACAAAGAGCTCAGCACTGCATTTGAACCACCTGGGAGTTTATCCTGGAGGTGCTGAAAATTCTGGGCTAGAGGGGCCAGCAGCAAGTGCTGCTGTCAGCGGTGCTGAATGCCGAGGTGCAAAATTAATTTTTATCTGAGACAAAGGCCAAGATATTCAACAGTAGAAATGAATCTCCCAATGTAAACTATTTCCACTTCAAGAGCAGCCTTACTCAATTAAAGCCTGCAGTATCAGCTTCAAGTGAAGAGATCAGACGGAGGTCCCCAAGCAATTACATGAGACAAAGTCACCCTTGTAGCAGCCTCTGTAATAAAACCAGGGCTCCATTTCACACTGTTTTATTCTCCAGAGATATTTGCTAACTAAGTTTCAAAAGGAATTCAACTTTTGCAATTCACAAGCCCAGATTAAGAAATCCAGTTCATAGGTCAAAGATGCAATTACCTCAGTTTCACATAAATCTCCTTCCCTCACAGAAAAGCTGAGTTTTTTTCAAGAGTTAGTGAAAAGAATCATAGAACTGATGTATGAATATTTTCTCATTGTCTGCAACTCCTTTCCTAATTTGCCAGAAGCTTCAGTTTTCTGAAATTTAATTTTACTACCTACCAAAAACTACCCCAAAATAACCAAACTGTGAAGAATGTACTTGTATATAGCTTGATGGAGGTAACGAAACCTAAACCGTTGCTTTGAAAAAATATTTGTTAAAACCAATTTGAGAACCTCACTTTTTTTCATTTTCCAATCTGAAATTCTTGGATTTTTCCTCTGTTGCTCTGTTCAGTGACATTTCCTACCTTCTGCAGTGGTCCAATAAAGTCCTTCAGCAACTTTAGAGACTGAAGTCTTGCAGTGACTTCAGTCTGCTCAGATGGACTTTTACCTTATTCTTCCCTAACAGTTTAAACCAAGTTTGTTGCCTTGTCTGCCGCCACATTCTGTAATTCTTGCTGAATTTTACACTCATCATCAATTTATCCATGGACTTAATTTAAACACTCACACAGGTGTAAATCACAAATATATAAAATATAGCACTGCATGTGAGGCTGATTAATGTTTCTCTTAACATCTACTTAACTCTTACCTACCTTATTGTACATTGATGCAAAACTCTAATTTTTCCCTTTGCTGCAAGGGTGCAAAGGGATGAACTAGGCCACACCCCCTTAACAACCTCATTTATTGGAATTATCATGTTGAACAGCACAGGCAAAATTTCAGTTCTACTTAAAACAGATTTAAAACTCTTCCTGGCCAGAAAAATCTCCTTTTTCTTACAAACCACAACTATAAACACGAATGAAAAAGACAAGCTCCTCATCCAACTTTATTACTAAATCTGCTGCTGAAATACTGCTAAAGCTCTAAATCAGGAGGAGGCATCTGAAAAATCTGAAAGCTACAATAGCTTAACGTCCAAATCTATTTTTTCCTTAAACATTAATGCAATGGCACTGCCTTTCTGTAGCCTTTCACGTGCAGTTCACAGTACAGCAAACCCATGGCTGGTGACAGTGATACTAACAGAGGAAGATCTACCAAGCAGGTTCAAAGCAAATTCAACATTTTATCCAGAAATCAAACTCTTGTGTGTGCACTGAGGAGAGACAAGACGTAAACCAAACATCTTTATGTCCTGTGCTTTTATGGTGCCTGACAGATGGACGTGACTGAGCCTCTGAAGCCTCTAATGTGCTAAATAATAAAATAAGGAACCAAATGCCTCCACAACCCAGCGCTGCATTTGAACAATGTGTTTAAGAGCTATGGTAAAGCAGCAGAAAATAAATTAATAGCATGAAGAGTGAGTCACTCCTGAAGCTCAGATTTTTAGAGCATCCTACCTACCATTGATGGCACGGTGATAATGGATGAGCACAAACACCCATAAGGCTGGAAACTGCTCTAAAGATACCAGGGGCAAATTTAATTTCTACGTGAAAAGAAACTCTAAATTATCTGCTAGTTTATAAGCACAGTGTGCAAAAACAGGGCAAGACCACAGTGTAACCATGGTTTAAAGAACACCGTGCAAGGAAAGGGCCATTTTCTGGAGAAACTAAAGGGAGAGAGAGAAAGGGAACTTGTTGGAGCAAGTATTGGCATTTTAATCAACACTACTGCTCTTGGTAAGGATCAACAACCTATCAAGGCACACAGCTGCCCGAAACAGAAGTGTCTCACTGCTGCTCTAGCAAAGAGCTTGGCACCTCATTCTGCAGAAGAATTTCATTCTTGGCAACAGTAGCTGGACCCTTTCCTCTGACAACCCTCCAGGAAAACTCAGGGAACAATTTAGGAACAAGTTTGGGCTCTTAAGTCTCCCAAAGCCTCCTGCTCTTTAAAGCCACTGCAATGCTAAGTTTTGGGGTTGAGCTCCAAGGAATTGTTTGGCACTTGGGTTCAGTAAGAAAATAGTTTCTTCTGTGCATTAATGATAAAGAAAGAGGAGCATGGTCCCCCACAGATCCAATCAATCATCCACAGAAATCAGCTTCAGACATCTCTACATGTTAAAAGCCATCGCTGTCTGTATCTTACCTGTAACCTTTCCTCACCTAAAACCCAACTGCTAAGGTACAAACTTCATTTCAGGTGGGAATTTTGGCCACAGTGGCATCACTGATTCAGATTTCTGACTGTAAGCAAAGCTTCTGACTAAATGCAAGACACACTTGCTGCTGTTGCCAAGGAGGTGGCAAGGGGAGCAGTGTCCCTTCTGCTCTGCAGATGAGGACCTGCTTTGCCTGTTCCAGGTTTGCAGCTACAGGAGAAGAGCTGTAGTAGGTGACAACAGGGAGCAGGCAATGCTGCAGAGTTCAGGCAACTTGCACCAAGCCACTCCCCAAGGGACTGTGTGTGACCAGCTCTCTTCCAATCTCTCCAGCCCAGAGGGAGAGACCTTTAGCAGGGGAATGGATGAAATCCAACTGACCTTTGCATGAGCCAAGAGCTCCCTGTCTTGTGGCCCTGCACTGCTGGGACAGTGGGGATGTGCCTCTGGAGCTCCTCCAGTCACTTATCACTTCAGGTCTTAGAGAAAGAGGAATGCTAAAACTGTGATGGACCAAAATGCTTTAGATCATTTCCAACTATTTTTTTAACGTTGTCAGGTTATATAATTACATGTCATACTGACAGCTGATGAAAACATTTACAGTTACTTTTTTGAGCAGGCTCAACTCATTAATTAATGATGCATCCAAACCAAAATAACAGACCGAAGCCTCCTGCCTCACCCAATGTTATGTGACCTTTATTTATAAATGTATCACTTCCACTTAGAAGTCGTTCAGAAAACATGTGAAGAGGGAGGCAAGAGGAGTTGTTCCCCTGGTGCCAGATTCAGCCCTAAATAAGGCAAGGGGGTGTGTGGATCTAACCAGGAGATGTGGGATTTGAACCCAGCATTTTCAGGAAGCCAGGAATAGTCTGGCAGTGGGAGGGAGAGATTGTAACACAAGCTCCATGAGTACCAAACAAAAAGCCTACTATGGTACAGGAAACCTCGAGATGTGCATACACAACCAGGAGTATTTAGGCACATATTCTGGGAAATGGACTGAAACCATCATTCTCATTTCTTCTGTTCAACCAGTCACTATCTGCTACGGTCCAATGAACACCTGGGAACACCATCCTGATGCATTTAGCACTAGGAGAGACATTGAGTGGAATTATGAATATCTCAGATGTATTCAGTTTGTGCCTGACATGATTTGGTTCAGCTGCAGCACTTTCAGACACCATTCCTATTACTCTGCCTAGAAATAACTCTGAAATAATTCTTTATTTGGAGTTACAGAGTTTAACTCTCTTCATAAAGTAACATATAAGAATCCTTATCTAATGTGACCCTTTTTGACACATTCAAAAAACCTAAATGCTAAAATCAAGATAGCTCAACCTTATATGTGCTATAATGAAAACTCCCAGGGTTCTCAGAGGGTCCTGTGCATTTTATAGAGTCATAGCCAGCAACAATTCTATTTTTTCATTGTAGGAATGCATCAGTGCACATCTGAAAGTGCAGACCAGCTTTGGGGGATGTGCTGCCATTCCCACGAAAGCCTTTACTGACCCTCAATCAGCAGTATTTTTTCCCTGACTCTGTAGTGCCTGTTTCTCCCAACCAGAGAGCATCAGTTTGACTGAGGGAATCAAGCAGAAAAGAGAAAACATGACATTTGTAAAGTCATTTTTAAGAGCTACCATTGCCACATTAGAATTCGGCCTCCTGCAGGCCACTGACTGTGCAGCAGAGGTTGATTGCCTAAATAGATTCATTTATTTTAAAGGCAGCCAGCTTCCCACATACCTCTGTATAAAATGGACCGTGATACTGCTTATCCATTACCAACACCTCTGGCACATGCATTTAGAATTATTCCTCATTTATCCCCACTGCTATCTGTATTTTAGATCAAATATTCTATCACCTGCTGTTATTTTGGTTAATTAAAATGACCTTAGGAAAGTGCACCAGCCACAAATACTTAATGCTACCCTGCTGATCCCTGAATAAGTGGAGTGACTGATCTATCAAAAGCAGATACCAGCTTCATTTGCATCAACTTCCAATAATAGCACCTGAAATTCTGTAACAGCTTCCAGCACCATCTCTTAACAACTGTGACTTTTAAGATTAATAGTTATTATTTCCCATCTTGGGTTTACAGACTTAACAGTATTAAGATTAAACCCACAAAACCCAGTTTAATCTCAAGGGCTTTGATGCCATCCCTTAAAAACTTGCAGAGTTCAGAGAAGCATTTCTGCTTTTGGGGATATTTGAGTAGCTATTGGTATTTTTACAGTAAATATTGGAACTGGTGCCACAGACTGCCCACTCACTCCTCTCACCGCTTCTTGGCTGTTCTCTTACCTCCAGGAACTTCACTGACAGGCCCAGGGCTGACAGGTGGAAGAGGCTAAGCTCAGCAGGCTCCAGTGTAAAGAGTTAAATAACTTCAGCTGGATCCTGTGAGACTCCATGAGATCGCAGCAAACCAGAACGCCGTCACAATATTTGCAGAGAGAAACCCGTGGCAATTATGTGTGTCAGCAACAGGATTGTTTGTTCCAAAGCAAATCATTTCTCTTCAATTTCAATGGGAAACCCTGGAAACTTTGCTGGGATTCTTCATCATAAGTCAGAGCACACTCAAATTATTCCCCAAAAGACATTTCCAACCCTAAAGGGCTACATCAAGAAATAAGATCTGTGAGCAATTGTACTTGCAGTAGAAGCCCTGATCCTGTGGCAGACCATTTGGGAGGAGTGGTTTGATTAAAATATTAGTGATTTGGGCATTGATGCTAAATAATTAAGGATGAGACTGGTTCTCTTGCCAGTGAATTCTAGGAAAAAAAATTGAAGATTATATATCCCTTTGTTACTTGAGAAATGCTCTAAAATTACTTTTTGTCTGTAAAATCCTTTTGGAAATGAACTCTATGCACAATAATTGTTATTGATAAACATTTTCAACTCAGAACTATGTTCAGGACTGGATATACACAATTTAATCAATTCTGGAATAATTTCTTAGAAATAAACTTTCCACAGAAACTATTTTGCTGTCACTCTCTGAAAATTGACTTGGTTAATTAATCATGAGGCTTTTAATGAGTATTTATACTTCTCCAAGGGCAGGGCAGAGACTGAATATGACGGGATAAAAGTCTGCCCAAAAAGGCTGAGCTATTCAGCAAGGTATCAAGCAAGTGCAAAGGCTCAGTTTCTAGGGGCTATTTCACTGAATTTTAACAATAATTGAAATATTTTAGAACATTCCCAAGGGACCATGTACCCCTTGGATTACATACAAAGAACAACTGACAGGATAAAGCAAACGAAGCAGAGACAGAGGTGGACACGTATCAGCACCGGGGAAAGTGAGTATTTGTACTACCTCAAGGTGTTTGTCTGTCACCAATCTTTCAGTGGGATTCAAAGGAAAACAGAAGTCAGAAATATTCACTGCAGACTGGAGGGTTCCAATAGTGCCTTACACCTGAAAAAACACTGAGAAAACCTGGAAGTGAGGGCTAAAGAGCACACCACCAGCGATGGGACAGCAGGAGACCACCCTGCTATGAAATAATCATCAAAGGATGCCCAGTTCCCACAGAATGTGTTTCTCTTGGGATCTCCTTGGTGGGAAGAAATGCGGGGAGGAGCTGAAGCACCTCCTGAACCAGTGTGAGTGAGAAAAGCTCCTGTGGTGCAAGGGATAAAGTTGAGAGGTGATGCAGAAAGGAGAACGTGCTTGGGCTGGTGATCCAGGAGCAGGTATGGAAGCAGCTCTGCGTTGGGGGAAAGGCCAGAGGAGAAGAGCCATGAGATGCTGGGATGGCTTTTGGGATTATCCCTCCTCACCTAAGCCCTGTGTGCTGTTAGTTCAAGTCAGGCAGAGCAAAAAAAGAAGAGAGATTTCCTGAGGGGAAACCCCTCTGTGGCATTGTCCATCCTGTGTGCTGCGGGCAGCAGGAGCCAGGTGAGAACAGCGAGCCTTTTCATAATGAAACTGCGCTGTCACTCACTGGCACATGAGAGCTAAAAGCACCAGCCCATCAAAGCTGGTGTCTGACGGCTCGAGGAGGCAGCATGTACCTAGAATAGCAACCTGTCTGCTCTGTGCATATGCCCATTTTCATCATGATCCCCCATTTTATTCCCTCTCCCCAGCAGGAAGCAGAACGTTATGAATGGGGTCACAAGACACCATTGATGAGCTGCAATGTCAGAAGGCTGAGGCCAAACAAACCGCGGGGTGAAACAAGCAGATAACGGGTCATGAACATTTTTATGCAGTTTGAAATATTACTGAGAATTTGCCTTTTGAGCCAGAGAGATCTCAGGCAGGTGTCAGGAGTGCTCTGTGCCATCCACTGCCTTCACATCCCCTCCAAGATGGAACCTTTTTCCTTGAAGAAAATCAAGTAATAACAAGTAGGAAGAATGACTGTAACATGAGGAAGCAAAACAGCAGGAGCAAACCTTGGGCTTTTCTATTCCTGTGTTATATAGAACCAAAGCTTTTGTTAGCTGGGGATTCTGGCTCCAAAAAATGAAACATCACTGCCCCCTTCTGTAATGCAAGCCAGCTCTATCTTGCCTAAAATGTGAGTGAAGCACTGGGTAGTCACATGCCAGCTGACACTGACATAAT
The DNA here is from genome assembly GCF_015227805.2 of Hirundo rustica. Classification (NCBI taxonomy): domain Eukaryota; kingdom Metazoa; phylum Chordata; class Aves; order Passeriformes; family Hirundinidae; genus Hirundo; species Hirundo rustica. The sequence continues at coordinate 10,479,503 of NC_053452.1, read as the reverse complement.
GAACTTGCCCAAAATACTAAACAAAAATTATTAGTTAATTTTTCAGTAATAATTTCCATGTCTGTATTAGTCTTCAAGAGCCTGGTAAATATCTAGCCCCAAAGAGAAGAAATATTGAATAAATCCACTGGAATTTATTGATTCAACAGTTTGTGTATGAGACAGAATCATGTCCAGTTCTGAATTTATTAAAAAGCTGTCAGAAATTTCCAGCATTCATTGAACTGTCATCTGGACCTCTTATCTAAAATGAACTAAATTTTCCCTACAGTTTTAAAAGACATTATGTACAAAGTTGATGTTAAATTGCCCTGCACTCCAGGGAAAGTGGGAAATCACTGCCTGGATAACATTTCCAGAAGGAACCTGGAGATGCTCATCTACACCGACTGCAGATGTTACCCTGCCAGCCCATGGTATCATGATTTAGCCTCCCTCTTTGCAATGCTCAGAATTCCAGTGCATATCCAATCTGCTCTTGCTCAACCACTGTGTAAACCAGCAATTCCCTCATGCTGCCACATCCTGCACCCAAACTTCCCCATTTCTCAGAACCCCTCCTATGACTTTTTTCCTTACAGAAACACATCTGGGCACCCACTCCTGCTTCAAGCCTCCTCTTTTAAGTATTTTTTTAAGTTATAACCAGCACGCTCTCAAGGCTCTCATCTCCTGAAAGCCAAAAAATCGAAAGGAAGCTCACCAAACTGAAGGCCCCCTCATGCAAGTTTAAAATAGACTTGAAAGCTAAAAATCTTTTATTTATTGAAAGCAAGCAGCAGCCTTTAACTGCATAGGCTGAAACTCGGGATTGTAGATGTTCCTGCAGTGCCAAGGCTGATTATTTCTTGGGGAGAAATATGACCTGCTGGTGGGTTTGAAAAGATTTTACACATCCTTTGCCTTACAATGGAAAGTTCACCTTCCCTCCTATGCTGCTGGAAAGGACATGTAACACTAAATCATTTATAGAATAGGTTGGATATGAAAAGGCAAGAGAAAGTAAACTTCATGTGCGCACAGCTGATCAGAAAGTGGAAAGAGCTCCTCCTCACCTCGTGAGTATTCCAGTGGGAAAAGGTGCAAGGCAGCACCCTGTTGCATCGTACACAAATGCAGATATCCTGCAGAACAGGACAAGTTTCTAGTTCTGCTGACTTGCCTTCTCCAGGCAGAGCATTTTTTTATAGTGCTGCAGTGCAGTGAAGACAAATCCCTATTAATGTTTATGAATTGCTAAGCCAAGACAGGGAAACCATCTGAATTATGAGGTTCTTTTAGACAAAAATACAAGGAGTTATAGATTTCTTTTGCCACATTAAATAAACACACCAGGACTGCAAGAGTCCCTGTTAAGAGCCATTCCTCATCCAGCCCTGCGAGCAAGAGCTGATTTACGCTGCAGGGAAGATAAACATTTAGGTCTGTTTTGAAAGCTGAGCCAGGGCCCTCACACTTTAATTGCTTTGAACTGCCCTATGATTTTTTATTTCATTTCAGTCCACAACAGTGACACGGAAAGGCACTGAAAGTATAACGCAAATATAATTATCTTAGTGTCAGCCTGATTCAGTGGAGTGTGAGTAGCTCTGTTTCAGTCATTACTGCTGGCAAGGCCAGAGATACTGTAATTTTTACAAAAACAACTGTAGTCTGATTCTGGAAATGCTGCCAGCCAAGTGTGTGCATCTCAGACCAGCAGCACTGGGGAAGGGATCGGGAGGCTGAGTGCTGCACTGGGCCTGGGGGTGACAGTGAAATAGGAGAGAAATAGTGGTCAGGAGAGTAAAACTGGGACAGCAGTGGAGGGTGCACAAGGCATGAATGGCTCCCACCATGTGTGCCTGCAATGCCAGGCAATAAAAGTTGATACGAGCCCTTTCCATCCCTACATGAGGTGCAGGGAGAGAACTGATAATGCTGCTATCTGCTGATGGGGAGGCACAGAGTCCTTTTCTCCCCTCCCAAAACCACAGCCCACAGCAAAGGAGCACACATGGACATACACAGACCCACGGACACAGAGAGCTGTGTCCACATTGAGGACCCCACTGAACTCACTCCAACATTCAGAGAACAAAACATCCAGCAGTGCAAAGCTCTTTACAACCCTGTTAAAAGCGAAACAAAACACAAAATGAAACAAAATACAAAACAAAAACTAACCTATCTGTAATGCCTGAGAAAACATTTAGTGTTTAGACGCCCGGTGTAAATTTGTGAAGGTGGTCTGCTTGGGCTGACTGGGTGACTGCTGTTACGATCTGCACTGGTTCTTGGCCAAGTTCCTGCTCACTCTCACTTTGACAACACACTCCTGAAGCCATTCTTTCCTGGCTGTTAGCAAAACACTACAGGATGAGGACTACATCATGATACAGTTTCCTCTGCAACCAGTGCTGCAGTTGATTTCACAAGGCAGCTGCTCCCAGGCACTGCTTCATTTAGGGCAAAGAGCGAGCTCCCAGCTCAGTCTGTAACAGATGTGAGGTGATTTTAACCCCTCAGAGCCCCCCAGTGCAACCCAACAGCAGCTTTGAGGTACATTTCCCCCATCTTTTTATGAAAGTGTCTCAGAAGTTATTCCCTGTGTTCCAGACTGTGTCATTAGGGACCAGCAAGGGCAACTTTCCTGCTCTGCAAAAATAGAATCCCAGGAAAGTCAGCTACTCCATCTGGGCAAGTATTGTGGCTCAGATGGGTTCCAGCAAGGAATGGCTTTTGCAATCCAGGAATGCCACCATTCCATGGCTCCCTGAGCATCAGGGTGTCCATGTGATGACACAGTGCCTTGTCAAATATTAAAATTTTGATATGTGCAGGCCAAACTCACTTTCTAGGTGAACTTCAAACTTCATATTTTTGATCTGAAGAAACCCAGATAGTTTCTTGTCACTCTTTAAAAAAAGAATAGCCTTGGTTTTATTTTAGTCTGAAACACAAATAAATCTGGAAATCATGAAAGGTGCTGCAAAGCAAAATTGTTATTTCTCCTGCCAACTACGGTATCAAAGGCAGGCAGCCACAGATCACGGATCACTGAGTAGTTTTGACTTCTCCCATAAATCCTTATTACACTGATCTTCTCACAAATACTGACTCTGATTCAGGAATGCACTTAAAGATGTTCTTTTGAAGTCAGCACCACAGAGCTGAACTCCTCTGGAGAGGCACGAGCAGCGGGCTGGGGAGGTGTGAGGGGCAGGCACCAGGGCTTTGTCAGCCCTGTGAGCTCATTTCCCCTCCCAGAGGATTTTGCAGAAAGGGCAGGTCAGGAATCCCCAGATTTAACACCCTTCTTTTCCTGCACAGGACTGAGGCACCTACAATGGTTTCAAAGCGCTTGGTGCAGGATTCCTGCTCCCAGCTGGTTTAAAATGTTCTGACATCTGTGCAAATGGTTGATTATTTTCCTGATTCGAGGGCCTTTGCTTCCCACTATACATTGCAATGTAAACTTCTTGTTGTCTGTGCACATCCCTCAGGACTGATTCTGACCTGAAAGCTGCCTTGGTGTGCCCTGGCCCTGCCAGCATCATCAGACATGTGCCAAGTGTGAGCCACAAATACTCTTACACAGAGAGTTCATGCCAAATTCCATTCCTTCCAAATGGAGAATGGAGAAAAGAGAATTTTTTAACTGGAATAATTAGGACAGACACTGTTCCCATTTAAGTTCTACACTTTGTAGGGAAGGATGTTTGGGGTTTTGGATCAGCAGATCTTCATAAAATGATGCTGGTTGTTTTGACATAAAGTTGCACTGCCCAAGTCAAGGTATTTTTCATTTCTAAAGTTCAGCATGAAATTCCTGAAATTCATCAATTCGTATTTTCCTTCCTTGGAAACTTCTGGGAATGCTAAGTGCCATCATTTCTTTCTTGGAGGAAGTTCCCTTCCCCTGGATCCCAGTGAAAGGGTTGCCACCACAGCAGAATAGCAGCTGTTAAAATTCTTTCCATGAACTGTGACAGGAACATCGACAGTTTGGGTGCATAATTCCCACCATTCAGGCCAACTTGCAGCTAAATCATTTAAGCTTTCTAAATATATCCCAACTCAAGATACAAGCAGTATTGAAAAATTTTTGCTGGGTTCTTTTACGGATTCTTTGCATTGTGCTAAATAGGGCAGGGATAAGAAATGGACAAAAGAAAAGATTATTTTTTATTTCACTACAGACTTCAAAGACAGTGGATGTGTTTTGTCTAGAAAAATGTACAAATGCACTCTCAAATGGAAGAAATTGGATAAACAGAAATTGTCATCAAGAAATGTCAATAGAAAATGATGTCTGGGCTGTAACACCTGTTTTTTTTAAAGAAAGCATCACATTCAGTGCTTTCAGTAGTCAAAATCGATTCTCAGGAAGGGGGTTGTTTGTGTTTCTTGTGCCATTCTTCTGTAAAACCCCACAGCTAATCAGAGATTTCCAGAAAGTACAGGAAAATTTTGTAAAAATTACTGATCATAAAAATCTAAGACAAATGTTTCACAAATTCATGATATTTCCTTTTTTTTTTTTTTTTTTTTCACAGACCGCAAGACAGATGGGTTTTCTGAAAAGCATTAAAACACTGCATCAATAGCTATCAAATCATTCCTACCTAAATAATTTCTAAATTGCCTTCCAAAATCATAGCTGAAGACTAAGCAGAGCCCAAGCAAATGAGCAGGCAACCAGCAGAGCATCTCCTACAATCCCAGCCACTCAAGAACCCTTTCTCCCAAGGCCGCATTTGTCCCTCTCAAGAGCAGGGGCTATTGCCAACCTGGCCTCTTTTCTTGTCTGAAGCCTTGCATGAAGTAGAAAATACAGGAATTTCTCAAAATGCCAAGTATCTGCCTTTTTTTTTTTTTTTTTTTTTTTTTAAAAAAAAAAAAAAAAAAAAAGTTGATAAGAGTAGAGAATTCCACTTGATTATAAAAAAACCCAGCCATGAGAAGGTTTTCTGAGGGCTTTCTGCTTGTGCTCACTTGAGAAAACTCTGAGCACTCTCTGTTAGAGCCACGAACCCAGGGGTAATTCGTCCTTTTCCATGGAGCTGCCTCCATCCCTTTGCACTGCTGAGCTCAAGCCCTACACGAACGCCTGAGTCCCTTCAGCTGCCTCTGCTGGGCTGTGCTGCCACTGAAAATCCAAGAGGGGCCAGATGCCCCCTGGCAGTTTTCACTTGACTGCAATTAGACAATTTTCAGTGCAGGGTGGGCAGTGGCCAAGCAACTGCTGGGTAAACAGCCCTGGGGATGGACAGCAGAACCTCGGTTAGTCTTGGAAAACACATATTGGAAAAAACACCCCAAACCCAAATAACAGCTATGAATCACAGTAATTTCTATTGTCTGCCCTCAACAGAGAGATGATCTGCTTTATTTTTGTTCCTTTCCTTCAAATTTACTGCAGGGAACCCCTTCTGTGGAAAAGTGATTTGAAAGACTCTGGAAAGAATCCACATCCAGGGCACCTTTCAGGATGGGAAAGTTCTCTGTAAGCGTCCAATGAGAAAAGTTGGGGGAAAGGTTTTAAAAATCATTAAACATTGAAAGCTTCTGACACTTCTTTGTTTACATCAAGTGGTATCCTGAAAGCCCAGAACTAAAGAAGGAGTTTTTCTGGCCAGAAGTGAAGATAGAATCCTGATATTGCCTCAAATATTCACACAGAGATGGACAGAGCTGCACAGACATTTTGTTTGTTTGTTTGTTTTAAAGGCTGCAGAGCACAAAGAACATTTTCTGTAGGGAATTCCTCATCATTTGGATGCACTTCTGATAAATGGGTGGCCAATGCTCCCTGGTTACTCTGTAAATGATATGTTTGTGCAAAGGAGTGGATTTGTATGCTCTGTAAAAATACATGCTTAAAATAAAGAACTGCAAAACCTGATTCCAGAGCGCTGCTAAAAAGAAGGAAAACAGAGTCCTCTAGTGGTCTCCGTTTGCCGTAACAGTAAAAGCAATCAACAATTTAGGGGAGAAAGTCCATGCTCTGAAAGATGACCTCACAAGAAATAAATCTTAGTCCAAAGCTAATAGTAATTAGAGAGAAAATTCCCCCATGGGCGTCCATGAAATATATCCGATTTTGGAAAAGATCACAGTATCACAGACATAGAAACAAGTGGGAAAAACAATTTACCTAAACTTCCCAAGAAAACAAGGGGAGGATGAGGAAGCTTTGCCAAAGTACCTATTAAAGGAGCTAATGAAAACAGGGCAAGAGAGTGAGGGTGAAAGCGGGATCCTGGGGAAAGCAAACACCACCCAGTGCACAGGGGTGCTGGCAGGGAGGCCTGCTTGCTGCCCACACCACAATCACAAGATTAGAGCTCTTCACATAAAAATAAAGTAAATGATGTGGCACGGTAGACAGGTGAAATAGCTATACATGTGCTGGTGCTGGTGAAATAGGTATGTATGTGTCAGGTTTTTAGCTGCTTTTATTCAAACCAAGAATTCACCTTTCTGTTAAAAAAAATATATATATATATAAAAAGAAAGTTCATGCATTCATTTCAGTAGGAATCCTGAATAACTGCTCATTTCTGCAATAAATAAATAGAATGAAATTTTGTAAAATAACCATCTCTTTCTCTGAAGATATTAAAATAGTGGTATCCATAACAAGCAAATGGAAGGACAGCATTCCTCAATGACACAATGAATATCCTGACATCTGCTCCGTGCACGCCCAGATCTTAAGCAATCCCTTGGCAGAGGCTCATAGCCAGCCCTAAAAACCTGGCCAACAGCAGTTTCTGAGGAAGCTCTGTGTGGTCCTCGTACCAGACAGTTCCCACCACTGTCTTTAAAACCTTATCTCAGGGAAGCACTTGGAAAAATCTGTTCTCCCTTTAAAGAAGAACCTCATCAGTCAGAGCTGTGGGGTCATCTGTCAGGACCATCAGCAACCCCCACTCCAGCATCTCCAGCTCCAGCTCTGCCGAGTTGGAACATGAAAACTTTAGTTCCACATGCAAAAATTCTAGGGTCAAACCTTGCCTGGCTCTGTTTGCAGATGCATTCTCAAACTTCTACCCCTACACCTGATTATTTCTCTCGATGCTGACCTGGCCTTTATCAACTTTACTACTCGTAGTTCACACTCCTATCACAAAGTGTTGCTCAACTTACACACAGACATAAAATAAAGTTTGAAAAGATCCCATCTTTCATCCAGCAGGGGAAATGATTCCCTTCGAACAGGCTGTCAGCCCCAAACAGGGTAAGGGATCGGTGCAGAATGCTCAAAACTATTATTTTGTTTTGTATTTTGACATGTGCTTCCAAAACACCAAAAGCTGCTGTGCCCAAACCGATGCAGAGCTGCAAACCCGACAAGCCTGCGGAGATACAATCTGGGAGGGAATTTCAGCGTCCAACAGGCAAAGGTGCACAATACCCTGGGACAAAAAGTATCAGGAGAAAGATCAACCCGCCAGCTAACAAATGCAGGAATGCAAATTAATTTCCATAAGGGCTGTTTTTGCACTGGGTGTGACCACCCCAGTGCCCAATGTAGGCTCCTTTTCCTCCTAAATGTGAAAGGAGTTTTTGTTTGGAAGTACAAAGTTCTGAATGCTGTTGTGCTGCCACCACCATCTCCCCAACCAGCTCCCCGAGGGACACAATAAATTGTGTTTATTCCCTCAGACTCGGTAAGAGAATTACTATCTGCAATGACAGCTTTTGGTGCAGCGTTGCTGAGGAGCTCCTGCTCATGGGGCAGCGGTGCCAGAGCAGGGGGGAAAGGAGAAACTCCTTATTCACTCTGCTCTGCCAGGGCTACATTCAAAGAGCAAGAGATGCCTTTTATGGCCTCTGAGTCCAGTGGAAAGAATGGAGATCACAGAATCATGGAATTATGGAGGTTGTCAGGGATCTCTGGAGGTTACCTTGTCCAACCCCCTGCTCAAGCAGGGCCACCTGGAGCAGGTTACCCCAGGGATGAGTGAAGCTTACTCATGGCTGGGAAAATCACTGCAGTTCCAGCCAGCACTGTTCACACTGGAAATAAACTTCCCTAATTTTTATTAATAGCAGCAGCTGTGCTGGACCTCAGCTTCATGAACAAAGGTGAGCAAGAAGGTAAAGATGGGACATTCTCTACAACCCTGCAGGGCCTCTGGCTACAGACACTCAGTAAATATTATCCGGGTGCCAGTCACATCTCTACCCACATTTCCAACAACAGGGACAGATTTTATCTTCAGCTCTGCTGCTTTCCTAGGAACAAGTCACAGCACTCCTCCCAACCATTAGCACACATTCCCATCTCCTGAGGGGAATCAGGAAGGACAATAGGATCTTACAGCATAGAGCCCACTTAGAGTAAGAAAAAGAATTGATTTCCAGTTATGACACTGAAGTGGTACAACTGGAAATGTCAAGTGCGTTTTACTCACTGATGGCTATAAAGATACACTCAGTGCTTCATGAAATCCAATTGTTATTTGCATTATCCAAACACAGTTATTTTCTGGCCAAAGTTTCTACAACTTCAGCTCCTGGTTGTGTAATCACCTGCCTAATACTGCAAGTGCAGAGAACCCTGCAATTCAAAGAATAACCTTTGTCTGCCCTGGTTATATTTGCACATCCAGTCCTCGTCTCCCACAGTTCTGCCTGCTTTCAGCACAGGCAGAAGAGGGTGACATCTCTCTCAGCCCCAGGAGAAGCTGCCCCATCAGCATGGCCCCTGAAAGTCCACCCATGACCCCATGGGTTCTTCCCCATCCCACATCCTAATCATTCTGAGGAGAGCAATGAGTTCTTCCACATTCTTATGAGGTCTTCTCATAGTCTTAATTGCGACAGTGGGCATAATCTAAATTCAAGCCATAACCATAACAATTTAATTAGAATTATTAAATTCAAAGAGCCAGAAGTACTTAATTAAATAAACAGCTTAGTTTGTGAGCAGAGACACACTTCAGATCACTGCAGTCATGAAATTCTCACTGTGCAAAATTATGAGTTGCTGTTTGATAACAGTCAATAGAAGAGACTGTTGAATAAATATATTCTGACTTGTTTTCCAAACCATCATATCGGTCCCAGTAGTTTGCCCGACTGATATAAATAATGATGCAATTGTGTTTCCAATCTTGCCGTTATTGGTATCTAAATAACCCCCGACACGACTAGACAAAAAGAGGAGGCAGGTAGTGTGTCAGATCTCGCAGGTCAGTGGCACTGTGACCTCGTGCGGGGCTGGGGCTGCCAGGACTCCTGTCCTTGTCACTTGTGTTCACAGCACGGCCTTTTGGTCCGAGGTTCAGAGCAGATGGATGTGTCCCACAGAGACTGCACTGCTGCACAGGGCCAAGGAGTGAAAAGATCTAAAATATGGAATCACAGAATAGCCTGAGTTTGGAGATACCACAAGGATCATCAAAGTCCTGTTCTGGCCCTGCTGAGAACAGCCCCAGGAATCTCATCCTCTGCCTGAGGGGGTTGTCCAAATGCTTCCTGAGCCTAAGATATGGAGAAGAAGAGGGAAGATATGGGAAAACTCCATCATGCATTTACAAATTATTACTGGAGCTGACAGGCTAGGAATCCAAAGCACATATTTTAGACAGGGCATTGCAAATCTCTTACAAGTGTCAGTCACGTTACTGGCTTTGGTTATTCCTCCCCTGAGGTAAAACCGTCCCCATTCACTTGCAGCAGAACCAGAACTTCCTTCCTGTGGCTGGACTTAATCCTGAGCCCTTCAGAAATGTGCAGATGACGAGGAGCCAAAGGATCCTTTTCCTTGGCCTGGAACATTTTCAGTACATTTGGGCTGAAGAAACACGACACAAGACAGGGAATTTCCATCTGCCGCTCTCTGGCCCCACAGCTTCCTTTCTGCCGCGTTGTGCCTCAGCCTCCTTTGTGAGCCGGGCCGCCCCAAATGCACCCCCACACAAGCGTGATGTCTGTGGAAATCCGTCACACACACAGCAGCCGCGCAGAGCCGAAAACCCTGGAGGAAACCTTCCCGGAGCCTCCTCCTTGCCAGCGATTCACCCTGCCAGCAGCAGATGGCATCCCTACTGCCATTGCCGCCTCCCGGTACGGCGCTCGCCCCGCCCGGCGGCTCCTGCTCTCGTCCAGCCCCAAAGCCTGCACAAATCCTGCCCTTTCCCGCCTCTCCTGGGTTTTTGGTGCTACCCAGCACTGCCAGTGACTCTGCTGTGGGCCCGGAGATTTTCACCCTTTTTGTCAGCGCATTGCCATTGACTCCGCGAGTTTGGTAAAATCCCCGTGCTGAAAATCTGCCTGCGGATGCACAGGCATTTGTGGCGCTGCTGCTTCCTGGGCTGAACAACGAGTGGGCAGAGGGAGAGGTTCACAGCGCTGTAAAAAAGGCTGTTTGCAACAAGAATTATCCCAAGCCCAGCGATTTCAGTACTGCAGGGCTCACTCACATGGAATTTAACTGTGTGATTTGTCAGCCCTTGCTGGGTAGGAACTTTGAACTCTGCTCTTAGGTGTCAATCCGCGCTGTTTTCCTCCTTTGAAAGAAGAAATGTGTCCTGTATGAAATGTCTTAGCCTGGTAATAACTTTTGAGTGATGTTTTCCTGCAAAGAAAACAAGCAATTGTCTGCATATCCCATCCCCAGCTCTTCACGTGCTTCTCCTGGAGCAGTCGCTTACCCAAGCACAGAATAAAAGGGGGAATAAAAGGGTTTGCTGTCCCTTCCTATAAATGTACAGAATTCAGAAACTACACCTGGCAGAGAGAAGCAAATCCAGTTCCTCGGGATTAGGGTTCACGTTTCATTATCTGCTTTGTACCCTGCTTCTACCAGGCGCTGACTGAGGTAAACTTTTTCCAACTCAGTTCAAATTCAGAAAGAACAAAAAAGTATCATCTTTTCCCTGCAGTTTCTGCAATATTTTATGGTGTAATTATGACCTCTGTCAGGGTTTTAGACAGGAGAACAAAACTGAGGAAACTCAGCTGTAACTTTCTGTCTGGACTGGCTGCCCTGTGTTGTGAGGCTCATAGCAAATAAAGCCTGGGAAGTTTGCTATTACCAGAAAAAAAAAAATATCCAAGAACAACAATATTTATTTTCCACACTCCATTAGTAGCCCAGAAGCAATTCAAGCATGTTACTAGAAACCGAACCCAGCTAATTAAAAATAATGTTCCAAAGCTCACTGATGTGTTTTGCTGGCTTCTGCAAATAAACATACACAAAACCAAGGACAAATCACAATAAATCTAAGCAGACAGGTACAAGCAAATTGGTCTGTGGAAGTGACATGTCTCTCTGCTTAAATGTCTACCACAAATCCCAAGGAGACCTGGTAGGATTTAATCTAATTGGGTTTGCCACTTCCCTGCAGCTTAATGTGAGAATAACAGCAATTATATATGACTGTACTTAGCTTAGTACCAAAAATCCATTTATTAGGCTATTAGAAGCTATAGAAAGCTGGGGTTTGAGATCATTTGGATCTGCTGGTTACACACTTGGCCTGCTAGTTGTTTTGTGGTTAGAGTTTCCAAATTGCCATTGATGAGGTGGTGGTAGAATGCAGATGCAGTTAAGCACTTCAATGGATGGCTTAGAAAGGTTTTCTTCTCACTTCAGGATCCATAATGGCACCTTAGATGTTGGCTCTGTGCTCTGCAAATCTCAAAATGATCAGCAGGAGACTGAGAAACCAAGAGGCTGCCGAGGTTCAGAAATCTGTTGATCATAAAGCAAAGCACCTTTGCATGTGTGGGGCCCCACAGAGTTGGCACACTGTGGCACAGAGATGAGAAAATAATTATGTTTAAGGCCAGCATTATGGGGCAACAGAGAGAAGAGTCTCTAGTTTTTTAGCATTTGAGAGGGTGCAATTAGCAAGAAATGTAAGAAAAGCCATTGGGCCATTCAAAAAAAAATTTGTGGTCTTGTCACTCTCCTGCCTGTTCAGTCTGCAAGGGGAGCAGGTGACTGATGGGCTCCCCGTGGACCTCAGCAGGAAGAAGCTGCACAGCCCTGTCCTCGAAGCCTTTGTCAGCTCACACAACCACAATAAAACCCTTCTTGCCAAACAGATGTTTGCAAAGGAGGCTGTAAACCCACACAATTTCCTTTTTTCCCTAAACCACTGTGAGTGCTGGAATAAAGGTGGATGTTTTTTGAAGTCTGAAAATCTTCACCTGTAGCCACAGCTCTCCAGTGTTCACCCAGAGCGGGAAAACCCCTAACAAATGGTTCCTTCAGCTCCCCCACGCTCCAGTGAAGGCCTGCAGTGGGGGAGGATTTGGGGGCTCTCTGGGACCTCTCAGACTGCACTCACGAGCTGTTGGGGCCATATTCAAACTGCAGATTTATTTTCAAAGCCAGCCTTACAACATGAGATGCTTACATTCAGCACCTGGAATTACGAAGGCTTGGTTTTGCTCCCAACAAGCTGAGTGACAATGTACCCATGGAGACAGCGGCTGTGAACATTTAACTTTCCATCCAGAAACTTCCCCGTCTAACTTTCCTGGCAGCTGAGATGTTAACCTTGCACAGCAATCTGGGTCACACATAATTTTAAAGAGATTTCTCTTTCCTGGGCTCAACTCTGATCCAAAGAGACAACTATCACAAATTAACACAATTCCAATGAGCTCTGCTTGAATCAGACACCCCACTAATTACCGGCTGGAATTCAAAGAATGTTAGTTAAGGTCCCTGTCCAGCTGCTGCAAAATTCTTCTTTGGGAAGTGACTAAATTTGAACCTAGTTATGGGAATTGTTTTATGGGGTAAAAGAAAAATGAACAGAAAGGATTGTTTAACAAAATCATCATCCTCATTGCTCTCACTGCAGCACCACAAACACGGGTGGCAACCTCTCTCCAAAGATGGAGGCGTCCTGAACCAGTCGGGTTTTCTGCTGCCTTCTAGCCTTAGGATTACTTTAAAAGGTTATAATTAACATAATTACCCTGACTGATGTCTGAAATGAATGCACAGTTCAAGTGAGCAGCTTTAGGACTGGCTGTGGATTTGAAGTCCCTTTTGTCTCCACACCCCCCCACCCCTGTCCTCACCCTTACAGGGATGGCAGTGGCATTAAGCACTTCAGAGGGGCAGGCAAGGCTGTATTCCCTAAGAAAGGTCCCTGTGTCCTCTGAGGAAAAGGCTCCAAGTGAAGTAGAAACGCTCTCAAATCAGCACAAAGGGCTGCTGAGGGCCAGGCACCACCCAGCTCTGAGGATGGGTGTGAAACACAGCAGCAAACTCCCACTGTCCTGTAAAAAAGCTGGTAAAATCCTACTGGGGAACACAGGCTCTTGTTTATGCTTCTGCAGGTGAGATCTTACCTCTCCTCACCTGGCTCCCAAAGAAGCAGTGAAGAAGAACACACAGAGGTCTCTTTTACAGTAGCAGAGTCCCTGGGGTTCCCAAGTTCAAACACCTGAGTGTGGTGGGTGCATCTACCCTGGACAAAAAGTGATTTGGAGAATATTCACTTTGATCAGCCCAAGTCAAGGGCCAGTAAAATCCTACACCTTCTGAGGAAACTCTAGCCAAAAGTTATGTGTGACATGCTCATATCCTTCTGTGAGTAGGAGGGAGTGACCAAGCAGTTCCCCCAGACAACCTCTAAATTGTAGCTGGAATGGGGATGCACTAAACACTTCTGACTCCTCGGAAGACACATCCTGCAGCATTACATTTAGAGACGCGGGAATTACCAGGATGGGATCTCAAATGGCTGCAGTTTATCACACCCCAGCAAATTCACTGCACCACACAACCTGATGGCACATGACAGAGTGTGACAACTGATCTGTATTGCTCAGGAGAGATTGTCGAGATGTGCTGAATATGTTCTAAACTGCTATCAGAAAACATATGTTTCCAAGGGGTAATGATACAGTGGGTCTGAATAACTCGTAAAAATTATGAATGAAGTGTTCTCACCTTCATTTGACCTTTTTTACTTCTCCAGCAGACAGAGCTAAATGTGTGGCACACCAGAATGCATCTGAAGAAGAGACAGATGATAATAAGAAGCTGTTAAGAGCTGCTCACTCCGCTGGCTCTATTAGTTCAGCTTGCTTGCACAGAAAGAATTTGCCTGCACGTGTGAACACGAGCACAGATCAATAAAGGGAAATATCCCAGCTGATCATTTCTCAGCCTGAACTCCTCCAAACAAGATGCACACACAGTCCAACACCTCGTGGAAGGCTGGAGACACGGGTTGTGCATGAGGAACCACAGAAAACACGGTGCTCTTCTCCCTGCACAGAGCATCTCCAGCACCAGCTGGGAGCACTCATTCCATCCTTGGCTGTCACAAAGGTATCTGGAAGTTTTAACTCTCATTTTCATGTCTCCCACACCTACAGCCAAGGTCTGCTTGGCTACTCATCTTGTCAGAGATCATAAGAGATCTTACTTGCCTTAAAAATATGACTGCTTGACATGTTTTTTAAACATCAAAAGGACAGCAATATATTTTGAATGTCAAGAAGAGAGTAATACCTGTGTGCCCTTGGAAACCCATACGGGGTGTAAAAATACAGTTTGGTCAACCAAAACAAAGCATCTCCTGTCCGTAAGAAAGTAATCCAGATTGGCAGGAATGGTTCCAATGCAATCAGCTTGCCCTAGGACAGGAGGAGTGCCTCAGTTTAAGGCTTCATAACCTGTCTGCTCATGCCTCACATCTGTCAATCCTTTTTTCCCCATCATCGCCTGGACGTGCTGAGTTTCCACCACATCCTGAGTGCCGCTGGGAATGCCCGGTGCTCTAAAGCCTTTGCCAACTTTGGGAGCTGTCTGTCCCTTTCCTTTCAATGCTCTCTGGGTCGGGTACTCACGTGATTCGATTTATCCCAGATAAAACTCTCAATGCTATTTTAATTTCTGTAAGTGTATCCAAACCCAACCAGAGGGAGTTATCTCCAGCGGTCACCGGGATTCCCAGCTTTGTTGTGCCCATGGCATTCCCTTAACTTCGCCATTAAGGCCCAGGGAGGTTTTCAGGGCGTGGATTTTCTGAGGCATTTAACAGTCTCCTTGTCTTCCTCTGCATCACCTGCCTCACTCTCCTGCCAAGGCCTGGGGCATGACGGCCATGAGGAATGTGAGCATTTTGTCATGGAGGAAGGAGGCTTCACACGCTCTGCTAAACAATCCAAACAGATGCCGCTATAAGAGCTGAAAGGTGATTTTCATATGGCTGCAGGTTTCCTCGCAGTCCAGCCTGTGGTCTCCAGACACAGCCAGGGCTAAGCACAAACCCTTGGAAAGGATTTGTGTCCACCCTAGGAGTCCTCAGAGGAGGTCATGAGGGGGAATTGCATTTGGGGAGGTGGGGGGTACCCAGAGCAGGCACACCAGGAACGGGGCTGGGCATGGTGGAAGAGCTAAGTGAGTGCTGAGCTGGGTAAAAGGGCTCTTCTGGGAGGGCTCAGGCATGTTACACCCATCTCCCTCTGCTTCCAGGCTTGGACTTTACTGTCTGGAAGCATCAGGGAAGAGGCAGCAAACAGCATTAAGGACACCTACCACCTAACTGAAGCCATGCACAGGAGCTTGCACAGCAAATACGCTGCAGAAGTGCTAAACCACCGCAGATGTTAGAAAGGCACAAGGTAAAAAGGAGGGAATTGCAAACGGGAATGAGTGAGCATCAAACACAAAGGCAGTTGTAATGAGAGCAGGAGCGTAAGGAGTGACAATTCAGCACGGGAAAGACAAAGATGGAACAAGAATGGGATCAAGAGAGCGCACAGCAAGGATGGGGAGGAAGAAAAATTTGAAATGGAAACGATGAAAATGGAATATGATTTCCAGAGGGAAAGAATAAGGGTGAATGAGGGTCCTACTGGGTCAGCCCATGCATATTTAGTCAGTTATAATAAGGTAAAATTGCTTCCTCATTACAAAGCAGGGAATGATGTTGATATGTTTTTGCAGTCTTTTAAAAAACTGTACAGAACTTATAATTGGTGAGAGGAGGCATGGGCAGCACAGTTCAGCCCCTGTGCCATGGGAAAGCCCTGGAGGCCTGTGCCAGGCTGGTTGATAATGACTGCCCTGACTATCAAATTGTGCACAGAGCCTTCCTGAGAAGGTATGGGCTTGACCCCAGAGACCTGCAGGGTTACACTTGGGTCTCCAAGGAAAGGATCTGATAACTCCTTTCCTGAATTGGCTGTAGAAATGACAAATTTATTTAACAGGTGGATAGGAGGTGAAAAGAAGATATCTGTATCAATCTGTATCTGTTTTTTTCCCTTTTTTTTTTTTAATGATAACATTATCTTGAGGAGCAGCTCCTAGAAGCTGTTCTGAAGGACTTGGGAGCCCACTGGACAGAAAATCCTTCAATTAAATTTTTCAGCCTTTTAATCAAAGCAGTGTTTTTTATGAGAAAAGTCAGGGGAATCCTACCTACTTCCACAAAGTCTTGCCCCTTCTTCCAGAAACAACCAGAAATAGACAACAAAGTGCACAGCTTCCAGAATTTTATAAGCCACAATCTATTACTTCAAGAACATAACAACCTAAACCTCATTATATTTCATACACAGAGAGCACAGATATGCCATGGAATGTGACAGAGATCAGTTCTTGTGCTTAATTCAACACTGTAAAAAGAGTTTTACAGGAGCCAACTCAGATGCAGTTTGTTAAAAGACTCATAGTGGAAGCACTGACTTCAGCCTGTGTTTCCACAGGTGGCTGGCTCCTTCGTCCTGGAAAGCATTACCCACAAGGCATCCACATTCCAGCCTGGATTTCCATTTCAAACAAAGAGGGGAGGACTGGAAAGTGGCTGCAATAGGAGACAGATGTTTTTGTCTGCTTTTTGAAATATTTACTACTTGTAATGAGCCTGTAAAATTCAACGTTGACTCAGCTACTGCATTCCCAAATTCCTTCCAGACTCTCGAGTCGATCTCCTCTCTGCCTGGCAGTGTCCTGCTGCTTCCTCTCCCACTTCCCTCAGCACCTTTCCCTACAGCTCCAGGGGCAGCACATCCCCTTCAACAGCGCAGCAGCCCTGAGGCGCTTCGTAACCAGGCTCAGCAGCCAAGGCTGGAATGAAGAAATTGCTGTCTTCAACGTAATTTTCTATTGATCATTTATCCTTTCTCTTTTTAACTCACCCATTTTCTCATTTATTTCCTAATACCCTTAACAAAATATCCATTGTACTTTTTACTTACCTCTGGCCATTTTGTCTTCAAATTCCCCCTGAACCTACCTGCCTGTGTATACAGCCCCCTTACTGCCAGCATCATTTGGGCTTTCACTTCATTGGCTTTTAATTTTCTGGACAAGTTTTGACATGAATAATTTTCTGCATTTTGAGGTGAGAAGAAAACTGTTTCTTTCCCCTTGAACTCCTGCTTTTCTTTTAATTCTTGTATAAAAGCCCTATATCAGCTATAAGGATTTCAGTGGAAGAATTACCTCCTCACATTTTACTTCCCCCTTTCTACAGAGATCACATCCAGACAGGGGCTTCACTGAAGGGCTTCACTGACAACAAAAGGAGAAGATTTTGGCCTAAAGGCATTTCTTGAACATTTCCCTCCAGTTCCCACACTTTCATGTTCTCTACCCTATTTCCCATATGTGCTAGTGTGAAAACAGCTCTCTGTGAGTCTCTTTATGATGGCCACTGCCATTATTTCTGTCACCTTCCATGGTGTATTTGCCTGAAGACCCCAAAGTACTTCAGGGAGAAGTCAATGATAGAGAATAGCAATGTTTACCCTTGATAAACAGGGAAATGAAGGCACAAAGTGATTCGCACAAAGTCACACAGCTCCGAAAAGTCCCACGAATTTGTCAAGCAAATACTTTATCTTTGATGCAGAACTTAATCTTGAATTCTCTCATCCTATCTCAGCCCTGACAGAGAGAAAAATCCTTAATAGGAACGGTGCAAGCTCCCGGCCTGTCCACCATAGTGGACCAGTGTTCTGGCTGCTACCAGCTCACCAGCTGCTCCTCCTTGATTATTTATTCCCAGGTGAACAACTCCAAGCTAAAAGAATTCTGCATGTGCGCTCTGTTGCGCTCGGACCAGCTTGCAGAACACACCCAGGGAAAGCGCGTGCTGGATTCAGAGCGAGGTTCAGGTGCTCCTGTGCTTTGGGGGTGAGCATTAGAGCTCCACATAACAAATAGGGGGTTATTTTAATCTTCCATAACTGCGTGAGATTCAGACTTTAATTGGCTTCTTCCCTCCTGAACTCATCTCATAAAGCCTGTTAGGTATATCTGCTGAGTAAATAGGAGACAATAACATGTTTAAATGTCTGTCTGGAGAGTTTCTTCCACCCAGAGCTGAAAATCGATACGGCTCAGAGACACATCTCTTGTTAATATAACTTTTCCCTTCAGCATGTTCCTAACATGTTTAATATTTTTCAGTGTTATTTTGCTGGCACTGAAAGCCCAAGCCGTGTCACCAGATCCCCGATCTGGGACTCCAGGGATGTGTATTCCACTCTTGGAGCCGTTTTTAACATCTTGGACAAGTAAGTAGTGCTCTCCAGGCCCTTACATCCATTCCCAGCCGTTCCCTTTTGGGCCTCGTTCCTGTAAAGATGTGTGCATATATTTGATTGTATAAACTGGGAAGGTATTTAGTGACTGGGAGCAGTCCAATGACTTAAAGTTACTGTTCAATCCAGCACCTGAATCTTTGGAAGACGTGGCTTTGAATTGTACACTCTCAGATTGTGCTGAATTGGGATAATAAAATGTGAAGCTTTCAAAGACAATCTTCCTGTAGCACCCTCCCCCCAAAAAAAGCCATTTTTGGTGCTCTTGTCTGGCCTCAAAGTCAGATTTCAGGCTTGGGGTTGAGCAGGGAGGAAGTTTCAGGTGAATTGCATCTGTCCCCGGGCTCTTACAAATAGCCTGGATTTGCCCCTCTGGACTGAATGCTGTCAGGCTGAAAATATACGCTGGAAAAACACTCTCCATTTCCTGCCCAAATCAGCCTATAAATAACCTGTGCAGCCCAAAGTGGCCCTGATCCCACCTCAGGAATAGCTGCTGTGGTGCGGCAGTGACAACAACAAAGAGAGGGGAACTGGTTAACTACTTTGGGGGTTAAAATCTGTGCCCTGCACAGTAAATTTTACGGCCCAGAGTGAGTCTTCTATAGTCTCATTTATTATTGCAAAAATGATTGGACCTGGGGACCATGACACTATTACCTGTTACTGCAGATTTATTGAAAATTAGCAATTCCATTTGTATCTATGAGATTTCAGGGATTATTCTATTATAGACTGGAAAACCGATAGATTTATAACGCTGGTGAATCCAGTTGTACCAACTAATAGAGCCAGTGAGAAAATTTAGAGGTTTGTACTCCTAAAGGAGTTAACCTTTGGATAAAGAAACATTTTTCAAGTAACATCTGAGAAATTATTGGATTCATAAATTCTCGCTGCTGCAGCATGAAAAATATTCATTTCCTGGGGTTTATATTTTTGCTCAAAAAAGATACAGAAGGCAAAATTTCATCCCAAACCATTTCACTCCACTCAGAGCCCTACTTTAATTGCTGCTGTACCTTGTGTTAACCCTTTGGCATTTATTGACAGGGTTTGCTTGCCTGACCCTGAGGAAATTTTCAAGGCATGAATCTCCTAAATCCATTAACATTGTATTGACTTGAGTGAATCTGATTTTACTTTAATTTTGATTTTTGTGTACTCACCGGACTCCTTGACCCAAACCTGCAAAGGTATTAAATTCCTGTCAGGATGTTGGGAGTTCTTTAGGATGCAATTTTTGTTTGCTTTTTAATGTGTGAGATTCCCTGACTGTGGATGAGCTTGTGTAACTCAGCTTTCACTTTTGCCTGGCTGTTTTAGTATTGATTATTGCAAAAACTGGAGAAGCGGCAAACAAATCTGCAATTTATCTATGAATATATGAGAAAAACCTAATGGGGCCCCAGCTCCTCAGTAATGTGAGAACAGCAGTCATTGTGTTCCTACAGAATGCAATTAAAATCCATCACCCAGTAACACAGATCACCCAGGATGCCGTTTCTTTTCCCATTCAATATTCCCCAATCCCTGTTGTTCAGGCCTGTTAAGGAGGTGGCTGGGCCTCATTCAAAACTCAGCCCTGCTGAGGGAAAACATTATGACCTCCTTGGGACTATCCCAATTTCTCCTAAGGGAGCAGAGGTAAGGAACATTTTCACTGGTTTCAGCAAGGAAGTTGGAAGAATTCAAGCTTGGACACTGGACTGTGAAGATTCATTTTGCCTCTTATTAACTTATGGCTGGTTTGGTCTGAATTACATATACAGATAAACAGATTTTTTAAAATTACTTTTTAAAATAATGGAAGGGTTTATAAATCATAAAAGCTGCTGGTGCTAAGGTCTGAAAAAGAAATAAATGTTGAGTTTCAGTTAAAGTAATCCAGAGTACTCCCACTTTAAAGGGGAAGAAGAATGACAAGCGTTTGTAATAAGGACCACATCCCCACCCCTGTGGCATCAACTGAGTTGGGTTATTAACTTTGGAAAGAGGCAAAATCCTTTATCTGGGAATCTCTAAGGAAAAAAAGGCCCCAGAATTACCCCATCATTTCACAATCAATAAGGCAAAAGTGGAGTGTGCAAAGAATTATGATTCCATCCCTCTGTTATAACACTGCACCTGTAACTTGGGAATAAGGCAGTTCTCAGTGTCCAGTGTTTCATAGCAGCCACAAACCAAGTTTAAAATGCCCAACAGAATTTTTATTTCTCTTTATATTGAATATAAACTTGTGGATGAGATATTGCCAGCTACAGTTAAAACAAAACAAAACAAACAACCAAGCAAAAACCTGAACAAGAATGTTTTCTTTCTGTGTTCTACTATAAAGTTCGTGCTGGCTTTTGACCCAGGACAAATCAGCACAGATCCATCAAAGGCTGAGTTATCACAATTTACAGCTTTTCAGAATCCAGCCCAGAATGCATCAGCTTCTGTTTATTTTGGTAAAATATCCCAACTTTACTGAATTCCTTAGTGCAGAACCAAATATAAGAACCGGACGTGGAGCCACATTTAAATATAAGATTTGGTCCAAATATGGACTTTTCTCTCCTTGCAGTATAAAGGAATTGTATTTCAAAGATTGTTGATGATTATAACAATGACAGTGACTCCTGTTTAAGCACAAGAAAATATTCTTGATTATAACTGAAAGATTATTTCTGGTACTTTTATGCAAACTCATTTTCGCATCTCTCCCTTTCTAAGGACCAAACACAACTTCTCTGATGGATGAATTCAAGGCTTTCAGAACCATTTTCCTAAGGAGACTCAGTGGATGTCAAGAGGCAGAAATTGTGCAAGAATGATGCAAGGCAACCAGGGAGAAGTTGCTGAACTAAATAGAAAACATTTATTCCACCCCTCACAGCTGCTGAATTCCCCCTGGAATGTTTTTCTTTATGTTGTTAAAGGATGCTCGATCATGTCTTGATTTTTTTTTTTTTGCTATCATAATAATAATAATAATAATCAGTGCATCAGTACTTCAGGCTGTTATGAGGGGAAGCATTTTAGCCCAGAGACAGGCAATAAAAAGGAACGTGAACAAATAATGAGTAAAAGAGCAAGAAGGCAGGCTACGTTCTTCATGTAAATCAAAGTTGTTCCAGAAAAGCTGGGAAAGAGGGGTTGCTATTTCCAGCTGAGAGTCAACTGAAAGTTAATGGGGACATCACTAAAGATCACAGACAAATGGGCACTGTACTTTTAATGAATATTTTATTCATGTCACCTTTAAATTAGTTAAATTTGATAGGATGATAATGTAATGCAAAATGGCTTCCTCCCCAGACCATTTTAGGTGGAGGGTAGATCAGAATTTAATTTTAGGCTAATGCCAGGTCAAAATTAAATTTTAAAAAAATTATGGCTAGAAAGTAATAAATCCAAAGTGACCAATGGAAAAAAAAAAAAATATTAAGTTAATGAGATGTACAAGCCATTTAGAAAAGCACAGATATTTTATATGACATATATTTTTCTTACCTGGAAACAAGCCATTTTAATACCTGGTGATAAGATTGAAAATTGGGAAAGGAGAAAGGGGGACTCTTGAAGTTATTGCTATCAGGTCTTGAAAAAATTATGAAGATAAATGCAAAAAGCTCATGGCGGAGGTATTCAGCATTTCATCAGCAAGCTTGGTAACAACTGATAAACCCTAAATTCTCCTTTAGGTATTTAAATGTGTGCTCTGCTGCTCCAGGTGTTTCACTCACATATGCCCAGCAAAGGGTTTCCAAACTGGGTTCAGCAGCTGCCCTGAAACAGTGGAGCTGGTTCAGGATCAGGCAGCCTCATCCCTCTCCTTTCTCTGCTCCATCCTGAGCTGGCACACACAGACACCCAGGACATTCATGGGATGTCAGAACTTACATCTGCTCTTACACAGCCCCAGCAGTCACATGGACACTGTGCTTCCTCTCCTTCCTCAGGAAGGAATTCAAAGGGACACCCAGAGATCGTGTTGAAAAGAGTGATTAAAGCAGATGTTTCTTAAGTTTGACTATCAGAAACTTCATCACCATATGTAGAATGCAACAAGTAAAAACCAAATCATGTAAAGCCAGAGGTGTGAGTGGGGAACTCAGTAAGGGGAATGTGCTCCTCTGAAATGAGGTCTGAGTGAACAGGAGTGTGGAAACCGAGCTCCTGGGACAGGAGGAAACTCATCTCATGCAAAGACATTAAACTGCATCGTGATGTGAAACCACAGAGCATAATGGTTCCCTTGCACTAAAGCTTTGGGTTGGTGACTATTGTCACAAAAAAGAAATACACCCGGGGACTTTCACAAATTGAGTAAATCACCCAGTTTTGAGTTATTTCTGGGTATTCTGCTGGCAGCACTGCAGCTGACTAATCCAACCATGCCTGCTACTTTTCAATGTGAACCTGCTGCATTAGCCATGCCACTGGAGCAGTGACACTGGGCTAATGGACTGGAGCCTCCCTGGAGCCCCCCTCCAGATCATTTGCAAACTGAAGCCATAGAAAAGAGTGTCGTCCCACCCACTGAGCAGCACATGAAATTATTGCGATGCTTCAGAAGCCACTGTGGCAAATTTTGGGTGGAATTTCAGGTGTGGGTTTTATTTGATAAAACATGAAGTGAAAATGGGCACATGGATGGACACGGCTTTCCCATCTCCACAGAGAGGAGGTGTCAGAGCCCAGCAGGAGCCAAGGCATCATTGCAGTTTGCTCTCCTCACTGCACAGCTCACTGATAAGCTGCAATGATCACCAGGACTATTGATTTACTTTTTGAAGGGGGCTGTGTGAATGCTGGCTTTAAGCAATCTCTTCTCAAGGCTTAGTTTGATAATCCTTTTCAAGCTTTTATTTAAACTCTCTGAGAAAAAAGCGAGAATGAATTAGAAACTGGAAGAACACAAAGAAGCTTGAAAGAAAAGATCAATAACTCCCATGCAGAGCAATAAACAAACTGGAACAATTACAGTGAGAGATGGTTATTGATCAATATCAGGAGCAGCTCATATAGCAGCACCTCTGTTTATACCAGACCTCAATTATATTCTTACTTGCTCATAATAATATAACGGCATTCTACAACTTTTATCACCAGGGAAATTTTAATTCCCTTTTATTAGTGAATAATAACCATATGTTTCCAGGCAGAGGTGGCTCTCAGCGCATTTCCATATCAGCCAGTCCCCACTGTCCCTGTGGAGCTGGAACCTCTCCCACAGCCTGGAAAGCTGAGCTGCAGAAAGCTGAACTGACCCCCTGAGGCCAAGGGCAGGGGCAGAACAGGGGAGATCTGAGCTCTGGGGACTTGGCTTTCTGGCAATAATGGTCCCTGGGGACCTCCACAGCAAGAGGGGCATTTTCAACCAAGAGCAAGAATCATCATCTGTAAGTCAAGACAATGAAACGCCAAGTAAACATCAGCTCAGGAGAAGTGTCCCCAAAACAGAGCCACCTCCCTGACCTTGGGACTGAGAGAGATTCCAGCCCCTCCTGCCAGTGCCAGCACTGCCTTGAGCGAACAGCTGAGGTGTGTCATTCTCACCGAGCCAGGACATTCGCTCCACTCCCCTCACATGCTCATGCCTGGGCTGTAAAAACTCTCACTCAGCTCAGATTTTGTTCAATTACACGAGTCAGAGTAAAATTTAAGTTTCTGCTGGTTGGAAATTTGTGGTTTGGAATTAATGAGATGTATCAGCACCAACACAGGTTTCTCTTTCTTGGGAAATGCCTCCCTCATAGATGTCTAAGGCAAGTGGGTTTTAATTCAAGGTATCCGTGTCAATCCTCCAGCCCGTCTCCGTAAAATCTGACATATAAGACAACTTGCTAAAGAATAATGAGTTGAAGTCTGTCCTCTTCAAAAGTTTCTTTACTCCATTAAGTTCGCCTTTAAAATATTATCAAAAATCCCAGAATCCTATCCACAAATCATATTGAAAATTGAAAGGGTGAAGAATTAGGTCCAGCTGAAATAAATTTGAAAACCAAAGTTGACAAGAAGCAAAATAATTTATGATAAACTAACTTTATTCCCCCTAGAGTTTGAATGATACCATTTCACTAAAAAAACCTGTTTAATAAATTTTTCCATAAATATTATTGAAAATATCTATAGCCAAGAAATTGTCCATAAAGTTTCAATTTAAAAAAAAAAAAAGTGTAGATTTTCATTTTACTGTCAACAATTTCAACAGGAGAAATTTCCTTGAGCATCCTGAGAAAAGCCCTGAAGTCTATTCCATGTCCTGTTTCTGTTGGGTTGTATTGCAAGCTTTACCTTTTCTTTATTTAAAACATCCACTGTGCCTTTCCACTTTAGTTTTTATTCTGATCCAGCCCTCTGCTGTCTTGACATTCAGGTGTTCTTCAAAGATCTGTCCCTGATTTCCCTGTATTCCTTACACAAAATGGACAATATGCTAAGGAAAACTGTCTTGCAAAGTTGCCAAAAGAGCAATTCCAATCTAATTAGGAGTTTGTAGTGCTTCAGCAAAAGCAGCACAAACACTGTTAATATTCACTGCAGCTGCTTTGTCAATAACTCCCAGTGAATCCTCCAATTTATAGGAAAAATCAGGAAACTATTGGATTCTATGACACTGATAGATCTATCAGTATTCATTGCCCCCATCCTCCGCAACACGAGGCACAAATGCCAATAACTCTAACAGTCCCTTAAATGCTGAAGGATCATTATTAAAGTGTGCTTGGCATCCCTGGTCATTAATTATAATCTTGTGCACATATGCAGCGTGATTGCAGGAAATAATCAGCTTTGTCTGCCAAATTGGCAACATTTAGAAACTAATTTGTTATGACATACCATCAAAGATATTTAAACAACAAACCCGAAGCTCTGCTGCACTGCGCACACTGTTAAAATATCAGATCACATCATTAAAAAATAGTTAACATATCCGAGGGGAGGTAATATTTATCCTTGAACCCTGGTTCAAGTGGAATTTCCAGAAAGAACAGTTATATCCTTTCTCCCTCGCAGTTCTCAGGAGAGGGAACTCTCGGCAGTGACGGGCGGGCGGGGGAAGGGAACGGCTGGGATTACACGGCAGACCCGCTGTCACTCAGGAGCTATTAAACAGCCATTGAATCAACGTTTGCCAAGAGCAGCGCTTGCCCGGGATTACCGCGCTATCCGGGATGCCTGCAGATTCCTTTAGAGCCTTCAGACTCGTAGTTATCCGTCCCATTTCTCTTACGGCCGCATTTCCCACTGTCAGCCCCCCGCTCCGGCAGCAGGAGGGTGCGAGCACCTCCAGCCCCTCCAGCGGCAGCCGGGGCTGAAGGAAAGGTTGCGGGGAAGGGAGGGAAGCGCTCAGCCCCGGCTCTGCCGGGACAGCCCAGGAGGAGCTGAGCTCCCGGCACACTCCTGTGACCTTCCCCCAGCCCGAATTCCTGCTCACGGGACAGCGATTTATTCCTTGGTTTCTTCATACTGCCCCGAACATCGGCGGTCCCTGCAAACCGCCCGAGGGAGCAGAGGGACTCCCGTAAACCCCTCCGTGCTGCGGTCTCCCAGACCCCGCTCACGCAGGAGGCGAATCCCACAGCGTGGACTCTTCGCTCCGGACAGCGCAGGGCCTCTGAGGAGGACCAGAGAGCTACACTGCGGATTTCCTGCCACACACAGGCCCCGAGCTTTGGGATGTGAGCTGTGAGCTGGGACAAGAACAACACGGATGCTGCAGGATTTAGGCTGATCCTGGGAAAGGGGTAATCCTGGGAAAGGGCCAGGCTGTGCAACAGGTTTAGATCAGGGAGGTGACGGACCCCGGGCACCCCCGTGTCTGTCAGGGGGGAGCTCAGAGTCTGCGCATTGAAACTTCCAAGGAGCGGGAGCTTGCGGTGGAATGCAGGAGACCATGGAATATTCAAGGGCTTGCCAGGCTCGCATGGATATCAGAGGGTGCACGAGGCTTATTGTATTATGTGCATACATAATGGGATTTCTTTTCTCAGGTCTATGGTCAGAGTATTAAAATACGCATCAAAATGAAGCCAGAAATTAAATATTGAGCTACGCTTTCATCCAGGAAACAAAACTCCTCGCTTTTTCCTTTTATATATAAATGAGCAGAATGATTTTAAAACGGCAAATTGCCTGTGTAACATATTTTAAAGGAAACAATTGTTTCTAAATTGACATATGGCTCTAGTTTTTATTAAGAGAGCCAAATAGGACGCTTTTCTCCAGAGTAAGAAGTGAACTTGTAAATTTTTCTGCAGTCTTTTCTGACACTTTTTCCTCTACATTCTTCATCCTTCAGTAAATTTTTTTATTGTTTATGTCCCATCCTGTAGCAGGAGTTCATCAGCCCAGTTAAAATTGAGGATGGAGAATCCAAGGAGAAGAGATAAGTGAAAACCCTTAACCATGGGATTGCTGCTCCATTCTTACAGTAATGATTGTTTACTCTGGCAGACAGGACTTCAACAGAATATTTGGTTTAGTTTTTGTGATATTTTCTTATTCTTTTGTGATGTTTTCTCAGAATCCAGCATTCCGTATTATTGGAACAGCAGTTAAGAAATCACAGTTTTGCGCAAATCCATTTCCCCAGTTTCTCAATTGCTGTCACCAGCCACTGAACCAACAATAATATCTTTTCTTTCTCCAAGTATTTTATAGCTTGTAACTTATTTAATAAAAAGTTCTTTAAAATGCTTGAAAAGAATCAATATTTTTTTCATAATGTAATTAATGTTACATTTCTTTGCGCATAGTTTTGAAATCTATGGGTTCCAGGGATACTTCTGGAAATAGGAGGTAATAAAATTGCCGCAAATCCATTGTCATGGAAAGATAAACTGTATCAAAAAGTACTTCAGATTATTAATAGCTCTTAAATCTATATTCTTGAAATGTTTCCATATTTTCAAAGAGAAATAATAGATACAAACTTCTAATTTGCACCTGAAAACTGAAGTAAATATTTTCTACATAACTGTAGAGATTTCACAGCATTATTAGCCTTTCAAATGAGTAATTTATATAGCCTCAAGTTTATAAAACCTTTTCAAAAGGACAGATTTTACCTTGAAAAGTTCTATTGCAATGTACTCCATTAAGGCCAACAGTCAAATTACATTTAACAACACGGATAAAATTATTTTCTTCTTTTTTCTAATTTGGATAAAAGTTATTCAGCAGTTACACAAAGGCCTGATACACTGGCCTTGGAAACAATGTGCTGGCAAGGAAATTTTTGAAAAGAAGTGTCCAATAAATAACATCTTCCCACTGGGAACCAAACCAAATTAACACAAGTCCAACACACCTCAGCCAGGCTGAGGTGCTGCCCCTGTGTCCCAGAGTGTCAGGACAGGAGTTTGGTACCTATTTCAGTGGAGGCAACACCCAAAATGAACTGCCTGAGGGAGAAAATACAGGAGTGATTCCATCCCCATGAAATCCAGCCCTACTGGGCTCATTTTGCTCTTCCTCACATGGAGAGGAGCTCCAAAAGCAGGGATAGCTCTGACCTTCAGAGCATAGGAAGAGGAAGAATTCCCCCTCTCAGTGCCAAAGCCATGGCACAGCTCCTGCAATTCCAGTGCCGAGCACAGGATGAGAAGAAGGGGCTCTGAGGAGCTGGGATGACTGTAGGTACAAGGACAAGCTCCTTAAGTGCCTCTCTCCTAAACATCCCCATCTCTCTCCTTTCCAGAGCTTTAATCACTCTTGTCATTATTCTCTCAACACTCTCCAGTTGTCATTATCCTCTTGAATTACGGAGAGGAGAGCTGCACATGGGGGCGTTGCCAGCAGCAGTCACACACGCACCAAAACCAGGTAAAAGAACATCTCTCATTCTCTTGAAATTTTCTTTTACATTCATTCAAGAATTTCAGTAGCCCTTTTGGCCATGGTGGCTTCTCAGAGCTCACATCTGCCTGATCATTCACAACAAACAAGGGAATACACAATATATCCTGCCATTCGCCATTGAGGAATTGCTGATTAATTTTCTCCTGAATTATAGCTGGAATGGGAAGTATCTCACCACAGGGTCATTCTCCTGCCCTAAACACAGAACAAAAATACTGGCAATGGCAGCATCTTTATTCAATACTTGGGTGATTACACCTAAATATTCCCCTTTCCTAATAGTCTCATCCCTGATTGTTCCAAGTTGAGAGTCTTTAGTTCAGCCCTTCAATGTACAAATAGTTCTTCCAATAAACACTCTTCCTTTACCTACAGGCACACGATCCTTGTGTGCTCCTGAATATTCCCTAATGGTACGGTGCGGCGCCACTCCTGATTTAACATTTCCTGATAATTTGAATTAGGGGCAAGCAGGATGTCGTTGGCACATCAGGTGTCATTTGGCACAATAAACTTCTTGGAGTGATATCATGAACAGTTATCACACACATATCCCAACTTGCCCAGTTTAAATAAGGAAGCAAATTAGAACTCAATATCCCATTCTTATAGTACTGATAATACTTATCTGGAAAGTTCCTAAGGCTGTTGGGAGGGTTATTTACTTGCTGTGCCGAACTTAATTATCTGGAGTGCTGCATAATGGATTGGTAATGTTCTCCTCATTGTCACCAGCATGGAGAACACTTAATTTGTTCACAGTAGAAAATAAACTTGTTGAACATGTAAGATGGGCATTATTTACAACTTTCCAAACTCAGAAAGAGAAATCATTCTTCTCCACAAGCAAAACATTTTGCCAAAGAGACACATAAAATGGAAATATGTTTCTTTCTCCCAAATGCTGAAGGCTTTTCTGCAGATAAAAATACAGCACACTCTGCCATAACTACCACTGCTTCTGTACAGGCTGCAGTAACCCGCTACAGTCACACAAAATTACCTGCTCCACTGCAGTAACGTATATAAAATGTTTATATATTAAAAATCTAGAATTTTAAAAGTCTTTGTCTTGCTCCAGGAATCCTAATGCCTATTTCTTAGATCCTTGGAGAAATCAGAAAGCTACTAGACAAGTTAATACTTCGAAGCTGTAATTTAAAAGGTTTTTTCGGGTTTTTTTTTAAGAAATTCTTTCTTTTATTTTTTTCTTCCCAAAGAACTTGGCATATTTTAAACAGAAAATTATAATAATAATTATGGATATATTGACCTCTTTGTACTCTTAGGCTGGCCACTCAAGTGAAGTAGATTTAACCAGCTCCCTGTAGGTTTCCATCAGCTTCCCAGGTTTTTGTGCCGTGGCACTCTTTGCATTCATCCTGCAAGCTGCCTAACGCACCTTAAGATTTGAACCACTAAGGAAAAACTTTCCCAGGCCATTTTGTCACATGCTGTGACAAACTGAACAGGAATATACCAGCCCCAACCTGGCTATGAACACACTGCACTCCCCTTTGGAGCTATCAGAGCCCAGCCTCCAGCTGCAGCTTTCTGTGGAGATACTGCAAGGGAGGTTTAAGATTTTTAACTGCATTGTTTTTCACTCAATAAAAATGGACAGGCCACCTGCAATATAACTTGCACTCCTGATCTCACAGAGGAGCTCTCTGACACTGCTGAGGCTTTGAATGAGCCACAAGTCGTGATCCAAAGCTGATTGATACCAGTGAAGAGCCTGAAATCACCTGTCAGGCTTTGGATCAGGCCCCAAAGGTGGGATTTGGGAAAGCTGAAGGACCACAGAGCTACCTGAGTGCCACATAACACAGTGTAATACTGATCTACACTAAACTGTAGGTTTGTAATATAAATAAATAAAATAAAAGGAAACACCCTCTCTGCAAAATAAGAAAAACTAAACCCAGCTATACCTGAGACTCAGCTGACTTGTACTCAGTGTAACATCAGAGATCAGGAAAATACCTGTGGCTTTGGCATTATTACAACAATAATCAGAGGAAGTTCTGGGGAAATACCTTAACTTTAAATTTCTTATGCAACTTATCTTTCTTTTCCTTTCAGCCAGGAAATGTTATGTCTCAGCCTATAGCTGGAAATACAGACAATGTGTGGACATACAAAAATAAGAACCAGTTCCTGTACTCTGGAGTTAAGACCATCTGCTGCAGCTTACACCTCATCTCTAAAGATCTGGCACATTTTTCCTGGATAAACCAAAGCAAAAAGGAAAGGGGTGTGTGAGTGTGAGAATAGATCATGGATTTGGCACCTGTGTCAATCTAAGTCATGCAATTGAGATGTTCCTCCACTGAAATCCTACACTAGGACTGTCAATGGCAGATAAAGAGCTCACATTACTTTCAAAAATAAGAACATGATTCACAATAAAATACACTTTGGATTGAAAAACTGCATTTATGTCCAGGCTTAAGCACAGAGAAATCAGTTTCTTAACACTCTATCTCTGATCTGAATGGCTGTTCTTCACACACATTGTGCCCATTTAAGTCAAGAGATTTACCACAATGAAAGAGAAGTGTCACCCCAGAGGCTTAGCGGTGTTTATGTGTTTAAAGACAGAAGAAGAGAGGAAAAAATGAATGAATGTCCTTTTCTTATGCCTTTCTCTCCTCTCACTAACATGTAGAGGTCTCTAATACCCACTAAGTTCATTTCCCAGTCCTGGCAAACGAGGCCTTTACCTTGATGTGCAGAGATAAGTAAGAAGTTTTAACCATTATTATCATTAAAGAATGGAATGTCCCACCAATTCAACGCTGAAGTGGTGAAAGGAAGTTTTAACACAGGATTTCCTGTGGTATCTCCCACTAACTGTTTTAAACCCTTCCTGCACACACATTTACATACATCCATATGTAACCAGTCACACAGGGTAGTAACAACTCTCCAGGGTCTCAGCCCCCAGTCAAAAGGTCTGCTTGGAAAAGTCTTGAAATACTGACACAAAGATGGCACAGGAAAAGATCCCTCCTCCCTTCCCGGGAACAGGACATTCCTCTGGGCGAGGATTTAGAAAGCAGCAGGGAGAGTTTAGAAAACAACTTCACGGGACAGTGTTTGTTTAGAAAGAAAAGGAAAAGGAACTGGTGAGTCTCTTGGTCCAGCTCATGCTGAGCCAAAGGAAATGCTCACAGTCGAATCCAAATATACCTGTTAAGAAGGAAGAAGGGGAAAAATAGCCCAGAAAAAGATTTTACAGATGATGGGATGAGGGAAGGAGGGACATGTCAGCCACATTTGATATTAAACACAACCAGTGGGAGCTCAAAAGCAGATTAATTTCTGTGTGCCAGAGGGGGAACAGCAGAGCTGGGAAGCATCGGGCCTGGAGCGAACAAGCAAAGAGCAGGACACGAATTCACCTCACGCTGCTGTACCACCACCCCTCTATGCCCAGTAACCAAGACAGTCCTCTAAAACACTTTTAACTTCACCTACACTTGACTCACACTGAGCTTGAAGGATTTCCTTTAACCAGGGCTGGTTCTCAAGGCAAACAAATCTAGAACTCCGTGGCAGCATCCCCAACGCACAAACTGTCTTTGCACCACTACATTCCTGAGGGATCCAAGGGTTACCCCGCCTTTCTTCCTAGCCTCAACTTCAGAACCAGCTGGATCACTCCTGCCAAGTTTTCCAAAGCAGAAGCCTCAGGAGACAGCTGGTGCAGACAACTTGTGCTCAGACAGTTGAGGTTTGCAAAGCTGTGAGAGACTGAGGATGGGTCAGTGCCACCTTCGCTGCTCTGGCACTGCTGCTGTCCACAGCCCCTGCAGGTGTCATCTGCATCCTGGAGCTCACAGCACCCATCTTTACCTCCTCACTAAAAATAGGAGCAATGAACGACCTCCAAAGTAGTGGGTAGTTGTGAACAGCAGTTAAAAGTGTTTAAGAAATGAAAACATTATTTCGACTCAAATACCTGAAATGGAAGAACAAAGCCTTTTGTCTTCTGTTTAAATTCTGGAAGATTTCACTACAGTGACCAGCTAACCTGTGCCTGGAGTTCTGGATCCTAAGCCTTCTGTCTAATGCCATTCATTCCTATTTGTTCCTTTTGCTAATATTGGCCTTTTTAATCTCCCTTCATTTGGAAGCACCAGCCCTCCCAATACCTTTAACCACCTTCATTGCACTTTCATTGAAATCAATGGGGCTTTGCAAATTACCATTGTTAGAGCCGAATCCATTATGGCCATTACAGATTTAAAAACATGATGACAAGAAGCTCATCTGCACACACAACTCCCTCTCTTCTGCTGTAAATAACTCAGCCAGATCATTTTTAAAATCCTGAAGGGTCTAAATTATAGACTAACAATATGCAAAATTTCATCTTCAAATAAGTCTCTGGCTCTTTTTTTTGTAGCTCAGATAACACAGCACTTTTCACAGGCTCAGCTAAACTGTGATAGCTTTTGTTTGTTTTGTCTTGTTTCTTGTTTAAAAACGGATAAAGGCATGTCGGGCCAATTTAATTTACATGGGACGTTCAGCGACTGAGAAGTGAAGTGGCAGAATTTCAGTTCTACATAATGTTAATAAGGAGAATTAACAATCCAGCATCAGTGCACGACCCTTCCAAACAGGCTCTGACAAACTCCTGATCACATTAAAAACCCCGTCTCCCCTCGTTAGTGCCAGACCTGTGCCAGCAGGGAGGGAATCAGCAGAGTCGGCTCCTTGGATGTCACCAGGCAGAGGCTGATTTCGCCACGGGACACCTCTGAGGTTCCACACTGATCTCTGGAACTTTCTCCAGGGCCTTGCTTGACCACGTGGCTTCCTGACCCCAACTCATGAAGCCTCAGGAGCTGTGGATACCTTGAGCTGCTGGTAATTTCCTTCCAGCTGTACCTTCCAAGCCCCTCAGTGCTGGGCCAACACAACAGGGGGAAAGAAAGCCCCCAGCAGCCGTGCCCTGTGCCAGGGATTTGGGGACTTTCTGCTGCCAAGTCTGTGGCAGAGTTTTCATTTGTGCCCCAGGGCTGACGCAAGGAAGGGAAGAGGAGGATAAAATGCAAATGAAACATAGGGACAGGAAAAGCATGGGAGCACAGCTGTTCCCTTTCTGTGGTGGCTCCTCCTCCCAGGGGCTGTGGACACCAAGGACACATCCCACGGGCCCCAGGCCCAGTGCGGACACGTCCTGTGGGACCGCTGTCACCTGGCCGGCAGAGCCCTCCCCTGAGCAGCAAGACGAGATGCTGTGGGAGGAATAAAGAGGTTTTCCCCAAGGAACTTTCCTCCTCCTGTGGGTGGGAATGATTTAGCCCATTGTGCAGTCTCCTCCACTGTGTAATTTATATTCACTGGGGTGCCAGAACTGCACAGTCTCCTCTAAATATAAGCAATTAACTCCCATTAGCATTAGTGGGAATCACTCAGGAGACTATCCACCATTATTGATTATCTCATTTTTTGTACCAACTCAAAAAAATGTACAAAGAGAAGAAAATCACCTAGTTAGTGGCTTTGGCT
The DNA here is from genome assembly GCF_015227805.2 of Hirundo rustica. Lineage (NCBI taxonomy): Eukaryota > Metazoa > Chordata > Aves > Passeriformes > Hirundinidae > Hirundo > Hirundo rustica. Next base: position 10,445,591 of record NC_053452.1, on the reverse strand, counting down.
AAGTTAAGGCAGGCAAATAAGATTCATTATCATTCTTCAGCTAAACAGTGGGGCTTATTAGAATGTAGTTCATTTACATACTTTGATCTGATGGGTGTAGATACCTAATTATACAGCAGCCAGCAACTTATTTTTGATGTTTTTTATTAATTAATATTCAGCATTATAATTAAATGCTCAGGCTGCTCTTCTGCAATTTCTTTTTTTCTTGTTGTTATTTCTAACACAAAAATAACTTTCAAAAGGTACCTGTGAAGTCCATGACCAGCAACACCATGCAATCAAATGTAAACCATCACTTGTAAAAAATGTGGCTGTGAGGGCAAAAATCTGTGTGGACATACCCAGATTTTGATCTCTCCCCCACTGGGATGGAGTAGAGGCTACAGAAGTTAGGAGATATTCAAGGTATGCACCGATCTGCCTCTGCCAGAGGTCTCTTGTTCTTAGCAGCTCAGAGGTCTCCTCTGCAAAGCAGGAATCTCTGAAGGAAAAGGGATATCCATCCTGCTAAAACTCTAGCAGTTGCCTGATGATTAGGTCATTAAATAAACTGGCCATGAGAGCTGAATTATGCACAGATCACTATAAAAGAAATAATGGAATAAATAGCAAGTGAAGCGCACTAAGCCTTGGAATACAAAGAACTTTTTTTCCTGAGCAGACAGTGCCAAGCAAGCTGAAAAATTAATTTACTATTTGTTCCCAGTTTTGTTACAATTGGTATTTTCACAAGTCTGAGCCATCAGCATGTGAGTTTACAATTATCCACTGAGCCTGGTAAAGTCCTGTCATTCACCTCCAGGGATTTATGTCAGGATCCAGCTCAGTTCCTAAGTGATCTTCCAGTGGGATAGAATGACAGCACCATTATAGCTCCCTCCAGCAGATGACAGTAATGATATTATTATTCCCCTGATCAGCTTGGTAACAATTGTTTGAACTTTATCAGTATTAATAGAGAAAATAATAAAGGTATTAATATTTGAAAGCTCTCTGTATTGTGTTTAGTATCATATTATTGCTACATTTTATGGCAAGTACTTTGACATTTCAGTGAATTTCCATTTACAGTATTCCCACTATAATCTACTCATTTTGTAATTGCTTCTGGATACTTGTAAGGTTTAATTTCTGATATTTCCTCTCAATAAAGACACCTGCATATGAAATTAATATACAGTTATCCTCACAAATTTACATTGTTAGCCAAGAACTGGGGGGACTTAAAACAGCCAAAAATATTCTGTGTGACTACCGGAGCAAATAAACCTTACTGACTTGTGGGGTTCCACAGTGGCCAAGATTACTTCTAATTCTGCAGAAATATCCTCTCCATCAGAGCTATTAACGATATCCATGGAAAAGGGCAAGAGCTGCTGAGCAACCCAGGCTGAGATTTTCAGAAGGAACATCAAGATGGAGAAAAACACATCCAACTATCTCCCTGAGCTGGAAAAGAGTCAAAAAGAGTAGAAAGAAAAAGGTAGGAAAGGGTAGAAAAAGGTAGCAGGCAAAATGACTGGGTAGGGATGGGGCCACCCCACTTGGATATAACCTGGAAATATGTGATGGAGGGAACTGCTGCCAAAGAGCCTGGGAAATGTATTTTCTGGATTTGCCCTTTGCCAGGGCCTGGACCAGGAAAAAATGCAGAGGAGCAATGTAGACGGACTTACTGGAGCTCCAGCTTGTGCAGAAGACAGGAAAGATACGGAGCACAGGAGCCAGAATTTGTACCTCATTTCTGGCTTGATGTTACTTTTTGAAAGTATTCTAGCAAACACTTGCCCTGTGCCTTCTCCAGAGCTTCTTCAGAGCAGTGTAGCTGCTCCTGCAGAGCTACAGATTTCATTGCAGTATCTGCACAGAATTCCGAGACGCCACAATTCTTCTCGTAGCAACTCGCACAAAGTTAATGAAGTTACAAATTTGAAGAGTTACGAGACCATATATTCTGACTGCTCACACCCCATTTCTCTAAAGGGAAATAAAAGAGAACTCTAGCTTTAAGGAAAACACCAGCAGTAGGCTGCCACCCCCTTAGTTTTATGAGTGAGGCATCAAAAAGCAATGAAGTTGGTAACCATTTCTCATTTTGAGGCTCAGCTGAAGCTGGTTTTTTGCTTTACTCTCTCAGTTCCAGAGCAGCTTGTAAATCAATGTCAGACACATCGTGTGAGAGATCCTCCATGAAGTGTTTAGAACTGTGTGATAACCAGTGAGACGCACTGTTAGAAAATACCTCTGGTATTTCACATTGCCAGGAGCTCTCCTGAGAGCCACTCCCCAGCCTTCCCAGACAAAAATGAGGTGTCAGCAGGGGTTGCAGATGTGCAGGGGAAAGGGTTCAAACAACAGCCAGGTCACTCTGTGACTATGGCACAGGATAATGGTGGCTCTTGGGAGCCCTGATCACCCATGACGACCTGTAGAGATGCTTTTAAACACAAGAGACAAACAGTGTTTATAGAAAGGCCAGGGTTATTAAAATGGAGCCTGAATCCACACATCTATTTCAGACCAAGGGCTAAACCCCAACACTCAAGAAACTCTTCTGGGTTTAAGTTTTGCTCTTAAAATTCTCACTGTGTAAGACATGAGATTAAGAGGTCTGTTCTAAGGATCTACTATCCAAACACAGGATTCACTTGCGTTATAAAATCGCCAGGGGTTGAATTGAAAGTCAAAACCTCCTCTGCCATGCCTTTATTACCTGCCAACACCTAAGATCCCAAGCATTTCCTGTTTTCAGCCAGTTCTCAACACAGATCTGGACTGAACATCATGCATTCAAGTTTCTTCCCAGCCTTCAACTTGGCCACAGATTGGCACCTTTGTTTGCAGGGTCTGAGGGTAGGAATTGCTGACATTCCCCAGAAAGTCACCAAACAGTGCTAAAAGAGTCTCATCAGGCCAGGATCTCCCGTGGCTCTTGAGCTCTCCTGTACCAGGGCTGAATTTGTGCCAAAGTCAGACTGCAGTAGCAGGAACATTAAAGGAAAGCCCAGGGCTAGCGGCTGCCTCACAATTGTATTTACAATAGCCTCACTGCCTTTGTCAGGTTTGTTCTCCATGGAATTGCATACCCAGTTAAGGTTATGAATTTGATTTATCTGCAAGATTTGAGGTGAGTTTCAATCCTTGTGGAAGCAACAGAACAATGGCACAGAGCAGGAGAAGATCCAGGGAAGATATATCTGTGTGGGAATTTACCACCCACGGCCTTGTCAAGGCCCTGCAGTGCTGATTTGCAGAGCTTTGCAATACACATTTCTTGTGTGGCCACTCCTAAATTAGTTCAGATTTACATCACTGTGGGCAGCACGGGAAAATACGGATCTGAGCCAGCAAAACAAACACGTGTTTGGACTGAGGTGTCAGGAGGCACAGATGGATTGTGCCACCTGCACTACTCATTCTACAGCACATTCAAGCTAACTTCTGTGGGGTTACATCACAATTAAATTGATTTCCCACGGCATTAATTTCATAGTGATGCTTCAAATTGCTTAAGGCTCTGTCCAGAACAATGCTGAACTTGGGACAATTAAAAAGTGGAGGCATTTGTTGTGACTCAAAAGATGTCACCATGAGACACTGCGTGAGCAGCTTCTGCTCAGAGCGGTGGAACACAGGCTGCACTTCTCCATGGATCCCGTGGAAGCAGCAGCCCCAGAGGTGAGGAGCTGTCCTTACAGCAGGCTCCAAAATGCTGTTTATTGTAAAACTGGAATGCACTTCAAAGCTGCTTCCAGCTGACATTCCAAGTGTAGCTGAAGGCACTTTACATCCTATTGATGCTGTTGGACCACTTGGTAAAGTCTCCCCGTTGCAGGTTCCCAAAATACAATCTGCACCCAATTTTTGGATAATACTGAAATAGCATCCCCAGCTACATCTTAAGGATGCTCCACTTTTCTGCCATAGACCTAAATCTTGCATTTTCTAAATCAGTGGGAGGTTTGCTTGAGGAAGAAATAAAAGATTAGAGCTGCAGAAAACACAAAGTCAGTAATTTGGCAGCCTGATTTTATAATAATCTTTGTCTAATGATTATTTAATATTGTACTAGGCTATTTAAGAGAATATTCTACAAAGTATTGGAGCTTCCTTTTCAAAGCCTGTGTAAAATGTGATTTGTAATTAGTAGCTTTAGATATGCAATGTGTGTGAGAGAATATTAGTATTCCATAAAAGCTGCTGCCAGTATAAGTTATACGAAGAAGAACAAAATAATATGAATACTTAATAGCTAAAATACTTTATTTAAAAATGATTCGCTAGATTTTATAGATGCTCCACCTGAAGAAATTAGATTTTTTTTTTCTTTAAATTCTGTTCTGAATAAATGAGTTAGGAACTATGACCATAAATGACCTGAGCACTAAGGGAATATATTAAAATTTACTTTTAAGTACTTCAAAGCATTTCACTTTTTTTCACATATAGATACTAGATTTATTCACCCAGCTTGTTACAACAGCTCTGGAAATTACCACTGTAAATGTTCATTAAATATTCTGACATTTACAGTAGGTGTCGATGCAGTAAAATTCACGGACTGACGGCACCGCTGGCTCTGAGTTTGGAGTGTGGCCCGTCCCCGAAATGTTCGGGTGCGCCCATCAGAAGGGAGGCAGCTTTGCGGAGAGGCGAGGCCGGGAGCGCAGCAGGCTGTGCAGCAGAGGGCACTCACACTCTATGGAACAGCCGCTCCGCACCGCTGGCCAGCCCGTGCACGCACAGCTCTCCCCTCTGCTGCGCTACTCCCCACAAATCTTACTGCAATTCCCTCGGAATTACTGGAAAAAAGCTGGGGGGGCGGGGGGGACGACACACACGGCACCCCACGATTTCTTTGCTCAGACTTATGAAACCTCCTCACTCACATCCTAAGGGTCTCAGGGACAATCCTGTGGATCTTAATCAAGGAGCAAAAGGTACCTATCCTTGAAGAGCTTCCCAGCTGGCAGAGGCAGCAGGATTTGGCCATCAGAGAAACAAGGAACCAAAAATGTTTCTTAAACTGCCTGGAGCAGAGGCAAGAATTTTTTTAAGGCAGTAATAACATCAGCCCTGGTGGCTCTGTGATCCTGACATGCTGCTACTAAACCGTGAATATTAAAAGAATATCTAAATTAATGAGTCCCCTGTTCCCTAATGTTGTGCCGTGGCTTGATTTCTCCCTTCAGAAAGGAGTTTTCTCAGCATATTCCCTTTCTGTCCTAGATAAAATAATTTCTGATTTTTCATCTCCTTCTGGAAGGTAGTGGCATGGTGAAGAATGTGATGTGTGAGCTACAGATGGCACGGAAAGAATCCAAGAAATCTAAAAATACAGCAAGTTTTACAGGAGAAGTTTCATAAGGTGGCTGTCTCCTCCTTGACATCACTGTTCAGCTGGCTATTGGAACGGGACTAATTTAATTAAGAGAACAGCTCAGATAAAACATTTTCGTCCGATTCCCCAAGTCCTATTCACCTTGCTTGAGAACTCAAGCAAGTCTCCTCTGAAGCAGTCCAGTAGCAGAGCTCCCGTCATGCCAGCTTAGCTGAGCACAGCCACAATAGGAGCAATTGGCACAAAAGAAACTACTGAAGTTAATGTAAAGATTATCATATTATTTTTCCAGTGCTGACCCAACGGTCAAGGCAATTGCTGGCAAGAAATTGTTCACTGCAGTCTTGATCTTTCACACCTCAAAAGCTCCAGGTGAGTTTTATTTGCAGTGTTTGGTCCTGAAACCCTCACGGTTTGCCACGAGCTGATTTAATTCCTCTGCTTTCTCAATTACCTGAAGCAAAAGCAGCTATTCCTAAGCAAAAAACAGTAAATTTTCCGTTTTGTTTGTTTTTGTTTTGTTTTGGTTTGGTTTGGTTTTTTTTGAGGATGTTTTGTAAGAAACATAAGCAGAATGGTGAAACCGTAACAGTTAAAATACAAACCAGGTTGTTAATTTGACCGTGATCCAGTCTCTCCTAGCACAAAATTTGATTTCCTAACAATAAATTTTGTGATCAGTAGGTAATCAAATAAATCCACTTCACATTTTAAAAAGAATGGTGTATTTTATAGGAAAGAGAAAAATCTGGAGAAGATGGGTTTGTGGCTAAACAAAAGAGTTCTTGAGATCCCAAACAGAACCGCCGTACTGCAGAAGTGCTGGGGATTGGGTGGTGGGGAAAGGTGGGGAAAGAAAGGGAGCCAAGGAGAAAAGGGTTAATAGAAGTTTTCCAATCTATCATTCTCAAAGTAAACACATAAAAAACAACAACAACAACAAAAAGCCTCTATCTGACCAAGGGAGAAGAGTGTTAGAAGGATGTAATGGAATCCCTGCAGCATTTCAAACTCTACTTCAAATCTAGGTCTCTTTCCACATCCCATGTTCATTGCTCGCAGCAAAACTGGGTTCCTTTAAAGAGCACATCCCTTTATCATCATAGAACCAGCAGTTTCAGATTTCATACTTGTGATCTCAATAGCTGGCAGGAATTTATATTCAGAACACAACTTGCTGTTTAAAACTTGGGGGGGCAGGGCAGGGGGGGGAATCTCAGATGATGTTATTTGTGAATCACCCAGCAATCTGAGGGGGGATTGGGGTATTTTAGCTATCCCAACATTGTTTTTCAGATGTTAGGAAAAAAGGAGGAATACTAAACAAACAAGCAAAAATTGCTTTGAGTACTGTTTGAAAAATAGTAAGGATGGGTCGCCATTAACAGTTTAGTGCTTTTTTTGCTGAGGGACTGTTTCCTAAGGAGATGTGCCGGCTGCAGCTTTTCAGCCTCGCCTGGTAAAGCCTTCAGTGAAGAAATCCCTGGCTTAGTACCTCTAAGTGTGTGTGCATGCACATACAAACCCTTGCACTGCTCATTTACCCTAATTAACACTCCTAATGCAATTCCACCTGGTTTGATAACTTGTGAGGGAGCCTGCTGAAACGTCAGTCTTCCTTGGGCACCTGTTTTTGTGCAGTTGTGTAGAGAGGATTTGTGACACACTCAGGTGCATACAATGTTCTTGGGACTTGGCAGGATTAAGCCCAGAATATTTTTCTCCTTCAAAACTCTTTAAAAGCCTCGATGGCACCTTTTGCCCTCTTTTCTCTATTACCTATTTCCAAAAGAGACACATGATGGATGCAGCGCTCAAACCTTAGTGTTTCTTTTCTAGCGGTTCATCTTAAAACAAGTCATCTTTGTATGCCCCTAAAGAGATAAAAAATTCCTCCTGCACCGTGAGAAATGCATATTAATAAAAACAAATATGAACCCACTTTTCCTCCCCCCCCCCCCCCCCCCCCCCCGTAGTGAAGCCGGTAGTCAATCTTGTATAAAAATCTCTGGGAAAAATAGAAAAGTGTGAGCAAAGGCAGATGTTGCCATACCTCTGACCCTACAATGTGATTCCAAAGAGGAGCCCTGAGCTGGCATTCCTGATGCCAGAAGAGACACTTTGAATCATGGAGAATTTTAGGAAAGCAGTAATATTTCCTTCAACAAAAATAGTTGCACCCACATGAATCCCACTCTTGGCTATTTTGCAGTGGTGTATTGACTTTATCAAGATGCTACAGGAGGTAACTTAAGTTGAATGTCCTGGCTTTGGAAAGATTATTGCTATTATTTACCTTCTTTTTTTACCTACCAGATTTTTAATTAAATTAAATTCCCCATGCCTGGTTAGCTATAAAGTGCATATTATTTACCTGCATCTTCAGATCTTTTACAGTCCCGTGGGTAAATCCATAATTAGTTGGTTTTGTAAAATGCATATTATTTACTTGACAGGCCAGAGTGGCTCTAGAGGAACTGTCCTCATGTCTTAGTTAAGTGCATAATTAGGCAGGTTTTTTAAACCTATGTTACGTTCCCCACGTTGGAGCCATTGCACTTCATTTGTTAAATATTCATACTTTTTAAAAAAAATTTTTAACGTATTATTTACTCAATCGGTCAAGACAGCGTGTAATTATGTATTTAGAATGTGTGCAATGCATAATCAAAAATACTCATGAAAATGTATGGAAAAAATTACTTTGCACTATTAGGGCATTTTTTTAGGCCACCGTGTCCTCCCCACTGTCTCTCAAAAATAACAAATTTGTTCAGAAAAACTATTTAATGAAAAAAAATACTTAAACCAAGCTCTGCTTAACAGGATACTTGCATATTGATCTAAGCTTTTAGACTAATCTAATAAATAAAGCGAGCATTTGTACTGTTTAGAAGCAGAATAAAACTTGATTTTACAGTCCTACCTTCTCAGTCCTTCAGGGCAGATTCTCCCCAGGGTAAAGGAGTGTTGTTCCACTGAAGAAGGTGCTGGTATGTTAACGAGCAAAGCACATATGTCCTGAAAGACATGAACTATGACCTTCCAGGGGATATTTCTGCCAAGTACCCATGAGGATGTTCCTGTCAATGCAAAGGAGAGCTTTGAGGGCTTTGACCACTCCCCATGGAAAAAGCCTTGCAGGAAACCAACCTTTCCACTTGACTCTGAGATCTTATGGGCGACACCAGTTGTGTACAGGCTTTGAGGATTTCACAAAGCTGAAGTTAATGGACAAGAGGTTGTGAACAGCATGATAAAATCTGGAGAAGGTTTGAAACTACCAACAAGGGCTTAAGTTAAATAATCAGAGAGGAGTGAGACCTCCCTGATCTTGTATCACCCCCCATGCTGCTAAACTGAATGAGAATGGTGTGATGTTTAGTAACTTGTAGGGTCACAGCTGTTCAGAAAGGGTGACACATCAGCTTCTTGATGGAAAGGGCATCTTCTTAAGCAGCTGCTGTTCACCTACTGGGGGCAGCCAAAAAGAATTCATCCCCCTCTCCGCCCATCTGCTCCCACCTCCCAGCCTGTCTCCATTTCAGACAGCCCCTGTAGCTTCCCAGCCCCTGGCCAGTTGTGGAGTCAGACAGAAGCTACAATGCCTTGGGGATGGGCACCTCCTCCAAATTACAGCTCATCACCAACACCTTCCAAAAAATACAGAATGTCCTGTCCTGTCCTGTCACACAACCCAGGAAAGTGCCAGCTCCCCCTAAAACCTCCTTCACACTCCCTGGAGTTCCCTCCTCATCCCAAGTGATGCAGCGAGGCCAAGCTCCACCCCAAACCCCTGATGTTTTGCATGAGGAACCTGCCATAAGCAGAATCTGCCTCCTTTCTGGAATCTGCTCATTTTATGGGCACAAAATCAAATGCAATCAAGGCACAGCAGCTAAACAAGTCAGCACCTGTCAGCTGGGCCTCTAAACCTGCCTCTGGAAGTACCTCTATGTTCCTCCCAGAAGCCTACTACAGGAAGGGCCTTGCAGGGGAAGATGCTGCCTTCACCCCTGGTTTGTTGGGCTGTTCATCACCCCTCTGCTCCATGTCACCTTCTCATAGCTGGCAAATCCAAATCTGGGAGTGCTCTTATTTGCTTAGCTGGAAAAAAAAAAAAAGGAGAGGAATAAAGATCAGATGGTTTAGTTACAACAGCTCTCAAAACTGAGTGGCTGCATGGGCACTGAATTGCAACAGGACTGATGGAATGTTCTTTTTCTCCTTGGACAGCTGTTTAAGCTGGTTAGGGTGATAACTTCTAGGACATCAGCTGGGAGGGAATTAAGCCACTCCTGCACAGCTCTGGAACAGCTCCAGCCCACCCTGGCTGCAAAGGAAAACATACAGCCTCAAATCCCAGAAGAAAGGGTCTCAATTTCAGTTGGTATTCTCAATAAATATGAAAAAGAACATGCAAGGCAAAACCAGACAGGTTCCTTAAACAAAGACTGTGATTAATTTTAAACTATGTCATCCAATCATATTGATCTTTATGAGCACTTACATTTACTGAAACTACTGGAGTTTTTCCTGTTTGTTTCTTTACTTCAACACAAAAACAAGGCCTCTCTCCCACAGTTGGCTAGATACTTCCTGAAATAACACATGAGTGGTGGCTATTTTACCCAGCAGGTTCCTTTATCACCACAGAGCAGGAAAGTTGACAGGCTTTGTGTCTGAAATGTAATTAGCTTGCGGGAGTACAGTCATAATGAAAGCAAAATTTACGTTATTGCAGACGTGATTGTTTTCTCTTTCAAAAAGGAGCAAAAAGTGAATTCCGAGGCTTGTGTTTGGGGGGCTTGTTCAGTCAATATCCTCAGCTGTCCTACACTTCTGTCAAGGGGATGGGAAGCACGGAACTTTAGGCCAGGTTTCTTTTAAGCTTTTAAGACCTCGAAAAAGAAATTAATCATGAAAAATTAGCAAAAATCTCTTTTCTAGATGCTTTTGGACCTGTTGGCCCCTACAAAAATTTCAGAAAGCAAATAGCAGTTACTCAAACCCATTTTGTGATGAGGTTCTCCAACTGTGGATAGCATCTTTCCAGGAAAAGGAAGAGAAGTAGGAAATTCTTCATTTATATGATCTCCTAGCAGGAATGCTGTAACGTGCTGTAACAACAGCAGTTTCAGGACCTGCATGGAGAGATCCTGAATCTCATTGTGGGAAGAGACTCTGAGATTTAAAGGTCATATTTCCTTTGAAAGCAAATGATATTATTTCTACCAGATGCTCCTCTACCTGCTTCCAGGCAGGACACAGTAAAAGAGACTCCAGCTACCTCCTCCAGTGCTGCTATGACCTCCCTGACCAGGAAGGCTTTTTTAAAATCCAGCCTAGCTCTTGCTACTTTCAATCCATTGCTTTGTCCAGCAGAGAGAGGGAGATTTATCTATCTGAAAAGAACGGTCTTGCTCCCAGACATGAGTGCCTCAGGCTCAGTAACCCATTTCCTTTAATCTTTGTGGGCCACATTTTCTGGGCTTCTGATTTATCCTCCCTGTTCTCCTCTAAACTGTGTCCTACTGATTCAAATCTTTCCCAAACTGTGTTGGCCCAAGCAAGATGAAAGGCTCCAGGTGGGGCCTTCTGAGAAATGGGAAATCAATGCAGCTCCTTGCAGATGGTCCCCACGAGCTGCTATCCAGGCACTACAACTAAAGATGTGTCACAGCACAATGAGGGACATAAACAGGGTTTTCTCTACAAAATATTCAGTTAAACAAGTTACTGTGTTGTCTCAGAAACCAACAGTGGGCTGAAGAGAGTCCTTACTGGAGTGACACAACCGGCATTAGCATGAATCCCATCGAGTTCTCATATTTCCCTTGTTCCTACCACAGGCAGGAATATCACCACAAAGGGAAGAGGAATGTGCCTTTAAAGTTCTCTGTATGCAGCCCTCCTGATCTTGTCCAGGAAAAAATGTGTCAAACATTAGATTCTATTTTGATGCAAGAGGCCTTTCGTCAAGCAGGAGCAAACGTCTTTAGGAGCATTGGGGTGTTGCAAATAAACTACCCCCAAAAAAATGCTACAGAAAAATCAGCAACACGTTTAGGAAACGTTATTAACTACAATTTAGCCAAGAAGACGCAAATACTGTATCTGTACACATGTTCTCAGCATTGATGCAGATTTCATTTTAATGTCATGTTGTCCACAGGGATTGGTGTTATCATTGGGCAAGTTGGTTGCAAATAGAAAAAGCCATCTAGATGATGAAGAGAAAATAGATTTCTCTTTCCATCTCCCATTGCAGAAAAGATTAGGAACTGTAGAATTTGGAGATATTTTGGTTCAGAGCAGAGAAATCTGTGCATGTTCTTCTGAGAGCTGGGATCTAATGTAGCAAACTGATCCCTCGGAGCTGATGCCACAGGACCTTCCCTGATTTCTGCTTTGCAGATGAAATGTTCCCCTCCTGACGCACCAGCACTGCTTCATCCCCTGGATACAGCTTGGGTTGAACGAACTGCCAACAATTACAGGTAACTGGGGACCAACAGGCACCACGGTAAGGATAAAATCAAATGTAGTGGCCAACACACTGCAGCTTGATATTTTTGTTGTCACTCAATCCAATTAATCAGGAACTATTTCTTAATGAGTGGACTGCCAAACTGGTGTTATTATATCCTTTGAAGAAAAGTAGGTCTCAATCTGCCTATTTTATTTTTATTTTCGCCTTTTCCTTAAATCAGCAAATCCTCTACATAGCCTCTTGCTGATTTTAAGAGGCATATGGTTCTTAATCCAGCGGTGTATGAATTATGGCAGTAAATGGCTTTGAAAGTGCCTCGAAAGCAAAAATATGGAAATTTTCCCCCCAAGAGACCAGGATGAGCAGTCATTATTTTTGCTATTGCAGAGAACACTGTCCAAGTGTTCCAAGACTCTGTGTGTGTAATTGTTTGTCTCTTTCTTGCTTTGAAGTTTTTTTCCTTGTTTTTTTTTTTTTTTTTTCAACAGCAAAACCTCAGACACACTCAAGGACAGCTTCCACAGCTTGGTCAAGAACACCAGCACATCTACATATTCACTAAGTCATAAATCTTCTATACTTTGGCTATGCATATATGACACATGACCCTTATTTCTCCCTTGTGGTCGCAGTCTGAGAGACAATAGAGGTCCACTAAAGCACACAGCTTCCCTCCCAGGTAATATTTCATATGTATCTCTTTACAGCCACCAACACATCGAGGTAACTGAGCTGCAGTCTGGGAGGGGAGTTTAACCATAATTGTCTTAAATTGTCTAATTTGGATAAAATGAGCAAGAAAATTCCCTCAGCTATTTGTTAGTATAATAATGTCATCTATATGTTTCTTGCCTTGTGGTATTCTGCTTTGTAAAGGGGAATGAACTATAGTCTGAATCCTTTGGATGTTTGGTTCGATCTGTCTGTCAGACATTAATTAGTTTCATAGCAATCTCTCACTGCTGTCTTGTGGAAAGACAGCAAGACTGAAAAATAAGCCAGGATGACAAAGGGAGAGCTTGACTTGCTTCTGACCAAAGAAATCTGTCATTAAGAAAAGGTTCAGAACTCAGATCTGAGGCTCCTTTGCCTGCCTTGTGGGAGTACAGATGACTGGATTAAAACATTAATGCGTTATTATACACCAAATTGTCTCCTCAAAGAATGGGCTATTTGCTCATTTATTTCTATGTACATAAACAACTGGAGAGAAGGAGATTTCCAGGGCAGGAACTCAACCATGCGACTCTCGCTAATGACAGTGGCTGTTAGGCAGCCAAAACCTCGAACGAGGCTTCCAAATTAACCTTAAAATAACATTACCGAGGCCTCGGTAGCAGCTCTGCAGTTAAATCCATATTAAAATTTGCACTTGGAGCATCACTAATGTCCCAGGATTTCCTACTCAAATTGCTTTGCATTACCTCCCTATTTTACATGCCGAGGTCTAATTCTCTGCTTTGGAGCAGCATCCTTTAACATGGGTACAAAGCACATTTGCAGCACCAGCAGAAAAGTGCTGCTACGGAGCACAGAGTCATGTCCTAACTCTCCAGGAGACAAGGGAATTTGCCCACGTGTATTTAAATATATTAACTTTCTCTCAAAAAGAAATTTAACCTATTCTATTAAAAAATCTGGAGCCGTTATGCTATTTTTTCACATGCTTGGTGATTCCTTCCTTCTTTACCTTATCCCACATAGTTCCTAACCCGCTGTAAATAAAGCAGTTTTATTTACATTGCTAAGTAGGGACATTGGAGCTTTTAAAATGTTGATTGATAGGCTGATTTTACATGGAAAATATGTACCGGGCTTACAGCACTACAATACTACTTTGTAGAAGTAGGCATGATAATAAATTCCTGTTTATTAAAAAGAAAATACATTAAAAAAACAGAGCAGGGAAAAAAAGGAGCGGGACTAAACTAATCAAGGCTTCTTTGAAACATTTCATCCCCAGAGTGTTTTAAAGGACAAGTAGCAAGACCAGGGCTCTCTCAGAGACCATAAATACCTACAGGAGTTTTGAAATGCTCCTTCAAGGGTGCCTGCTGTCCTACAATTCCTGTAATAAGTATCCCTCATTCTCTGACATAATCCTGCAATGCATCCCAAAAGACTTTGTGCTTAACCTCAGCTACGAAACGAAGGTGAGAGATCATTAAAAGTGAGGTTTCACTCAAGTATGAAGAACACACCAGATTCCTTACTCAGTTTTTACAAGATCTTTTTTTGGCTCCAACAGTTTCAACAGTAGTTCCTCAGACCCCTGGCAGGTACTAAAGAGACTTTTGAAGGCAGCTTGCAGTAATGCAGCCACATCAACAACTCTGAGTGCTATTTACTGACACATTTAGCTCCCCACAAAACTGAGACCAAACTACTGAGGAAGAACTTCCCTGTTGGGAGAAGGGATTAGTCTTTCCCTCAGAATATTCCAGATGCTCTGTCACTCTGAACCCTAAATCAGGTTGGGGTGACAGAGGCGTTGAGTGTTTTTTGAGATGGTTTTTTGAATTATGTCATGGGGAAAAAAAAATCCCTTCACTTGATTTATTTACAGTGTCTCTTCCTCGAAGGAAATTCAAATATCATGCATTAGGAAAAAAATCCCAGGCAACTGCAAAACAGTTAGAATTTTAAAGGCTGTGTTAAAGAGAGGTGCCTAAATCCATGCACTTCTGAACTCAGTGCTCACACCACAGTATCCCTTGGGCCAAAACACGTTGGGCCACATTTCATAGAGTCACCTTCTGCTATTGCAACCCTATGAGGTGCTGTAGGAAAGGCCAGTTACAGCTCTTTCCAAATCTCCAGCAGATTGTTTCCTGGTCTGGGTAAAGACACTTTTGATTCCATCCAAACTGGTTCACACATTTTCTTAATAAGAACTTGTGTCAAAACGTTTCAGTTGTCAGAATATTCACCTCTGAGCCTGAGCTTGTAAGTACAAGTCCACACATTAGTTTACCCATCAATATCCTGTCTGCATTTTTGTCTGTGCATTCTTAAAGTGCCCATCACCCTGATGCAGAGGTGCCAGTGCAAATTCTCACCCCGTGTTAGTTTGACAGCCCTGTCATCAGAGCTGGCTGCGCTTCAGCTGAAATACAAACCCATGGCTACTCCTGTCCAGCTCTGGGAACTACTCTGGAAGTTGGTGGCTCCATGACAAGAGAAGTAACAGGTCTAGTCCCATGCCCAGGTAATTGTTCCCTTCTACAATAAAATAGGTCAATCCCAAAGCTGAACAAAATCCTCATCATTGGGGAAACTGGGAGATGGTTCACATGGAAAACTCAATGAACGTTTTCACGTCTTATGAACATTTTTTCGGTATGAGGAAAACAACCTATATAAACAAAACCTATTCTATTCTTATCCTACACAAACCTGAGGCAAGGAGCACAGCATCTTCCCAGAAAAACCCATCCTTGTGTTCAGACAGCAGCTAGAAGAGATACAAAAGAGCAGCTCCTACAGCACCAGCACCACTTGAATGGCTGAATGCAGAATTAAAATCGGGCTTTGCTTCCAGGTGCAGACAGATGTCTGATGTGAAGATATTGGCTGTCTCTCACCAAAAATGACAGGCATTTTGGTAAGGCTTTTCTTAACAGATGGCAAAACTTGGGTCCTAGCGATTGCTGCAGGATCTGGAGGCACTCAGCACACAGCAGGATCAGGCCTATACACGGCGCTGAACACCAGGTTTCATCCACGTTGTTAAGAAAAGTTATTGGTGTGAAAAGGGTGTTAGGCACTAAGCATTAGATTCAGGGGGAAAAAAAGACCACCAAACCTTTGCAGTGTATTGTGATGTTTTCTTTTGTATACTGTATCAATGACTGTGTGGTGTGCTCCCTGAAAATCCAGCCCTTCGTAATTGTCAGGGAACTTCATTCTGAGTGCAGGCTCTACTGGAAATTAATTGCTTCAGTGCAATCTGAACCACATCATAAATGTCATGTAGAAGTTGCAGGGAGTGAGGAGGCAATGACAGCTCTATCCGCACTGTTTCATTTAAAGGTGGGTAAAACACACTGCGACAGAAGTGCTCTTCATCAATAATTTAGTCCGCAGTGTAAAGCCAAGCCTTGCCAAAGATGCCAGGGGAGAAGCTACCTCCCTGGTTTTAATGACACCAGCAGGGAGGGGTTGAGGGGCCAGCTCAAATCAACATTCATTGCACATCTGGGCATGTCGGCAGATGAAGATATCTAGGACTGAGCTGACAGGACAAAGGGTTGAAAAAAGAAGTGTAACCTAGAAAACCTTTACTTTGAATTCTTTGTATAAATTCAAGGGGGATGACAGTTCCTAAGGTCATCTTACATAATAAAACTACAGTGATCTACATAGAGAATTTTAACTCTTTCCAACACATAATCAAAGCAACCGCAAGTTAAGTTTACATTATTCACTTTATGAATGTAAAATGCAGAATCCTTAATTCTCTGAAAAGACCTGTTTAAATGAGCAGAATGTTAACATTTATATGCCTGACTTCATTGCAATAACCCTAATTATAGTAGCATGGAAGCCCCACTGTACTGGAGGGTCACTGAAGTTCCTATTATAACCCTTATATTAGGGGAGTTTAATGTCTTTGCCATTTCCCTGTGCATCGGCTGAAACTTGCCATGCAGGTTAGCGCTGGTTTACTCCTTCAAATTATTGTTTTACAGCAGTTTCATTTGGTTCTTAAACAGCTTCTGCTTGCCAAAAATCTGAGTTTTTACTGTGTTTATGACAGTCTCCACACAAAAGCCTATCCATTTGCTCTGAGGAGAATATGACATTCAGGTGCAAGGAGATGGATCCATCTCCATACCAAACTCCGTATCCTCACCCCAGGAAGATACACAGCCATGTAGTTACAACATGCTTGAAGCTATCCCGGCTTGCAGGGTTCTGGCAGAGCTTTCAGGCACTAATCCGACATTCCAGGCTATACACTGGACGCCTGTGATTTGGCTGAGGGGTGAGGACTCGTGTCATCCAAGTGCAAAGCTGCCACCTCAATCCAGAGAGAAAATTCCTTTTGGCTGGGCAAGAGCAGCTACAAAACCCAACTACTTCCACCTCCAACGTTGTCCATCAAATCTTGCCTCCGTAATAGTAATAATCCCTACTGCTGGCAAGTTCAGACTAAATTATTTAACACCACACTACCTGGAGCTACAGCTGAAGGCTATTGAAAGCATAGAATTGTTTTTTCCTTATTCCAATAAAACTATGGTGATAATTCTTTTCTGCTCACATTTTGGATGAAATATTAGGTGCTTTCCACAATCTTTAAAGTCATCTAGACCACACCAGGGCTGTGCTTACAGCATAAGCTTCATCTATGACAACTTCATTGAGGACTACTGCAGGTTTTACTCCCAGTGGGGCTCATATGGGAAGGCAACAAACAAAGGAGTCCAGGGAATAGAGGAGGTGGCATCTCTCCTAATTGCATCTGACATTTCACTTTCATTTTCCTAGCCTTACGAAGGTACAGAGTGAGTAATCCAGTTGTTAATAATAATGTTAAAATGCTAATGGCACCAGGAAAGCCCTCTGAAAGTACTGCAGAAGAGATATAACATTTACATTCTGGAGAAGTTAAACACTATGTGTAGACAGATCATCACTGGCTCAGGTGATGATTTCCAAGAGGGAACTTGAACAAGAGTAGGTCATAATAATTATATTTGGTGTCTGTGAGTAGAAAAAACCTTCCTATGTCCATCTGCAGGAAGAAAGACACCTTTGCTTGTTCCTCCCTGCTGTGTCCCCACTGGAAGCCTGGCTTTTCCTTAGGGAAGGTGTAGTGATGCCTGATGCCCTCGGAATAGCATCACAAGATGAAAGCGATCTCTGAGATGATAGCAATACTTTCCCCTCCACACAACATCAGTCTGTGGCCACTGCAAGCTGCCAAACCAAGTCCCTTATTGTCACAGTGTGCCCTGCACTGAGTGCCACCAAGGAAAACCCATCCTTCCACAGTCTGTTACTCATTCCCCAGCACCAGGAGAACACATGGATGATGTTACATGCGCAGGGGTTCTCACTATCACTGCTTATGCTGGTGGATTAAAAGGAAAGGTGACCATTATCTGAAAATCAGACCAGGAATATGGTGAGCTCTCTAAAAGCTTCCGAATTACGTTGTTCACTATAAATGTGAGATTTACGAGAAAGGTCATTTGAAAGCCTATTCCAGTGTTGTTCCTTTGCTTGGTGCCTCACTTTTGGGAAGAAGCCTGCATTTTAAAACTAAATTTTAAGCTCTGCTTCTTTTCCTGCTGAATTGCAGAAAACTAGGAGTCCTAATTATAATAAACTCTGATAATAATAGAATCCCACATTACTAATGTGCACTCAGAGAGATTCAAATGAGGGTGTGCATGTGCACTGGGAAAGGATGAGCACAAAGCCATAAGTGGCAGACTTTTCTTTCCAAGTGCCAGGCTAAGCAGAGCCTTTTAACAAACACAGAAGAATGGAATTTCAAAGATGAGTGATCCACAAGCATGGCTCTGAGGTGTGTTTTTAAGGACAGGCTCTGTCCCACCGTGCCCCCCATACACATTTACACGCCGTGTGAGTGGGGTGTGAGGGCACGGAGTTGTGTGAGCAGCTCCTCACGAGGCAAAGCAGCGGAGGTTCAGGACCCCTTAACTGCAGCAGTCAAGTGCATTAACTTGTTTAATTTTACCCAGCGATTGCCAGACTCCCAGCTGGTGCAGCCTGGCACAGCTCCATGGATTTCAGCAGAGCTACTACAACTGACACGAGCTGGGGATCTGGCCCAGTTTCTCAATTTGTCAGAGCCGGCCATTCTTAGGGCTCTCTCCTGTCCTATGCAAATTGTCATCATGGGCTTCACGGGCTGCAGAGTTGTGACAAGCCACACCAGCCACCCTTCTGCATCTTCACTCTCCTTCATATGTCCACTGCAGGATTCCTTCAGGATTGACATCCCAGCAGTGAGAGCTGAACCCTGCAATGAGACAATGAACAAAACAATTTGGTTACCCCAGAATCTCTAACTTTGGAAGAGAAAAGAGCTTGCGAAAACTCCAGGTTTAGAAAAAGAAAGGGTTTGTCCGGGACAGAGTTAATTTTCATCCCGGTAGCTGGTGCAGTGCTGTGGTTTGGATTTAGGATGAGAATGACATTGATAGCACAGGGATGTTTTAGCTGTTGCTCTGGCAGCGAGGAGCTGTGAGGGAGTGCGGCCAGGACAGCTGACCCAGCCAGAGGGATATTCCATACCCTGGGATAACAGGGACAGTGGATAAACTGGAGGAAAACTGGAGGGAAAGCTGGTCAGGGACCCCTGCTCCAAGACAGTCTTGGCATCACTTGCTTTGTGATTTTTTCCCCCTTCCCTTTTCTGTCCTATTAAACCATCTTTACCTCAAGCTGCAAATTTTACCCTTTCTTCTTCCTGATTGTGACACTGCAAACAGCTAAAGCACAGAAAACAGTTATTTTATACGGCATGAAAATCAGCAATTTTACAAAGAAATTACCATGAAATACATAACAGTGCTACTTCTAAAAAAAAAAAAAAAAAAAAGAGAGAGAGAGAGAGAGAAAATTATATCAAAATCTGCATCCTCCCCCCAAGCAAATGTCCATCATGCAGCCCAATAGGCTTAATCTGCCATAAAGTCAAATACTTCCCAGAGGAGGTGATCGTTAGTTTGAACATTAATTTCGCTTCCCCTCTTCTTGTGTATCCATTAAGTGGAATAACAAGAAATGTTCATGGCCATAAGGTGTGTTTGATGGCAAGGAGTAAAAGAAAATGTGCAATTAAAAGATGTAAATGATAAATTGCGCAACTTCTCTGCTGGCTTGACCAATATGTGGGACTTCTGGGAGATGCAGGTTTTGTTCTCCCGTGTTGAGGTCAACAAACTGCAGAGACCCAAGGATGGCAAAAGTTGGAGGGGAAGTGAGAAATTATTAGTGCTGCATCTTTTCCTTGCTCTCTTAGATTTGCAGAACCTGTTCCTTGAATGGGTTTGAAGCCCAACATATAAAAAGCTGACTATTTATATATTTGATTCTTTAAAAGCAATTAGGAATACAAAGCAGATGGTACGGCATTGTAGATTTCCCTTTTCATATTGCTTAAGCACTAGAGATCAATAAGTCTAATATAAACAGATGATTTCCATAGCAGGGTTTATAATTAGCTGGCACTGAATGTGTCCAAACTCTAAAATAATTAGCAGAAGCATGTGGCACACCATTAAAACCTTGTGGCTTGTCTGCATTTACATTTATAATTATTAAAGTTAATTATGATGCTTGTGGTGTGGTTCCAAGCTCCTTTACAACTTAGATTAAATATTTTTTCAGTCCTACTTTTTCTTTCAGCCCACCAAATGCCAGCACTTTCAACAAACCCCATTTCATCAAAAAGAAAAAATGGAGGTTATTTTTATAGGAATGACCTGAATATTTTCCTAACTAACACTTTTATTTTTCTAAAGGGACATGACACTGGAATTGAGTAACTCAGCATTTTGGCGAGAAAAAGATCCTGATTAGACATAATAATTTTAAGGTTGCCTAAGAAAACCTTTATACTTAAGCCTGATGTACTGTTTTAAATAAAATCCAAACAAAGAGAAACCATTTAGTAATCAGAACATTTCAATGACACTCAAGGCCTTACAGTAAAGTAAATCTTAATTTTACATGTCCTGAACCTGGGCAAATCACTGTGAAAAAGGCAGCATGACTGGGTGTAAACATCATATATTGGGCAAGGACTTTTGAAGGTCCAGTTTGGGTTTACGCCTCTCTTCCCCCAACCCAGGCTACAGAAAGCTCAGTCAATCTACCTGGTCACTCATGAAAATAATTTTCATGAACGTTTCTCATTAAGACATTTTGTGATACATCCAGAACCCCAAAGAAGTTGCGCTGTTTGCATAATGTGTTTTCTCAATTATTCATTTCCCTGATTTTTTTCTTTCCTTTAGTATAAACAAAGCTGAATTCCACACTGCCACACATGTGCCGGAGCGAAATAGGACGGGTGGCCTGAGGAGGGGTGACCCTGTGGGACTCGTGCTTCTGGAGGACACACCCTGTGATTCAGGGCCATCACTGGACTGGGCAGGCAAATAAAAATTGATTTAATTTACCAAGTCACCTCATCCTGTAGGATTAGGGGAGCATGACTGTGGAAAACGGCGACTCTTCCATCGCACATCAATGTGTAAGTGTGAAATTCCGAAAATTTCTGCAGCCAGCTCCCCCCTGAAAACCACGCAGTGACACTGACACCTCTGCTCTCCCTGCAAGTGCAACCACCATGGGGGCAGGAACAGAGGGAACGGTTTGGGCAGCAGAAAACACCACAAGGACCAAACACCAGTGGGAATTATTCCCACACGCCATTCCCAGAGAGAGCAAAACCTAAATCTTTGCATACAACTGGTTTTGATTAGCTGCTGGAGGTTACTGCATGCAGCAGATACCTGAGAACAGGGCACAGCTCTCTACCTCAACAGTGCTAGGTTTAATCCTGGGGGTTTTTTCAATAAAAGGAAATGAAATGTTAAAGGCCTCAGAGAGGATTAAGATTAGATTTTACAGAAACAGAGCCTTGCACCTCCCAGGTGGTATTTCACAGGCACAAGTACTCGCATTTCTGAAATCACCATGTCTACTCAATTTCTACTGCAGAGAAAGCTCCCCCCCTTTTAATGCATTTCTGTTCTTCATATAACATGTCCATCACGACTTCTTGGCCCTCGTTCTTGTTTCCCCTGGCTCAGGCCAGACCTGGAGATGTCTGGAATGTGACAAGGCAGTATTAGCCTGCCAACTATATTCTGTTAGCAAATTTATTTTCTTCTCCTAGACTGATGATAAAAATGTCATGGTGTGATGCTTTAGCAGGCCCAAGAGCTGCCCACCTACAGCTGCAGGGCTTGAAGAGAGCTCGGAGCCAAGAACGCCATAAGGAGAGCAGACAGCAACTCCACCAACTTTGCTCCTTCTGCATTGGTTATTCTCCTGCTAAATGATGCAATGTGACCCCCTCAGGGATTCCAAGTCTGATCATGTTTTTCTCACTATTTTTTCTTCCCTACTTCCTCCTTCTCCTTGACTAAAGCATCCCAAACTGCTGAATTTTTCATGAAAGAGATAATATCATTGTACATAAGATAATGGCATTCAAATACATCCATCTGCTTGTTAGCTCTGACTACATCGATTGTGTTTCTTCTGAAAGAATATTTACCAAAGGGGGGGAAGAAAGGAAAAAAGGTTCTCTTTTGTGGCATAAAATATGCATATTTTCATAACTGAAATACAAAATCCTTTTTACATACTTTAGATAAGAGAAAAAATGAACTGAGAAATTAAGAAAAAGACCCTTGAGGTCTTGCCAGGACAAAAGTATTTCCTCCTTCCACTATTTCATTAAAAATCTAGACAGGTTTTGCACTAAAACACTGTCAATTTTTTTTTTCCTTTCAGTAAACAATATCTTGTTTCAGAGGTTAAATACTGCATGCCAACGATTGGGATTTTTACTATCCTAGAAGTTTTCAAACATAGTCTAGAGGATTACACCTAAGGCATCCGGTCCATCTCACTTTCCCATAAAACCTGCCCTATCTAAAGTAATTCAATTTATCATTTTATTCCTTTTTTTTTGGCTATTCCAGCAACACCGAATAAGACCGTAAAATATGTGATATCAAATTACTGAAAATGTGATGAAAAATTACTCTCAAAAGTAGGACAAGTGAATATATTTACTGGATTTCAGATGCTCTAGATAAAAAGGATAGCGAGATAAAAACTGCCTATCAATTTTACACACTCTGAACTGCTTCCACTCCATTTCCTATAGGTCGTGTACAACCAGCCCGGCTTTTGAAGTTTCATTTCAGCAAACAATATATTCTAATTGGCTTGTTTACATTTATTACCGCCACGTCCTAAACTCTGAGATGTGCTTTGTGCTCTTCCTTTGACCTGCTTAGTGCAGCAGCTCCCCCGGAGCTCCTGCCACCTTGGCTGGGATTTGAATAACTCCTGTTTAAAGAACAACTGCTGAACCAAAGGCTGCCTCTCTCCCACCGCCTTGAGCACATTTCAGTGCTCGCTGCTGAAATGGCAAACACGGCAATTAAATGGAAATGACAGCAGTTGATCTGATTATTTCCTTCCCTCCAATCTCCTTTTTATTATAAGTTTGCATATTAAGGAAGCGAGAGGGAATGTTTGTCCCTTTGTTTGCTGGGGAGGAGGCCTGTGCAGAGTGAGCCTCTTGCGGGGATCCCTGGAATGGGGCAAACGGGAAGAAATCCTGATCCACAGGGAACTTCCACATTGCAAAGCCTCCAGTCCATTCCCCTGTGCGCTTCGCTCCGGGATCCCAGGAGTCAGTGACGGCAGTTCTCCATTCCCCATGAACTCCCCATGCCTTCTCAGAGAGCTGTGGAAGGAAAAATGCATTCTCCTGGAGCCAAGCTTAATCACTTGCAGTGTTTCCAGAATGGAAGCTGAGCTTCTGCCTTCTCTTTTTGGCTGCTGCGAAACTTCTTTAGCATCACACGAGGGTTCCTTCTCTATCAGCCCAATTTGTTCTCTCCCGATTTCCACCCCATTAGCAAAGTCACACCGGCCTGAATCCTAGAATCCCACGGGCTGGACAGAGGACAGCACCACCAGTACACGGTGCTGTCTCCAACATCACTCTCCCCGATGGTTTCCTGAAGTGGAACTTCACCATCCCTTGGACACAGAGAAAACGATGCCTAAATGTTTTGCTAGTGGTGCTTTGGTTTATTTCAGAACTGAATTTAGTGCAACCACATCTAAAGAGACTGCAATTTAATCACAGATGTTCAACAAGGGCAAAATTATTCACAAGTTTGGAGTTGTGAATTATTTTTCAGCTCCATTGACCAACATGTCTCACTTTACACTGTAGTAGTCCATATTAATAGCTGATGCTGAGTTTCCCAAATGATGGCATCTGTGTGGCAACCAGGGAGCGATTTTTCCTGGACAAATGCCTCTCCTTTTCCTGACTTCTGATCTGCTGCCTGTCGTAAGTTTACTGTGCAACACAGACTGTGGGAGCTTTGTGTCCTAAATACAGAGGACGTGTCCAGTCCAGCAAAATAATGCTATAATAATAATAATTGCTTCAATACTGTTTGTGCAATCTCTTTGCAAAATCTTGTTATTTGTGATTCTTATCCTACAACTTGATATGCATAATAGCTCGAAGGTGCTGGTGATGGAATTTTTCCAGCTCTTTGATGTGCCAGCAATGACTTGTCCATGTTTCACAGGCACAGACTAATGTGGAAATTACTACAGCAAAATAAACACTAAGTCTGGTATTCTGTGGGATACCATGCATGTGTCAATTTATGATGCAATCTCACATGCAAAACATGCATTTTTAATTCTGCACATGATTTCTTAGACATCTGATAGTCTCTTAAAAATAAATTAAATCCATTATCCACACTAATATGCTGATTCTATATCTTGCAGATGCTTTTCCAGCTCTGGACTAGTGCACAACCTTGCTTTTCTTCTGCCTGACGATAAATCTGTGGACTTCAGCTGCCACAGCATATTTGTTGGTCGTGAACTAGAGGTCTTCTATAGTGTGTGCAACGAAAGCACAACCACCTGCGCAGAGGAGTTCACATATAACCTTCTCCTTCAGTGCTGTGGAGGCCTTCAATCTGCTCAGGTTAAAGAGCTTGCCAGATGTTCAAAATTTAATAAATATTCCTGGCATCATGTCTCTAGTGGCATCATCAATCATTACTACAAGAACAGTCCAAAGAACAGTCTGTGCCAAAATATACCTTTGCTTGACTCCTTTTGCTATTACAAATGGATCCAACAGAGTGCCAGCCCCAGCCTCTATCCAGCACACCATTGTGCAGATGACGGATAATTTCACAAACTTTTCTGGACATCCAGGAGTTGGGAAATATTGCCAATAATTTTCACAGAGCTGGAAGTCGGAGAGCATCAAAAGCACTGCTAAGGTCAATGGAGACTTGTTACATGGGCGTGTGTTTGCTCTTTGTGTTTTTTATTGAAAACAGCTAATATCACATCCCAGCTCCCTCTTGAATAATGGGCACCACCCTAATATCTGGGACCCCTGGATCTTTATCACTCAGCATTTGTCCTTTTCCTGAAATTGGAACTGCTGTAGGAACACCTTTATTTGTATACCAGAGTGCTGGAACATAAAGGGGTATTTGACATTCACAGCCTAAGGGCGTGTAGCTTAGGCATGTGAAGATGATGATATGCATCTGTTCCCAGAGGAATTAGGGTTCCCAAATTCCTATACATTGTTTTTTGAAATTTTCAATTTTAAATACTATTTATCTACATTCCTCCTTTAATTTATTTAAAGTTAATTTTTCTATCTTATAAAAGGGCTGAACACAACTGTAAGGAGATTAGAACAGCTGAGTGAGGCCTTGCTGAGGTACATTTTGGTCTTTTTACAGAGAATTTAGGATACTTGGGTTTTCCAAAGTACATGGGAGTGACTTCTGAACATGGTTTTACAGTACTTAATATCTTAATTCCTTACATCTTTTTCTCCTCAATTTGATAATCTCCCTCCTATTGAGATGATTATATGGACTATTTTTAGTCTCTTAAGGATTCCCGTCCCACTTTCAACACAACTGTATAACTGAAAAAGTCAACAAGAATTACATTTAACAAATACAGGAGGAGAAAAGAATTGTCTTCTCCTGCTTCATGACAAAGATATCCAACAGAAGATTTGGTTTAGTGGAAGCAGAAGCAAAATGAGCACTTTCAGCAGTTCAGAATCATCAGACATCTCTTCATGTTCCCAGCTTCAATCACGAATTGTTTAAATAGGAGTAAAAAAGCCTGAACCACTTATGTGCTTGACTGCTTTTGCCTCACATCGCTCTGCATTAGCAAGTACCCACTAAAGTCAAAAAGCCAACATTTAAGTTACCCTTTTACCTTCTGTGCAAGAACAAAAGTGCTGCACCTTTTCTACAGGTAGGTTTTCCCAAAAGCAAAGAGGGGCCTGGAGCTCCTCATCCTGCTTCCAAATGATTGCCTCAAAAATCTTCAAAAATCCTAATTAGGAAGTACTGGGCCGCTGTGCCCTGCTCAAGGTCTTAGGCTGGGCTTTAGCCACATCCCCAGGACTGATGAAGGAGTCCCATGAGTAAAACCAATATATCTAGGGCTCCACAAAGAGGGGAGCTTCAGTTTTAATGGGGGGTCCTGAAACCTGTCTGCAGGGCAGAGCCAGCATGAAGAAAATATTCAAATCTCTCTGTTTTGATTTATCCAAAGTACATAAAGGCAAGTTGTGCATCAGAGAGATGGAAGCAAGTCTTTCTTGGAATGGAGAGAGGACAGGCACATGTCTGAAGAGAGTTCTGTCTTACAGGTTGGTGTCTTTTCCCTTCTCATTTACCTCATAAAATGATGTTACCTGTTTTTAACTTGTTTGTGCATCCGCTCATTCAGTACAGAGAATTCACACTTGGCCACTACTGATTGTATGAACAGTTGGTCTGCATAGACAAAACCTTCTCCTTATCCCTATTGGGTAAAGGTGCGCTCTTCAGACAGCTGCAGGATATTCTGTTGACAGGATTTGGCTTTTCTGGATACCAACCAGCTTGCTGACATCTTCCTTGACTAAAGGACAATTTGTTGATCAGGGGCTCAGTGTTGTTTGGAAGATTTTGGCATGGGCAGCAGGTTAGGTCTGTATGTACTGGGCCAGCAGCACACAACCAGCAAGATTCACCTTCCTCACTACTTTGGTGGGGCTGAGCAAACAGGTTGTCAACCCTCTGACATTTACGTTGTCTCAGACCCCCTGGGGTACAGATACTTGGCAAGTCTTTGCATTCCTGCAAATGCAGGTCCCCACCTGCAGCTGCCTCTTGTGCTCCCAGCAGCTTCTGTGCACACCCTTGGAGCCACAGTCATGAGAGATGGATGGACATGCTGACTATCCAAGGTAACAACTTCTGCAACTTCTGTCAGTGATGTTGTACAAAAAAAATCTTGTATCAAACAGTGGAGTTTTGGGTTTGCCTAGAGCATTGCTTTCAGAAAAGTGTTTGCTATCATTTAAGGACTCAGAGGGGTAGATAATGCTCCACATCCTTCGGGTAATCTTTTCCAGCGTTATTGTCAGTGTTAAACTAAAAATCAGTCTGGCCCACAAAATGCAGCATATTTCCAAAGAGCAGGTGGTAGCCAACTGTAACTGGAGTTGATCTATCATGCCATATTTGCCCAGCAAAATGTCAGATGGTTGCACAAGACAGATACTGAGCTTCTGCACATCAATCTGATCTTCAAAAGTCCACAGATCCAGATAACACGTTGACTTGGAAATACAGACCCTCTCAACTGGCACTTCTACTGGCTATTCTTTATAATGGAACTTTATCATGCAATTTCCTTTTTCTGATTCTGTTTCTCAAACATCATTATTGCTGAGCATTGAGTTTGTTAAATGCTTACACCAAAAGCAGGGATGAGATTTCTTAGGGAGATAAAAATGTTTCTTCTTTTAGTGCTTAATTAGAAATTAGCCATACTTTAAGGAAATGTAAATGACAGCTCTGGCATCCTATGTCACACAAGAGGCAGGGAGCTGAATTAGCACATTAAGTGGGACTGCCCCATTGCTCAAGAGGCAGGGACGTGTTACAACACGGCACCAGAGAACGTAACGCACAGAGCAACCTCACCTTTGCATGGGAATGGACCCAAGCCAACATTACAGAGCTTGCCTGTCTAACATTAGAAACTCAGATCCACTTTTACATAAGTGACCTAATTATAAGAGGTGTTATAAGGTAGGTGACTGAAAACATGGCCTCTTGAAAAATCAAGCATGAATTCATTGTAGTAATTCTACCTTTAAATGTTCTCTTTACTCTCCATAAACACCATGCAAGCACAGAAGCATTTACCCTAAAACTTACTCCACAGGACATACTAAGCAGCAAAACCCAAACTAAATGCTCCAGCCACATGGCTGTCAGAGAGGAAAAAATTCAGGGAGGAGAAGAGAGAGAACATAGAAAGGACATGGAAGAATATTAGCAAGACTTCCTTTAAAAGCTAAGTTCCTAAGAGCTAACCACAGCTTTAAGGAAAGCCGGTACTTTGCCTCAAAAGAGAACTTTGGTGAGCTAGACTGGATAAAAATTATGGAGGTTATTATTCCTGTAGCCTCCTTGCTGTGCATTCTTCCACAGAAGTGCTCACACCCGCTGTGCGTGGCCAAATAACATGAATTAAAAATGCTGCACAGCGACGAAGTTGGGTTTCAGATGAAAATACCTCAGAACTGGTCGGCTATTAACACTTCGGGATCTCCAGTGCTCCCAATCCCTGCATCTCTCCAGGCTGCTGATAATATAATGCAACCAGGAAAGAAATATTTTTAACTTCCAGGCACACCTGAAGCCAAGCTGGAATCGTGAGAATCTCCAGCCTCCAAAGGCGGAGTGATACCACCCAAACCTGGTGTCTGGAGGAGGAAAAGGCCTAGAGCCGTAATTCTCCTCACAGCCCCCAAAGCACAGCACATTGGCCCATCTGCCTTGGATATAAAGCACATGTTCCCAGCCTGTGTTTGCCATGACAGCCATGAAATCTCCAGCCATTTTGCAGGAGCCATTATCCTTGGGGATAATAAAATTCTGTAAGACAACAAACACAGGAGCACCGATGCCAGGTCAGGAAAGAACTGTTTTATGGGGAGCTGTATATTAGTTTTAGGACAGGGCTACTGGCAGCCGGTGCCCTAAATTATGTCTGGGAGACACGTGAAGTGAGGCAAGTGGAATGGACAATAAATGCCAAGTGCCGCAGGCAAGGTTTACGGGGCCAGCAGTGGTTTAACATTTGGGCAAATGTCTTAGACATGCTAATTTTCTGCTTCTCCCTCTGACTGAAATGACCGATTAGGTGTAAACAACACAGCCCAAATTTAACATATCAGGTATGGAATCTTCATGGAGTCCCGATCACAATTGATTCCGCGGGTAAACGTTCCCGAAAACACCAAGTTACTCTGAATAGCAAGTAAATACAGGGAAATTGCAAACTACTCACAGACATTCTGTCAAGTAAATTAATTGCTCACTTCTACTTTATTAGGAGACCTTTATGGTTGTGAGCAAGCCTGCCTTGCTAAAATCCTTTGATCACTCTTAATACTGGAAGTCCTCTTTTGTGAGGCTAACTTAATACTGTTGTATTCATGCAGCTTAATCTGAGTAGGTGCTAAGTGCTTTGCCAGCTGAGGAGTTGCAGAGCATGGAGGAGAGATCGTTCTATTTATTCAATTTTATTCCACTCAATAGGCTGGACTTCTTTGTTTACATGATAAATTTCTTAGCTGTCATTTTTTTTCTCCCAGTTTTATGTATAATACTATGTTCTGTCATAGTGTTTTTCTGTTTCTCTTTATCAAAAATCACAGTCATCTCAAAAAAGCTGATCTTAAATCTTTTCTGCTTCAAAATTAGCTGTTGCCTAAGCAATCACACATGCAGGTCAAAGTTTAAAGGCTGATCCTACATCCAGAGAATTCAATACCAAAAGTCTATTTGATACCAAAGGGAAAGAAACGCAGATCCAAGACTGTAACTTGCCTTTTCAAATAAATCCACTGCCACACAAATGTAAACAAACTAGTCTATACAGTAAAAACAAAAAAAAAAAAAAAAAAAGGAAAAAAGTGGGGGAAAAAGATAAGCCCTGGTCTCGTCACAAGACACTATCCAATCCCAGCAGGCACAGAAAGGCTAAGTATTCAAGGGGAATCCTGGATCTGGTAAAGCCAATTTAAATAAAGATTTCACCGAGACCTCTCTCTCAGTGATTTCAATTTCTATGGCTTCAAAATGAATTGGAAATATATTTTAGGAAAAACAGCTGAAGGAGCAAAATGTTTCCTTCAGGAAAATTCGAGGGTCAGTCTTGCAGCTTTGCTTTAATTGTGCCCCTCTTGAGATAATCTCTTTGGGGTGTAAATTGCCTTGCACTCCCTGCATGTGTAATGTCCAAGGAGTGCAGGGAAGGGCTTGCAGTCTTAATGGAGGAAGAAAACATGTATTAATTAATTTTTATCCACATCACAAACTTTCTCTGTGCATTCCATGAATTAAGATGTACAAGCAGAAAGCGGAATAGCAATTAAAAGAATGAGTGTAAATATTTTAACCAGAATCAAGGTAACTCATACATCCCAAACAAGAAGTTTCACCTTTGTCCAGATAAAATCTGAAATACTCTTTGTTATTCTCAGAAATACAATCAAATGAACCACAAGTGCCACATGTGGGTGGTTAAGAGGGGCAGTGTCTAACTTAGGGGATTGCTGAGGTCATACAAATGATGGGAGCACTTTAAGTGCTTCTTTCTCAGGAGTCACAGTGACATTCCTGACTTTTTTTTTTTTTTTTAATTTTATCTTACCGGATTTGCTATTTTCCCTTCCTTCTACTAGCCCTAATCAATGCTGCAGGTCAGGTTGAAAGAATGGACAGCCCTAGAGCCACATACATTTAAACCACTTTGATGCAAATATTGATCCAGGAGGAGAGACATGTGGAGGTGCTACTTTTTTTAATGGACGAGCTTCCCCCTCCTTCCCTTCCAGGTTTGCACTTCATGAGATAAAACAGAAGTGTCTGCCCCAGAGCAGGAATGAATACATGAATTAACAGATCCAAAGATAGACCAGGCTCAACGATAAATCCTATTCAACCCAGAAAGCAAGATGTCATCTGCATGAAGTGCATTTCATGGCCTTGCTTCCTTCAGCACTTCCATTTCTCCATTCACACTTGTGAGCCAGGGTGCTTTGGCAGCAACGTGTGCAGTGGTGGGAGAGCAGTGGTGCTTCATGTCAGCATGAATGGGCTGCTGACACAGAGTCCACCACAGCCCCATGCTTAATTCCCATGTACACAACCCTATCAAAGCTTTTTATTAGAAAGCCACTGTCCACAGCTTAAATTTAGAAACAGAGAGCGAGTCCAAGCTGCAATCCAAAGACGAGATCAAGGAAAGGAAAGAATTCTAAGGACTGCTTTGAAATTCAACACTAAAAAAGATCTGACATTCTTCTATCTGTAGGCATTTTTAGGCTGGACTGAAAATAAAAAGAAAACCTGTTTGTACAGAGAAAGCTTGCCTGGCCCTGTGCCAAGACAGGAAGTCTATCAAAGCTGGGCAGTGTTTGAAAGCAACAGAATACTAGAACCAAAAAAAGAAAAGGGGGGTGTAAGGGTGAGAGAAACTAGAATGAAAAGACTTACTTCCACGTTGACTTTTTTGCTGTTTTTCAGATGCCTGCGCACGGTTATTGACAACTACACCCCTCCCTGTTTATTCAACTCATTTTCCCTGGGCATGGCTCGACTTCCAGGTGACTGCTGCACAACCACGACATGGACATGAGAGCCTGGATCCACACATGGCGAGAGCAGTAGTTCTGAGCAGAACTGATTCTCACGGGATAAATCAGGTTGGGTGGTGAACAGCACGTGGAGAGGAGTCTCCCTGTGAGTTTATCAGGAATGTTAAGGCCTAAAGTTAATCCCCGTGGGTCAGAGGTGGATCTGTTGTGTGGTGGAGAGCCATCCACCAGACACATTCACAGCGCACACAGGCACACAATTATAGCAACTCAGG